>NC_136735.1:980000-1107500 GCF_936440315.1 Barbus barbus
CAGTTTGAGATCTCTAACCCAGAACATAGCCTGCCCCGGAGCAACTAAACTCAAGCTTACCTGGGGCACGTTCAGGCTCACACGGCCTTTTGCTAATTATATATTGATAAATATTACAATATCATAGCATGACAACAGTGATCAACAATAATGATAAGCCTAATACTCTCAATAAAAATAATACGGTCATATAGATCATAACACAGTCTCGGAGGTAAGAAGTGGATTATCCTTCACCTGAAATGTTAGTCTTTTCATCCTGAAATGCGAGGCACATGTTGGATCACAATAATTAGGAACACAGTTTCCACGAATCCCTTCACTAGACTGGGATGTTCTCTTTTATTCTGGACGGCAGTGACTGTAACATCGAGCGGATTGTGCAGAATTAAACACGTATTTACACCGATTTCATCAGGCTCTGAAAATTCTTCAAAAAGAACAGAAAGAATGGCCTTCTCAGCTGCCGTAGCTGCAACACTTGCGTGATCAGACCAGGGTGTTCAACGCACCACCGTTTCTGTTTAATAAACGTTTTGCACCGTTTTGTTGCGGCTGAACGCAGCACTGGTTAGCCAGCTAAACCTTCATGGTACAGGCCCCATATTAGATCACATGAATAAATCACACTTTAAAAGATATATTACCAAAGCATTGCGGCCATCAAATAAAAAATTTCCTATTTTTTTGATAAGTGTTCTATCTTCTATTCAGTCTTGAATAAAATATGGCTTTATGAGATTTGTGAATCATTGGATTCTGTTTTTGTTTTACATTTTACACAGTATCATGAGTTTTTTGGAATTTGTATTGTGTAAATCATTAATAATAACTCACTGCTCTGCATGTGTGTGTGTGTGCGCGCGTGTGTGTGTGTGTGCGCGCGTGTGTGTGTGTGTGCGCGCGTGTGTGTGTGTGTGTGTGTGCGTGCGCGCGTGTGTGTGTGTGTCAGTCGAGAGAAGAGCGTGGTGGCATCTCCTCGGGCTCCGCTGCGCTTCTTCCCGGCCGAGGCTCCGCTGGCGGATCTGATTCTGGGTCAGCTAGAGGAAGTGGATCGTCTGCGGGAGGAAGCGGACGTGACGCTGGTGTTCTACTACGCCCCCTGGTGCGCTCACTGCATCGCTGCACGACAGCACATCCAGCAGGTGGCGCTGCGGCTCGCCCAGCAGGTGCCGCCCTCAGACCACACCTAGCTACAGCCAGCCTGCTGTTTCCTGTCTGTGATGATGCGCTTCCTGTGTGCAGGTGCAGTTTGTGGCGGTGAACTGCTGGTGGCATCAGGGCAGATGCAGGAAGCAGAAGAGCTTCTTCCAGTATCCAGTCATCCATCTGTACTACAGGAGGTACACACACACACACACTTACAGAGACCGAGCCGTGAGCTCAGGAGCACTCATCATTATAACTCTCTGTGTGTGTGTGTGTGTGTGTGTGTGTGCAGGGTCGGTCCGATCGAGTACCGGGGTCCGGTCCGGTCTGAGTATCTGGAGAGCTTCATTCAGAGAGTTTCTGCTCCGCTCATGTACCTGCCCTCCGTTACAGCCCTGCACACCTTCCTCACACAGCACCAGGTACACGCATACTCCTTCTAGTGTTTTATAGTAATAATAACATTAAATCATGTAAATACTGGGTAAAAATCAATTAATAATATTTTTATTAGTGCTGTCGAATGATTAATCACATCCAAAATAAAGGTTTGTGTTTACATAATTTATGTTGGTATACTGTGTATATTTATTATGTATGCATAGATACACACACATACATGTATATTTAAGAAAAAAATTATATTTCTGTATTAAATATATATAATATAAATTATATAAATATATACATGTATATAATTTCAAAATATATGATGTATGTGTGTGTAATTATACATAATAAATATACACAGCACACACACATATATAATGTAAACACAAACGTTTGTTTTGGATGTGATTAATCATTCGGCAGCACTAATAAAAATATTTTTGAATTGCTTTCGTTCTTCTGTGACATATATATTAACCATGAAATTCCTGCAGTGTTATTATTGTGTTGGCTGTGTGCTCATCTATTATATATATATGTGTGTGTATGCTTCTCTCTCTCTCTCTCTCTCGTGTTCGTGTGTGTGTTTCTTTCTCTCTCTCTCTCTCGTGTTTGTGTGTGTGTTTCTTTCTCTCTCTCTCTCTCTCTCTCTCTCGTGTGTGTGTGCGTCTCTCTCTCTCGTGTGTGTGTGTGTGTGTGTGTTTCTCGCTCTCTCTCGCTCTCTCTCTCTCTCGTGTGTGTGTTTCTCTCTCTCTCTCTCTCTCTCTCTCTCTCTCTCTCTCTCATGTGTGTGTGTGCGTCTCTCTCTCTCTCTCGTGTGTGTGTGTGTGTGTGTGTGTGTGTGTGTGTGCGCTCCAGCAGGCTGTGGTGGGTTATTTCCGGTTCAGCTCGTCTCCTCAGCCGGCCGGTTACATCATCTTCCTGTTGTCTGCTCTGCACGTGCTCAGACGAGGTACTGACCCTCCCTCACACATCACTAACACTGACACTATTAGCTGTCACACGCTGCCTTCTGATTGGTGCAGATCAGCAGGGGGAGGTGCACTTCGCTGTGGTGACCAATCAGGCGGTGGCCGAGGGCGTGGCACTCAGGGAGGATGAAAGTGTGTATTTACACCGGCGTTTGAACAGCTCACTGGTGAGATAATAATAATATATTGACCATATGCTCATACAGTGAAGTATAACGCTAGCTCTGTGTTTCTGAGCGCAGGTTTTCCCGCGGATGCAGAGGAACTTCACTGCTCAGGCCATCTGTGATTGGGTGTTTGAGAACAGAGAGAGCGTCATTCACTGGATTCAGCCAACGGGAGCGAAGAGTTACTCACTGGAGGCGGAGCTACAGAAAGGCCCCGCCCTCCTGACCTTCCTCCCGCATAATCCCCTCACAGCCAATCAGCTGCTGACTCAGGTTCCTCCAGCAGTTTGAACTATTTTTATAGTGTCTTAAAAATATTATAATGTGATGTAATATTACAATATTATACAATTTTCTTTAAGTAGGAATCAGTTTTTTTAAATGTAAGTATATAAATATGTACTTTAGAGTGTAATATGCATGCTTAGTTTTATGTCCTTTTTCTGACAGACATGTGGCAATGAAGTGTTACTCAGCAGTGTTGTGTAGATCACATGATCTTCTGTGTGTGTGTGTGTGTGTGTGTGTGTGTGTGTGTGTCAGGTGAGTGCTGTGGCGCTGCAGTATCACTGCGGCTCAGAGGAGGATTGGTTCCCGCGCTGCTGTCAGTCTCTGTCGTTCTTGTGGGATGCAAGCGAGTGTGAGCTGTGTGTCTCTCGCTGCTGGGCTCTGGATCTGTATCTGCAGCGGGTCAGTCTCTCCTCCTGCAGGAGCGTCCAGAGCTCTTACAGTGCGTTCGGCCGGTGGAGTGCCTGCTGCAGGAGCGTCCCCAGGCCTCCGCCGGACTCCATCACGGGCCTGCAGTGCCGCTCCAACAAGACGCTGCGCTTCTACCTGCTGGACACCCAGCTGCACTGGCCGCTGGCGCAGAGACTCGGAGCGTCTGCAGACCTGCCCTTCATCACCATCATCAACCTCAGAGACGAGACGCACTACGTGCTCAATCACACCGACGCACTGGGTACAATACAACACACACACGCTCATACTCAAGCACACACACTCACATGTGCTCACACGCTCACATTCTCACACTCACAAGTCAAGTCACCTTTATTTATACAGCGCTTTTAACAATACAGATTGTGTCAGAGCAGCTTTATAATATCAAATAGTAAAATAGAGTGTCAATAATGTAAAATTACTAGATTAACACTCAATTTTCAGTTAAAGGCATTTCATTATTGAATTCAGAGGTGTTATTGTTCGGTTCAGTTCAGTTCTAATAGTATCTGTGCAATCAAGTCGACGATATCACTGGAAATGAAGTGCTCTCAACTAATCAAGCCAGAGGCGACAGCGACAAGGAACCAAAACTCCATCAGAGACAGAATGGAGAAGAAACCTTGGGAGAAACCAGGCTCAGTCGGGGGCCAGTTCTCCTCTGGCCAAACGAACCAGCAGTTCCATCTGGTTCCTGTGGTCTTGTCCCGATGGCCGTCTAGGAGACAGGGTCTTCACTGGGGATCTGTCTCTGGGGCTCATCTAGGTGTCCTGGTCTCCGCTGGCGTTCAGGGCTGTAGAGGTCATCTCTAGGTGCTGATCCACCATCTGATCTGGATACGGACTGGATCCCGGTGGGTGGCTACGGTGACCTCGCAATAAGAAAGAAACAGACTAATATTAGCATAGATGCTATTCTTCTTATGATGTAACAAGTACATCGGGTGTTATGAGGAGTGTTCCCGGTTGACCTAATTAATGCAAATCCTTTAACGAATTTGAATTATAGAAATGTGTTAGTGTTATGTGTAGGCCAGGTTAAAGAGATGGGTCTTTAATCTAGATTTAAACTGACTGTGTGTCTGCTTCCCGAACAGTGTTAAGGCTGATTTATACTTCTGTGTTGGATCTACGTCGTAGCCTTTACGCCGTAGGCTATGCGTCAGTTTTCATTTATACCTCTGCGTCGTTGTCCACATCAACGTGCAGTACACATGCGGACCGGTAGTCGGCAGTGTCCACGGGCATGTTGCTGGTGTAACCCACAGTGTCAGGCAAAAGCTGAAGAAGCGGCTCACCGGAGAAGCCGTGACAGCGGCAAATAAATATCAGATCATCAAATCATTATTTTAAACAGAAAAGGAGATGATGCCATTCTTTCAAACTCTACAAGGATTTGTACGATGGCAGAAAAACATGGTTTGTCGTGGAGAAAGTGATGTATAATGCTATGCAGTATAATAAATAAGACCATTGTTCTTTGCTTTGTTTATTTTTAAATAAGGTGTAACATTAAAATGTATTACAGTGCTCATAAATGCACACAAAACTCAAGTACATACGGAGGGAGGGGTTCTAGCAGACCAATCATAGCGCTTGTGGTCTGCGTAGAATTGACTCGAGGTGCACGTCAGGTACGGCATACTGAACAGAGCCTATGGAGTAGGTTCCACACAGAAGTATAAATTGGGCTTTAGGTAGATTATTCCAGAGTTTGGATGCTAAATAGGAGAACGATCTCCCACCCACAGTTGATTTTGATATTCTAGGTATTATCAAACGGCTTGAGTTTTGAGATCGCAGCGGACGTAAATGACTATAATGTGATAAGAGCTCACTCAAATACTGAGGAGCTAAACCATTCAGGGCCTTATAGGTAATTAAC
This sequence comes from Barbus barbus, assembly GCF_936440315.1. NCBI lineage: Eukaryota > Metazoa > Chordata > Actinopteri > Cypriniformes > Cyprinidae > Barbus > Barbus barbus. The sequence goes on from NC_136735.1 coordinate 985,286, forward strand.
AAGATATTAAAATGTATACGATGTTTAATAGGGAGCCAGTGCAGTGTTGACTGAACCGGGCTAATGTGGTCATACTTCCTGGTTCTAGTAAGAACTCTAGCTGCTGTATTTTGGACCAACTGGAGTTTGTTAAACGTGCAGAGCAACCAACCAATAAAGCATTACAATAATCTAACCTCAAGGTCATGAACGCATTAATTAACCTTTCTACATTTGACTTTGAGAGCATAGGTTGTAATTTAGATATATTTTTAAGATGAAAAAACGCAGTTTTACAGATGCTAGAAACATGGCTTTCAAATGAAAGCTTGCTATCAAACAGCACACCTAGGTTCCTAACTGATGAAGAAGAATTGACAGAGCAGCCGTCAAGTGTTAGATAGTGTTCTAGATTATTACATGTGGGGTTTTTAGGTCCGATAATTAACACCACTGCTAGTCATCCAGTTTTTTATATCGACTATGCATTCCGTTAGTTTCTCAATTTGGTGTGTTTCACTGGGCCGTGAAGAAATATAGAGCTGAGTATCATCAGCATAACAGTGAAAGCTAACACCATGTCTCCTGATAATATCTCCCAAGGGTAACATGTAAAGCGTGAACAGTAACGGTCCTAGTACTGAGCCTTGAGGTACTCCATACTGCACTTGTGATCGCTATACCTCTTCATTCACTGCTACGAACTGATGGCGGACACACACACACACACACATGCTTCCACTCACCTTCTCTCCCTCACTCATGCTCACTCACACACGCTCACTCACTAACTCTCATTCACACACTCGCTCACACACTGTTTCTGCAGCAGTATTAATTGTTCTCTCTCTGTGTGGAGCAGCAGATTTCATCCAGAACTTCAGCGCGTCCTACAGTCCTTTACACAGACATCTGGTGGGAAACAAACAACAGCAGCAAACACAGTCCCTCATACAGGAAGTGACCTCAGACATCTTCCTGCACACCGTCATGGACTCACAGAGGGTGAGAGCAGCAGCTATTATCTAATGTAAAGAGAGTATGAGTGATATAAGCACACAATCAGCCTAAAACAGCACTCAGTATATTATTTAGAATAAATGTCCGTTGAATAGCAAGGTCAATAACAATATTAGCGTCCACACTAGCAGACGATAGCTGTGATGTTCTCCGTCTCTCATCAGGACGTGCTGCTGCTGTATTATTCTGCCTGGTGTGGCTTCTGCTCGGTTCTCAATCACGTGTTTCTGCAGCTGGCTCGTCTGTTCCAGGGAAACAGCGCCCTCACGGTGGCCAGGTGTGGAACTGCACATTACCTTTCACCTGACAGTGCATTCAGGAGTGACTGTGAGTTAGTGTGTGTTTTCTTGTTGTTTCAGAGTGAATGTTGGCCGTAATGATCTGCCCTGGGAGTTTATGGTGGATCAGCTGCCATCTGTACTGTTCTTCCCCAGACACAGGTGATAAACTCATCATTCACTCTCTCATGCTGGACAAACCTGTCTCTTTTCCATTCTGAATCATCACTGTCTCTCACAGGAAGCAGATGAGTGTGAAGTTTCCAGAAAACACGCCCATGACGGTCCCCAACCTACTACGGTTCGTTCTGCAGCACACAGGCCACACCCCCTGGGAGGAGTCAGGCGGTGGGGTGGAGCCTCAGTCCCTGCTGGAGGCGGAGCTTCAGGCGCTGCAGCAGCAGGTGTTTTCTCTGCATCGGGCCAGAGAGCGTCTCTCTCAGCAGCTTTCGGTCCTGTGGCGGGAGAACCGGCGGCTCACGCTGCACACGCACACACTGCAGACCCAGAATGCCGAGCTGCAGGAGCAGAGCGGGCGGCTGGAGACGCTGTACAGGGAGAAAACACGCCAGCTGAGCGAAACTGTTCACAGACTGCAGGAGCTCGCAGACGCGTCTGAAGAACTGCTGAAGGAGAACACGCTCCTCAAAGTGCTGCTCAGCGTCCTGAGAGAGAGAGACGGACAGCAAGAAGTAGATGGACAGGAGGGGAAGTGTGAAGCTTCCTGACGACAGATGATTATCATGCATGATCTTGTCAAGAACACGTCCAGCTCATATTTCATCACAAAAGCAAATAAGGAATATTTTATGAAAAGAAAATAATTTTTTTTGTGCTTTATTTTTGATTAAGTACATTTTGACCCTGAATGCAAATGATCTCACTCTCATTACTGTTTATGAAATGAAGAAATATTACTTGCTGCAACTTATAAAGTGTTTATACATCATGGCGGTACTTATTGTGCAGCTTTAATTAAAATAAATCATTGTTTGTTGTATTGTAAATGCCATTTAAAGCATCCTGAGAATCTACTGAGAATTGCTTTTGAAGTGAGAATTACAAGAATAACTAAAACATTGGACAAATTATAGAACTGGGAAGAGGGATTATTTACATTTCTATAATCAGCATTTTTTAGTTTAATTATCATAATTTCATAATGCAAAAAACATTACTAGCCTTAAAAATAGGATTCTATTTCTCTGTGCTGAATTTAATTTATTTTCTTGTTCTTGGGGATTTGAAGTAAAATGTGATCTGGACATGTTCTGACGATTAATTATGATTGTCTTTACAGACGTGGGTGATTGAAGACGTTCATCGAGGTACTGATGTAACAAGACTAATAATATTGAAGAGCAAGTTTCTGTTTATTTTGTTGAAATGATCTATTTTTCATTATCGCTACGGTATTCTGATTCAGTATTCAGGGAGTTTCAGATTGTAAGGGTTAAATTAAAGTTAATGGTGGTGAATGTGATCATCTCTGACTCTGGGGTTTTTAGTATCATTCGGTTACACTTTATATTTGTGTAAATCACAGCACTAGAGTACCACGAGAGTGAATTCTTGGTCACACTTTAGGTCAGGTGTAGATCATAAAATAAGTATGATTTCAGCCGTGCCAGTGCAGTTCCACTAAAGGCAAGATGATTTTCTAGTCTATTCAGCAGAATGTTGTGGTCGATGGTGTCAAACAGAGCACTAAGTTCCAGTAGCACTAATAGAGAAATAGCTACAACTATGATCAGCTGATAAGAGCAATGTCAGTGTACTGATAAACCAATCTAAGAAGTTTAGTTTCAGGTAAAAAGTGTATTTAAATGAACAAATCTACTGAAAATCCTTTTTTTAAACATGATTGTGTTACCAATATACAATCAGACCTTTAAAAATGGTAAAATATTATTTCTAACAATTCATAAACACCTAACCAAATTCTTTAATTATGTGCACAAAAGATTCCCCTTTGCTCAAAACCGTTAAACGTCAATCACGCATGGAGTCAGAGGAGTTTTTCTGAGCGCATTTCTTAGTTCTGAGGAGATGTGAACTCAGCAGATAAATGTGAACACTATCCGAAGCATTCATTTTTTTTTAGGAACAACAACAAAGATTCTCCTTAGTTTCACTGCATCAGTGTTGCCAGCACTAAGTGAAGTTTCTATATTTCTAACAATGCAACTGTAATTCATTTCCATTTAAGTTTTGTAATGCTCCTTTTTATCCTTAGTAACCATTTCACAAAAATGAAGGAACTAAAACAGCTGGATGCTGAACTTGAACACATTAATGTACGCTCTCTTTGAATAAAGGCTGTATTTGGATTCCCAACTCTGATCGTTACAGAATCAGCCTCACCTGGATCCAGCGGCTTTATTCAGTGATCCAGGCCAGCCATGAATCCAGCAGCACAGTAATGCATCTCCATCAAGGAGAGCGGCCTGTTGAGGGTTATGTGGATTATCTGATTATTATCTCAAGTCTTTTGTCTGCTTCAGCCTCAGAACAAAGCTCAGGTTTCGCTCCAGCCCCTGACATTAGTCTAGTGAGGTCTTCAGCTCCTGAGCACAGTACAGGTGCATCTCAAAAACATAGAATATGGTGAAAAAGTTTCAAAAAGTGAAACGTTCATATATTTTAGATTCATTACATGTAAAGTAAAACATTTAAAAGTTTTTTTGTTTTAATTTTGATGATTAGAGCTTACAGCTCATGAAAGTCCAAAATCCAGTATCTCAAAATATTAGAATATTTATATTTGAGCTTCATTAAATGACCATCCCAGGGTTCGTACACATTTTTACCAATAAAGTTCCATGACTTTGAGGTAAATATTCATGACCTAATGTTTGATGAAATGTCTATGTATACATGTTAAATAAGAAGAAAAATCCATGTTTTACCACAGCATATTTTTACTAAAATAAATGACATAGAATACAAAATAACCATTTATTTAAATACTGATTGCACAGTAACAGTTACATAAAATAGTACATCAAACCCTGAGAATGTGGAAACTGTTGGATTTGGAGATTAAGGTCAGTTTGCCTGAAGATTCAGCCTTTTCAGCATATTCATCCGCTGATTTCTCAAGAGCACAAATGTCTGCCTCCATTTCAATTCTTCCAGCTCATCTGTGAGGGCCTTCCTCTTCAAGTCAACAGCTTGCTGTTCTTTCTTTCTCTTCTCTTCATCCAGGTACCCATGGTACTTCTGCCTGGCTCCAGCAGCTGAAAGGAGCAGCTCCTCTGTGATTTCCAGCTTGTTTCGCCCCCTACAGATCAGACGTGGTCAACAATAGCCTCTGAGCCACCAGAGATCTTTCCCTCTGATTCTCAACTATTCATTCTTTGTTGATTGAAAAACCTCTCTCAGGACTTGCTTGCCCATGTGATAAGACGAGAAGAATCTTCACCACATCCCACACTCGAGAAAATGATGGTTTTGTTCCCATTGTCTCATACAGCAGGGTGTCCACTCGAGCGGTTTTGGGGTCGAACTCCCTGAACTTAACCTGAAGAGCAGCCAAATCACTAAACTCTCTGAGGATATCATCACACACTGCCTCATTTACATGTTTAGCTTCAACATGTGCACCATCCTTCTCATTTGAGTTACGCAGAGTTCCTTATTAATAAATATTATATACTATTAAATATTTGTTAAATCAATTTACACTTAATTTAAATCAATTTAATTATATTTAATTTATAGATCTAATTAAATCACACATAGATGTAAACTGCTGTTTCTGTCAATGCTCCAGTGAAAAATACCACTCAAATAAATAAATAATTCCACATAAAATGTTATATGGTCACATTAAGGTTCTTTAATTAGGCCTATGTTTTTAAACATTTAAATATGACATTATTTACATTATTTAACACCTAAATGTTTCATAAAAGTAGGCTACATGTGATATTTAAATCAGAAATCATAGGATTGCTTTGTCGTGTTTATTTGTATAAAAGTTATGTTGATTTCCTGAACCTGTTCTGCATGTTCTACAGACGGCCAAGAAAACCCTTCGCAAGACGTTCATATTCTGAACCTCGTATCTACGTCCAAGGGACATCGTAGTTAGACGTCCAGATACCGTCTGGATTTGCACATCGTCTAGACGTCCAGATATGGTACCGGCCCACTTTAGTTCATAACTGACTATAGCTATTAAAATAATTAAAACCTCAGTATACAAGTCTGCAAAAGTCTTCTCTACAGCCTCGTAATTCATTGTATATTTGTTTTATTTGAGCTTTCGTTTTGATGTAAAAATCTTAACTTCAGAAAAGGGACAATTGTAATTTATTATTATTTTTTTTTATATAAAATAAGGGACAGAATAAGGGACACTCAAAATATTTGTACTGTAATGTATGTCTGCCTGCAGTTAAAAACGTCCCAGAAAAAAAATCACTTTTGTCTTGCTTAACCTATTTATTCACAGTTATTCTAAAAAAAATATTTTAATGTCATACAAAATAAATGTCATTGGCCTGAGTAAATTATACCATTATAGAATTGTGACTGCACAAGTAGGCCTAGTAAAGTAGGAGGTGAAAATACTGAGAAATTACATACATAGGCCTATAAATGCTATAGCTTCTGTCTGCGGACTGCAAGAGAAGGGCGTAACTGGAAGGGGGCGTTACGTGTAGCAGGGCGCGTAACTTGAAGTTGTCCAAATCACACAGAACCATGCAAGATGTCGAAACGAGATGTTGTCGGCAAGATGGCCACTTACATAGAGACAACGGTGAGATAATAGTTTAAATTTAAGTGTATAAGTAATTTTCATGTTGTGCAGTATTGTTTCTGGAGCTGGTAATCTATTACCTGTATTTCTCTTTGTTTGTAGGGTATAAAATGTACAGATGCCACGGTGGATGTTCCAAAAGCCATCATTATCACTGCTGCTATTGTGCGAGGATTATAACCATGTGAAGAAATATGGGTTAGCTGCTGTGTCAACAGGCCCCTGTGTCTGTGCAGCCTCCAGTGTCCAGTGCTTGACAGCCCGCAGGACAACAGCTTCCTATCCAACATTACACCGTCTAACAGTGAAGACACACCTGTCTCATCAACTCCAGCCCAAACCACCTGCACGAGTAACCCAAAAATACTCAAGTCAAGGCCCAAAAGAACTACATGCACATTCTGTAATTTGATTGGGAACAAGACAAACATCAAGACCCATCCTATTTTAATAAACACATGACTTACATATGTTTATAATCATTATTTTAAACAGGGATGATGTAGGAATTTGGATAGTTCTTTATGAACAAGCACATGTTTGTTCATCAGTGAATTATTTCAGAAATTAAACAATTTTATTGCATTTTTGTCCTAAACGTTTCACCCTGAAATCCTGGTAAACACTCACATGTCAACAGAAAAGCAAACGTGATTTATAATGTGTTGTGATCTAATTTCAAATGCTATTACAGAATCACACCGCAGTTGGCCGGGCCTTGGACATCTTGGAACAGACAAATCAAAAAAAGGATCTGAACCATGACTCCCTTCTTCATGGTTATCTTCACTTTGAAGCATGGACAGCACATGATTACAGTTTTTCATGTGTGCACTGTGGGGTCCATCCACCTGTGGTGATAATGGACTTGCACAAGAAGGGAGTTTTTAGCATGCCAGGTAAGTAGTGGTCTTTCTCCTCTTAACATGAGTAGTTCTACCAAATAACACTGATTTTGAGCAAAATGTCTTACAGTGAGTGATATTGAGGATCCCCCAACAGAGGTTGAAGCTCTTGTTGATATTGAAGAATTCTGGCAATTCTGGTAAGTTATAGATATGAAAAAGTATCCTGCAGCCATATTTAGAAAAGTTTATAACAAGTTCTATCTCTCTGTCTACAACACCCTATAATTATGTATGTGCATGCTTTTCTAGTGCCATGGATGATTGTGTATATCATTTTAACTGCCATAAACTGTATTATGTGCAATAACATTTAAGAAAGCTTTTGTTTTTCAACTACAAAGATAACTGTGGGAATCCATTTAAAGTTTCCCCTTCCTATTTAAAATGGGCAGCGTGGATTGGTCCCCTCACCAGAGCCAGCAATGAAGTACTCAACACTGAGTATGCCAAACATGCGGACATTGACATTACAGAAGAACGACTGTCAACTGAACTAATGAACTTTTAACATTTTATGTAAATATGATAGCAATGCACTTGAACTTTAAATGTATTTATAGACATTCAGTATGTTGTTTATAGTAATAATACATTTTATTTATAATGTGCTTTTCTCACACCCAAAGCTCTACAGCAGAGTTAAAAACAAGTTAAATACATGAAATAATACAATACAACAACAATATAAAACAAATTAACACCTAGATCAGCAGCTGACGCTTAAACATAAGCTATTTTAAACAGGTGGGTTTCCAATAAATACTGGATGTCTACTCTGCTGGATGTTTTTGAACCCCTTCCAAATTTGGCAGGAAAATGATGGAAATAATCTATCCTGCTTTGTAATTAATGGCTGTTGTTGCAGCTGCGTTTATACAGGTTGATGCCTTGAGGAAACGTGTAAAAGAATGTGGTGTGGATTCAAAGGGATCTTCTCCTCCGTTTGAGGGAGGAGATGAAAACAAGGAGCACTTATGACAAAGTGTTTCAAAAAGTTTGGGGAGCATCTGGTAAGTGTCCTACATATATGTAGTGCCATCATTTATGTAATGACCTAAGACGATCTTTAATTGTAAACCTGTGACTATGAGTCTGTATGTGTATCTGAAGACAGCTAGGTTAATGGCCATGCTAATCGTGTGTATTTCCATTTCAAGAAGGCTGGGCAGTTATCATGTGTCCTTGTGGCATTGTGAACTCAGTCAAATTCAATATAAGAGCTGAAAACCCACGTGATTATGCAGATATGTTGCTGGCATTCCAACATTTCCCAAACATTGTCATCTATGATTTTGCTCGAGGATTAGTGACTACGGGAACCACAGAGACTGCCCTTCAGTCCATATGAAGGACGAGTGGCTGCAGCTACCCCAGAGAACATTGAATCTGCCAAGAGAGGGGGACTGAACAGGAATTTGCCATGGTTGCAGTTCAAGACACCCTCCTGATCTTAATGGCCATCCTACAAACTGGTTCTGCAGAGCACTATGTGTTGTATGACACGTTTCATCAGTATAACACAAGAGATGAAAAGGATGCTCTGAGAGTAATTGGACTTGTGCTTGAGCTATGAGGGTGGATCAACTCCCAGACAGCAGAGTAGCTGTTCTCTGGCATGCGAAAGAGCAACTATTTCATGAACTGTCTCTCCCCAGCAAGCCACATCTTCCTTATGCGCAACATTTTACATCACCACAATGAGAGAGTTAACCAGCACTGGCACAGTCACTGCAGGACTTTAAACAAGTTTCTCATGGAGATATCACCCTTGACACCCATGGAAAAGACATTTTGGGTGTTTATACTTCAAGTTCCTTATTTTAATACATTAAGATCTATTCTAGTTCAGCAAGGGCAGAGCAAAGAGTTTAGAACTTGAGAAGGGTCAGAGTTTGTCCATTTTTGTGCCACTGAATGTCCTGCAAATGCCAGCAACACAACACAGATGGCACCTGGAGTGGTCACTTGCCATTATTAACATGTAAAAAGTGTATTGTACATAGATGTCAGCTGATTTATTGTTTTCTATACCAGTTTACGACTGCGATGCTTTAAAGTGATTATTCTACAGTTATCCTTTATCTGTCTGTTTGGGCCCAAGATATGATTCAAGTCTAGTTTCTAGTGCTAAAATGAGTTTCATCATAATATAATAATTATTTATACACTGACCTAATGTTTTGTTGTAAAACATTAGGAAAGCACTTTATATGGCAGTTAATAAATTCAGTATACAAAGAATGTATGCAGGTTTGGTTTATTTTTTTCCACAGATATTGTGTATTGTAGGTATCTGTTTCAATAAATCTAAATGCAATATGGTCTGTAAGGTGGCACTATTGTTATCATAGGTAATGTATGTTGACAGGCTTGTACTACGATTCACCATGGCAACAGGTGCATTAAAGGCAGAGCATTAATGGATGTAGCGATATTAACCCAGACATAGTTGAAAAATGATTCTCTCTGTTTTGGGGCTCTATGCAAGCAGCCATCTTGACAACAAGATCTCGTTTCGACATCTTGCGTGGTTCTGTGTGGAGAACTTCCAGTTACGCCCGTCTCTTGCAGACAGACCCCTCTCTCACTTCCTGTTGAAAACGAAAGCAAACTCGACATGGGAATAAAATAAGACTTAAAACCCGTCATAAACATCAGATGAAGGTAAATTGATGATCAGCTTCTGATATAAGTTCATATTATTGTAGATCACTGTCTGTAAATATTAACAGCATTAATGCAGTTGTGTCGCTTGTAAAAGTGATGAATCATCTTCAGGATTATAATGATATCGAGCTCTACAGATTCTGCTTTTAGTTCAGATTCATTTCTTTAAACAGAAAACAGGAGCTTCTGTAGATCAGATTGACAGACGATCAGTTTTAGTTGGGTTTGATTCTGACATCTGCTGGATCCACACCATTAATAAAGTAATAACCTAAACTAACACGAGCTACAGGCAAGACCCCTGAAAACAAGGGAAACATGGCAATGTTGGTCGAATTCACAAAAATGAGTTCATTAGGCCCTCATCTAGAGATCTCAGTGCTCCACACAGCAATTAAACATCTACAATCAGGGTTTGAAATGAACTTTTTCACTCATCAGCCAATTTGGCTACTCAATTTTTAAGTCACCAGCCATTCATAACTTCTACTAACCAAAAAAACAAGCAAAGACCGAAATAAACCAACAGCTTGAGGCTGTCTAAACTGGACGTGACAAAGCGACCATTGCAAATCATTTTTTGTCAGTACTAAGGGTGTGTGATACTGAAAAAAAATAATATCTCAATATTTTCGGGGAGTTTATAGATAAAGATAATTAGACTATATTTTGCTGAGCGTGTTATTGTGCCGATATCTTAAAGGCTACTGGGGACAGCTGACTCCTAAAATATTTGATATTCTTCATATTCTGTGTGGTCAGTTCACAGCAGTGATAGAAATGAATCTTTTCCAAAAAGTTTAGATTGATTTTTACCTTTTATAAAGCCATTTTTTCTAAAAGTATGCATCATCTTTGGAGTCAAATACTTTTTAGTCAAATACACTAGTCACGTACAGACTCATAGTGCCTTTTAAATCATGTTCATTTTATTAACAATTTGATGAATCTGGACCCTTTCACAAAGCTGATATTTGATGAGGTGTACAGTAAAGCAGCATTTTTATAAGATCCTGGAGCGTAAAAGCAGTCTTTAAGGAGACAAACGTGGAGCCAGACAATAAGACGTGAAGCATCAGCAGAAGATTGGGTAAAGTGTGGGATCCTGACACTCGGTCTGCCTACATGTGCAGAAAACATGAGTTTCTCCATATATCTGCTCCTCTCAGCTTCACACGCTGCTCAAATAATACTTTCACACACACACACACCTATATATATAATGACTATATGTATGTATAATAACTGTTTCCTGTCACTGATTACACAAATATTTCACAAGAAATACTACATTTCTGGTGAGCAATTAAATATGTTAATTTAAATGAATGAATTATTCAAGCACTCCAGAGAGCAGTCTGGATGATTGGGGCGGGGCAACACGTGTCGCTCCGCCCACCCCTATTTCCATTGGTTTATAACACAGCAAATCTTATTGGTGTAGACCCGAGCATGCACATTCCTTTGTGTATGATTTTGTGATTGATTTGGTGATATTACAGAAATATTATGTGCTAACTCTAGAATCATAGGACTGTCTTAATTATTATCTGTTTAGTAACCATTTTAGTCAGATTGTTTACAAATAAACCCTGACAGTTTCAGAAAGCCTTCAAGAGCAAACTTGATGCATTTTATTCATCATTTTTTTAAAAATTCTCAATACATTTAACAAACAATGTTTATCCACACAAGAATGCAATAACTACATAAAACAAATCAAATGAAATGAAAATGAAAGGGCAACACAAACATGTATTAAATTCATTGAGCACATCATGCAGAGGGCAGTCGAAATTCAGCACAACACCAATACCTTTTCACTTTAAAAAATAACATGTTCTGGAGTAATATGAATGCAGAGAGCTTTGTGTGAAGGTGATTTGTGTTATTAATAGTTTTGCTGATCTTGTTTGTTTGGAGGAAACAGTGAAACTCATGGAGGAAGAGCAGCTATCACACATTTGAGAAATATAATGGGCTGCATGTCTGAGATTTGAGGGGTTTTCAGCAGCGCTTCAACAATGAAACATCAGCTCTGAAAATAATCCTCATCAGATGTCATGATCAGTTAGTTGATATGTGTTACAGCAGCAGAAACACATCAAGCTCTGAACAGACTGATGCTTTTCTGCTGCTGCTGAAGTCAAATATGTTCAGTAAGACACAAGAGCATCAGTGAGCTCAGATACTGACGATGCTCATGAGGATCTTCTTCACTACAGTCAGTAAAGCATCACTTTATGGATTCAGAAGAAAAGGATCCTGCTGCAGCTCCACATTCTCTTCAATCTCATCGTGTGTGTAGCGTTAAGATTTACTGCAATAATAATCACAATATTATGTATCATTTGTTCTCTTATGTTTCCATATGCAGGTGTGAAGTCAGTTTGTCATCATGGAGAACAGAGAGAGATCTTCATCTCCTGATCACAGCTGTGTGTCTCTGAAGAGTGATGCATCCATGGGTCCTCCTCTTAAATTCAGTGCTGATCCAGTGACCTCTGACCCCAGGTGAGATATAATCCAGTGTTAGACACAACAGACTGACTTGTAATAAATGAAAGCGCAGACAGAACTAAAGGAAGAGTTGTGTCTGTGTGTTTATCAGGATCTTGAGGAGGAAGAGATCTTCATCTCCTGATCACAGCTGTGTGTCTCTGAAGGGTGATGGATCCAAGGGTCCTCCTCCTGACCTCAGTGATGATCCAGTGACCTCTGACCCCAGGTGAGGATAAGTGTGTAGTGATGATTGAACTGATTTATGAGAGTCACAAACACACTCAGTGCACACAGCCAGAACTCAACACAATAAACACATGAACTCGAAATATTATACAATACATATTACTTCACAGATAAACTGAAATTATTCTGAAAATACAAGACTGACATCTCTATCGATTTACATTTCTATTTATACATCCTTTATTGTTAGATATTTTAATCAGTTGTTCTTGTGATGTTTCAGCGGAGCAGATGGAGAGCGAAGCATCTCTGGAGGAGCCTCTGTCTTCTGTCTGAACAACACGAGCGTTACAGCGTCTCTGAATAAACATGATCAACCAGTGAATGATGAACTACAGAGAGTCAAAGACCAGCTCAAATCTAGCATGAAGAACAAGTATGAGAGATTATTTGAGGGACTGAAACTCCAGGAGAATGAAACCCTCCTGAACAGGATCTACACACAGCTCTACATCATAGAGGGAGAGAGTGAAGGAGTGAATGAAGAACATGAGGTTTTACAGATGGAGAAAACAGCCAGAACACAACACTCACAAGACACACAGATCTACTGCAATGACATCTTTAAAGCCTCAGCTGAACAAGGATGTGAGGAGACAGACCAGATCAAGACTGTTCTTACTAAAGGCATCGCTGGAATCGGAAAAACCGTCTCTGTGCAGAAGTTCATTCTGGACTGGGCCGAGGGAAAAGCCAATCAGGATGTAGATTTCATGTTTGTGCTTCCATTTCGAGAGCTGAACTTGATCCGAGATCATCAGTACAGTCTTCACAGACTTCTGCTGGACTTTCATCCTGAACTTCAAGATCTGGACTCAAAGATTTATGAGGAGTGTAAAGTTGTGTTCATCTTTGATGGTCTGGATGAAAGCAGAATCACACTGATGTTTTCAGACGATCAGAAAGTTTGTGATGTGACTGAGACTTCATCAGTGGGTGTGTTGATGTCAAAGCTCATGAAAGGAGAGCTGCTTCCCTCTGCTCTCATCTGGATCACCTCCAGACCAGCAGCAGCCAATCAGATCCCCTCCAAATACATCAACCGTCTGACAGAAATTCAGGGATTCACTGAGTCTCAGAAGGAGGAATATTTCAGGAAGAGAATCAGTGACCAGCATCAAGCCAGCAGAATCATCTCACACATCAGAAGAGCAAGAAGCCTCCACATCATGTGCCACATCCCCGTCTTCTGCTGGATCTCATCCACTGTGCTTCAGAAGCTCCTGGAAGAAGATATGAGTGCAGAAATCCCTCAAACTCTGACTGAAATGTACATCCACTTCCTGCAGATTCAGATCAACATGAGGAACCAGAAGTATGAAGAGAGAGACCCAGAGAAACTCCAGCAGTCCAACAGAGAAGTGATTGTGAAACTTGCTGAAGTGGCTTTCAAACAGCTGATGAAGGGCAATGTGATGTTCTATGAGGAGGACCTGATTGAGAGCAGCATAGACGTCACTGAGATCTTGGTGTTTTCTGGGATTTGCACTGAGATCTTTAAGGAGGAATCTGTGATTCATCAGAGGAAAGTCTACAGCTTCATTCATCTGAGTGTTCAAGAATTTCTCGCTGCTTTCTATCTGCTTTACTGCTGTTTAACAAAGAACACGGAGCCCCTGCATGAATTTAGATTACATAGCTTTGATAAAGACCCTCTGTATAATTTAAGAAAGAGCATGAAACCACTGCAGTTTTTTCGCCATAAACTCATAAACTCTTACATATATGAAGACACTCTGTATGAGCTACTAAAATCAGCAATATATAAAGCACTCCAGAGTAAGAATGGACGTCTGGATCTGTTCCTGCGGTTCCTGCTGGGCGTCTCACTGGAGTCCAATCAGAGACTCATACAGGATCTACTGACACACACAGAGAACAGCTCAGAAACCATCAGGAGAACCACACAGTTCATTAAAGAGAAGATCAAAGATGATCATCATCATCTCTCAGCTGGTCAGTCCATCAATCTGTTCCTCTGTCTGCTGGAAGTGAAAGATCAGACTCTGTTCAGAGAGATTCAGGAGTTTGTGAAATCAGACAAACACTCAGAGAAGAAACTCTCTCCTGCTCACTGCTCAACAATCTCCTACATGCTTCAGATATCAGAGGAGCCGCTGGATGAGCTGAACCTCAAGAAATACAACACATCAGCTGAGGGGAGAAGAAGACTGATACCAGCTGTGATCAACTGCAGAAAAGCTCTGTGAGTGTTTCATCATTAACTAAAATATCATATTTAATAATGAATCTGACACCTTTATATTGATTCTGTTTTAAACCCCGTGGTTAATGTATTTTCTGATGTGTCTGGAGCTTTATGTGAACGATTTTTAATTTTTTTTTCTTGAGAAGGTAGATAGGATGAGACCACAGATGAAATTAAATCCTGATACTGATGAGACATCATGGAGCCCTGCTATTTGGCCTTCTTTTGACCCGGTTACTCTTTCTGAGCTCTTATGATTTTATTGCCTGCTCGTTTTTTAAAGCAAGTTATACATATTGTTGTTGATATTTGTTGTTTTATCAATTTGAGTCTGAGCACTGGTACGGTCCCAGATAGCTTAAAACATGCAATTATTACTCCAGTTCCCTTTCGAAAGCTACAATCGATGCTGCACTGCTCAGCGCATTGGGAAACGTCTTTAGTCGTGACCAGCTGTGAATATTGTGTGTAACACGTCGATAGAATTGACCCGGAGGTAATATAGCCTCCGTCGATGACGTCATCGGCGCGCACCCGCAACACGAGGCTATAAATAGATGAGCCACAGGTACATCATCAGGTCTTTTGTCTTCAGACCATTCTGTGCATGTGTGCGTCGAAGAAACATTCTGGCAGGTTTGCAAATCTTTTTCTCTCACGTTACAACAAAGAGTTTAAAAAGTAAATGAAGAGAAATGAGCCAACAAATCAGTAAGTGTTGTGTTCCTCCATGCTCCCGTCCCATGTCTGAGCTGGATACACATGATTACTGTTTTGTTTGTTTGGGGGAAGAGCACGTTCTGGCTATAGAGAAAGGCGTGTGCGAGCATTGTGACCAGCTCACAGTTAAGATGCTTCGCTCCCGTCTGAACTATTTCCAGTCCGCACCCGCATTACCATCGTGGGGCTCTCGTATGGATCTGCATGACGAGCAAGAGACGGGTCCGTCCCATTCGCTTGCTGCGTCACCAGATCCTAACATCCCTTCTCGTGATCTCGAAGCGCGCTCCGGTGCTTCTTCGGTTCAGGAGGGGGATGATATATCTCTTGGTTCTTCAGATCACGAGCAGCCAGCCTCTGAGCATTCCTCTCGCGAAAAGAAATCTGTCGAGGAATTGCTAGAGGTGGTTACTCGCGCGGTGGCCAGGTTATAGCTTGACTGGCCACGTGAACAAGAGACCCCAAAACGTAGTAAGCTAGAGGATATGGGTAAAGCTTTCCAAGCTGCAGGTCAGGCTGGTCCTGCGCTGCACACTATGGCACTGTTACAGGCATACCAGGCTGACCTGTTGAAGGATTTGAGTATGGGCAGTACCATCGACGAGGAAGCGTTCTCTGAGCTTTGTCGAGCCACAGATCTGTCTCTCCGTGCGACCAAGCAAACGGCCCGTGCCATCGGCCGTTCAATGAGTGCTTTAGTCAGCACGGAGAGGCACCTGTGGCTGAATCTGACAGGTATTAAAGAGAAAGATCGTTTGTTTCTGTTAGACTCCCCTGTTTCACCCTCTGGTTTGTTTGGCGACTCCGTGAACACCGTAGTGGCCAGATTTAAAGAGGTGAAGAAACACGAAGAAGCATTCGTTGAGTTCCTTCCTCGCTGCACTCAAGGGGAGGGGCCGTCTGCCACCCAGCCCCGCGCCGGTCCTTCAAAACCTAGGGAGGTTAAAAAGCAGAGCGTGGCGGAGCGTGCTCCCCCTCGTAGAGACTGGGGACAGGCTCGCCGCGCTCAGCAACCTCCCAAGCCAGACCTCAGGACTATTATTAACAAGAAGCGAAAGTCCTGATGGTCTGGCGCCCAATCTGGTGGGGGTAGTCCCCCGCGGGATGGGGCGCATTCAAGATCTCTTCACCCTTTCCCGCTACCCTCACAAAACCACTCCATCCCCGCCACCTCTCGTGCTTCGGGGGGCAGCGGTTTCCAGCAAAATGTTAGATGTTCCGTTGTTTCCGGCTGTCATTCCGGACGCGGAACATCTAACATCCCCTCAAAAGGAAGTATTAAAATTAATACCACTCTCAGAGAGTCTGGCAGCGTGGAAACTTCTGCCAGGCATTTCTGCGTGGGTATTAAGCACAGTGCAGATAGGATACAGAATCCAATTTTTTCGTCGTCCTCCGCGTTTCAACGGCGTGGTTTTCACTTCCGTGAAACCGGAGCTGATGCACGTCCTGTCACAAGAGCTGCAAACGCTTCTGAGCAAAGAGGCCATAGAACATGGTCCTCTTCCAGAGAAAGAGTCGGGCTATTACAGCAGATACTTCCTGGTTCCCAAAAAGGATGGGGGGGTGCGTCCAATCTTGGATCTTCGAGGCTTAAACCGTGCAGTCAAAGCGCTCAAGTTCAAGATGTTAACCGTCAAGACGGTCGTGACGCAAATTCAACATCACGATTGGTTCGTCACGATCGATCTGAAGGACGCATATTTTCACATAGAAATATTGCCACAACACAGGAAATTCCTGAGGTTCGCTTTCGGGGGCGAAGCGTACCAATTTCGGGTTCTTCCATTCGGCCTAGCCTTGTCACCCCGCACATACACAAAATGCATGGATGCAGCACTGGCTCCATTACGACTCCAGGGCATTCGCATTTTGAATTACATCGACAATTGGTTAATATTAGCACAATCGCGAGAGATGGCGCTCCAACACAGAGACATCGTGTTAGCTCATCTAGTTTCTCTAGGGTTGAGACTCAACACCAAGAAAAGTGTTCTTTCTCCTGCCCAGAGAACGACTTATCTCGGGATCGTTTGGGATTCGATCACGATGCGGGCACAACTATCTCCCGCTCGTATCGAGACCATTCGGCAGACCATGAGCAAAGTCAGGCTAGGCCAAGATCGCACTGTTCGTCAGTACCAAAAGATGTTAGGTTACATGGCTTCAGCATCCACGGTGATTCCTCTGGGGCTGTTGCACATGAGACCGTTTCAGTTGTGGCTGAAAGCCAGAGGATTTCATCCAAGAGCCAATCCTCAAAGGCAAATAAAAGTGACACGCCGTGGGCTTCGTACACTATCTCTGTGGCTCAGACCCCGGTTCCTCGCCTTGGGTCCCACTCTAGGGGCGCCGTGTCGTTGCAGACTGCTAACGACGGACGCCTCCCTGATGGGCTGGGGAGCGGTCTTAGATGGCCGTCCAGCTCAAGGGGAATGGGAGGGCCATCAGCTCGATTGGCACATCAATTGCCTCGAGCTGATGGCCGTATTTCTGGCTCTGAAATATTTTCTCCATCAATTGAGGGGCTGTCATGTCCTAGTGCGGGTGGACAACACAGCAGCAGTCTCTTATATAAATCACCAGGGAGGTCTGCGCTCACGCAATCTGAACAGACTAGCGAGGCAGATTTTTCTCTGGGCCCAGGACAAGTTCCTCTCACTCAGGGCAGTATACATTCCAGGGCATTTGAATGTGGGAGCAGATTTACTGTCCAGGCAGACACTACCGACAGGGGAATGGAAACTCCACCCGGAAGTAGTGAAACAGATTTGGACCAAATTTTACAAAGCGGTGGTGGACCTCTTCGCCTCACTACAGACAGCGCAATGTCCCCTCTACTTCTCTCTGAGTCACCCAGCTCCACTGGGTCTGGATGCGATGGCGCACACATGGCCCAAGATGCGCCTGTATGCGTTTCCTCCAGTTTCTCTGCTCCCGGGAGTTCTAGCCAGAGTCCGCCAACAAGGATCTTGCCTCTTGCTGATAGTGCCACGTTGGCCGAACAGAGTGTGGTTCTTGGAGATAATATCTCTCCTCGACAGCTCGCCATGGGCGATTCCGGAGAGGAGGGACCTTCTGTCTCAGGCGGAGGGCACGATATTCCATCCCAGGCCCGACCTGTGGAATCTTCACGTTTGGCCCCTGATGGGAACCAACTGAGGTACACTGGGCTTTCGCCTGCCGTTACTGAGACCATTCTGTGTGCTAGAGCTTCCTCCACTAGACAAAGTTATGCCAATAAATGGGGTGTTTCTGAAAGGTGGTGTGTTTTACACAATGTAGATCCAGTCAACTGCCAGGTTGCTTCAGTTCTGGACTTCATGCAGGAGAAATTATCAACAGGCACATGCCCTACTACTCTTAAGGTTTATGTGGCCGCTCTTTCGGCTTGCCACGCCTTGGTAGACGGGGCGCCACTCGGGAGACATCCTCTGCTCTCTCGCTTACTTCGGGGGGCCAGGCGACTGAGGCCTCCAGTAAAAACCAAGATCCCTTCATGGGACTTAGCTACAGTTCTCGAGGGTCTGGTTGAAACCCCCTTTGAACCTATAGAATCAGCGTCTGATAAACGTCTGACTCTAAAAATGGTTTTTCTCATGGCAATAACTTCCTTGAAGAGAATTGGGGATATGCAGGCTCTGTCTATCTCTCCATCCTGCTTAGACTTTGCCCCAGGTATGGTGAAAGTGATTTTGCATCCACATCCTGATTACCTGCCTAAGGTTCCATTTTCGGCTGTACATCCGGTCATTCTAGAGGCCTTCTGCCCTCCACCGTTCACAATGCCGGAGCAGGAGAAATCTCATAGACTGTGTCCAGTCCGTGCTCTTCAGGCTTACATCCACCGCACTAGCCAGTGGCGTAAGTCAGAGCAACTGTTCGTCTGTTATGGTGGTAGTAGCAGAGGAGCAGCTGCCACCAAGCAGATCATGTCTCATTGGGTCAGGGATGCTATTGCTCTTGCTTATGAGGCGCGCGGTCAAGCTTCACCTATAGGTCTTAGGGCTCACTCAACCAGGGGGGTCGCCTCCTCTAGTGCTTTGGCAAGGGGTGCCCCCTTACAACAGGTTTGTGATGCGGCAGGTTGGTCCTCTCCGCACACATTCATAAGATTTTATAGTTTGGATGTTCATGCCACTCCGGGCTCTCATGTCCTTGAGTCAACGTCACAAGCTAATGTCTGAGGCCTTCTTGCGTTCTTGTGGGCATACCTGCACAACCATGGGGTCCAGACATTTCCAAGCACGGCGGCGTGGGTATTCTCATTCCCAATGCGCTGAGCAGCGCAGCATCGATTGTAGCTTTCGAAAGGGAACGTTTCCGGTTACTTGACTGTAACCTTGTTCCCTGAGAAAGCGGAACGAGATGCTGCGCTGCTTTGCCGTGCTGAAGATGTCCCAGGACTGCTCTTCAGACAAAATATCCTGATGATGCACCTGTGGCTCATCTATTTATAGCTCTATATTACCTCCGGGTCAATTCTATCGACGTTTTACACACAATATTCACAGCTGGTCACGACTAAAGACGTTTCCCAATGCGCTGAGCAGCGCAGCATCTCGTTCCGCTTTCTCAGGGAACAAGGTTACAGACAAGTAACCAGAAACGTTCTAAAGACACCAAATTCTGATACATTTATTTTATCTAATTTTAGACCTATTTAGAATCTTTCTTTTATGTCAACAATTTTGGAGAAAGTGGTGTTAATCCAGTTGCAAACCTTCTTGTGTTGCAATCATATCTATGGAACTTTTCAATCTGGTTTCAGGAAGTTGCATAGTACAGAATCTGCCCTCATAAAAGTTCTAAATGGCATTTTATTAGCCACAGACGCTGGAAATGCTTTATTAGACCGCAGCTCAGCTTTTGACTTGGTTAATCACAACATGCTTATCTCTTGTCTGAAAAATTGTATTGGCCTACGAGACATTCCGTTGGAATGGTTCCGGTCCTTTTTAACGAACCAAAAGATTTCTGTATGTATTGGACAAAACACTTCTTCTACTGCCCCTCTGTCTTGTGGCGTTCCTCAGGACTCCATTTTGGCGCGACTCTTTATATATTACCTTTGGGGTTTATTTTCAAGAAATATGGCATCTCTTTTCATGTATATGCTGATGATATACAGTTGTATCTTTCGTTTAAACCAAATGGAGTAAATGCACTAGGAGATCTGTATGCATGTATCCAGGAACTAAAAATATGGCTTACAGAAAATTTTCTGATGTTAAATGAAGGCAAAACCAACGTAATTCTGTTTGGACCCAGTGATGCTTTTAATGCTAATAATTATAATCTTGGTTATTTGCATCGGTGGGTTACTCCTTGTGCAAAAAACTTAGGTTTTTGGTTTGATTCGGGCCTAAAGTTTGACAAACAGATAAATAGTGTAGTTAAGTCGTGTTTTTTCCATTTTCACGGTCTGGCTAAATTGAAATCATTCTTATCAAAAAAGAATTTTGAAAAAGTAATTAATGCATTTGTTATTACTCGTTTGGACTATTGCAACTCTCTTTATTATGGGATAAATTGTTCATCTATGGAGCGGTTGCAACTGGTCCAAAATGCAGCAGCCAGGCTCCTGACTGGAACTAAATATGAGCATATTTCTCCTATTTTGATCTCATTGCAGTGGTTTAAATACTAATTTTGGCTTTTAAATCACTAAATAGTCTTGCACCAGATCATCTCACTGAGTAGTTGCTTTTACACAAACCAGTGAGATCACTGAGGTCGGAGCATCAAAAAATGCTATACGCTCCTAGGTCCAGACTGAAACATCGAGGTGACTGAGATTTTGCGATTACCGGGCCAACTCTCTGGAACAATCTCCCCGTAGCTATCCGGACAGCAGCTTCTTTACATACTTTTAAATCTATGCTTAAATCTTATTTATTAGCAAATTAGCAAAATGGCGCCGTTGTGTTTGGACGCCGTTCGGGCCGCTCCTCTGAGATTTTGCTTTAACTTACTTATTTACTTACTTTTACTTTCTCTTTTTACACATTTTACATCGGCACTGATCACCTACAACATAGAAACGCTTTTGGACATTGGAAACCGCTACACCAACCTGTTTCAGGACACTTTATCCAGGAATCCTTCATGGCCTCTGGAGATTCTTCGGAACGCGGAGACGAACAATAACCCCCCGAGGCGACGGATCAAGAAACACCGCGGGAAACGCGCAGGAATTCGAGAGAGACTCAGGAAAAGGGCTCACTGTCCTCCTCTCCCGAGCATTCTACTCGCAAATGTCCAATCCTTGGAGAATAAGATGGACGATCTTAGAGCCAGGATTAGTTTCCAACGGGACATAAGGGACTGCAACATCCTTTGTTTGTCAGTAACGTGGCTTTCGTCCTTGATCCCGGACACTGCTGTAACGCCCAGTGAGAACTTCTCTGTTTTTCGGACGGACAGAACAGCAGAGGCCGGTAAATCCAGGGGTGGAGGAGTGTGTTTCATGATTAACAAGAAATGGTGTGATCCCAGGAATATCTCCATTCTGTCGCGTTCCTGCTCGCCTCACCTGGAACATCTTTCCATTACTTGCCGGCCATTTTATCTGCCCCGGGAGTTTTCATCGATCATAGTTACTGCTGTGTACATTCCACCACAGGCGGACACCGGCTTGGCTTTGTCTAAACTTCACGATGTGCTCAGCGGCTAGATTAACAAACATCCTGACGCTGCCTTCATCATCGCGGGGCACTTTAACAAAGCCAACCTCAAGCAGGTCATGCCGAACTTTCATCAACATGTATCATGTCCAACTAGAGGACCAGACACACTGGATCATTGCTACACTCAGTTCAAGGATGCCTACAAAGCCCGCTCACTACCAGCTTTTGGCAAATCGGACCATGCTGCCATTTTTCTAACACCGGGATACAAACAAAGGCTCGTTCAGGAACCTCCGGTGCAGAGAGTAGTGACGCGCTGGTCCTCCCACTCAGAGGCTATGCTGCAGGCGGCGCTTGATGACGTCGACTGGGACATGTTCCGGGTGAGTTCTTCTGACGTCAGCGAGTTCACTGATGTAGCATTGAGCTTTGTAAACACACTAACCGAGCAAGCTACAGAAACAATAACGATAAGGACATTCTCCAATCAGAAACCGTGGGTGGACAGAACAATCCGTGCTGCGGTTAACACACGCACTGCCGCTTACAATGAGGCTCTTCTGACCAGGAATATGAGCGAGTACAAAGCGTCGTGCTATGCTCTCCGACGCGCAGTAAGAGCCGCTAAACACAGATACAGAGAGAGAATTGAGTCTCATTTCCAGCTCAATGACTCTCGACGGATGTGGCAGGGACTGAGGACCATCTGTGCCTTCGGAAACACATCCTCCGCGGAGGTGAGAGCAGATCCGTTGCTGGCTGACGAGTTAAACACCTTCTTCAGCCGCTTCGATGGCAACGGCAGCGGCGCATCTCTGCCGCCCAGCGCATCAGGAAGCAGCAGGCAGAGCAGCGACGATCCTGTAATCACCGTGTCGGAGGATGAGGTTTCGGAGGGCGCTAAAGAGAGTGAACGTCAGGAAAGCAGCCGGACCTGATGGGATAACCGGCCGTGTTCTGAGGTCCTGCATCGATCAGCTCGCTGGTTTGTTCACTTCCATCTTTAATGAGTCCCTTGCTACCGCTGTGGTTCCCACCGCATTTAAAAAAATCCATCATTATCCCTGTGCCAAAGAACAATAAACCCTCTTGCCTGAATGACTATCGCCCTGTTGCCCTCACATCTATAGTCATGAAGGTTTTTGAGAGACTTGTAAAGAGCCACATCTGCTCCTCCATCCCTGATACTTTGGACCCCCTTCAGTTTGCCTATCGCCCAAACAGATCCACTGACGATGCCATCTCTCACGTCCTCCACTCTTCCCTCACACACTTGGACAGCAACAATGGGAATTATGTAAGGCTGCTATTCATTGACTATAGCTCAGCTTTCAACACTATAGTCCCCATCAAGCTGGCTTCTAAACTCACAGACCTCGGCCTAAACTCCTCACTCTGTGACTGGATTCAAGACTTCCTCACCGGCAGACCTCAAGTGGTGAAAGTTGGCCAGTTCACCTCAAACTCCATCACCCTGAACGTAGGAGCCCCACAGGGCTGTGTCCTGAGTCCCCTGCTCTACTCTCTCTACACGCATGACTGCGTGTCCTCTCACAGCTCCACATCTATTGTCAAATTCGCTGATGATACTGTGGTTCTGGGCCTCATGTCCAACAACGATGAGACCGCATACTTGGACGAGGTAGAGAGACTCACATCATGGTGCCGGGACGACTGTCTCTCTCTGAATGTGAGCAAAACTAAAGAGCTGATCGTGGACTTTAGGAAGAGACAGCAGCAGCCCTACACTCCTCTTATGATCAGTGGGACCCCTGTGGAGAGGGTGAGTAACTTCAAGTACCTCGGTGTAAACATCTCTGAGAACCTGACTTGGACTACACGCATCCAAACACAGGTTAAGAAAGCCAGGCA
Source organism: Barbus barbus (assembly GCF_936440315.1). NCBI lineage: Eukaryota > Metazoa > Chordata > Actinopteri > Cypriniformes > Cyprinidae > Barbus > Barbus barbus. The sequence goes on from NC_136735.1 coordinate 1,009,084, forward strand.
AAGACTGTACCATCTGCGACAGCTGAGGAAATTCAGGGTCTCACCAGCAATCCTGAAAACGTTCTATTCAGGGACCATAGAAAGTGTATTGACTCAGTGCATCTCAGTGTGGTATGGAAACAGCTCCAATCAGGACTGCAAAGCACTACAGAGAGTTGTGCGCTTAGCTGAGTGCATCTCAGGGTCTGCTCTCCCCTCTCTGCAGGACATCTACCTCAAACGCTGCAAAAATAGAGCTGTCAAAATCATCAAGGACTCTAATCACCCTGGTAACCATCTATTCACTTTGCTTCCATCTGGTAAGCGCTTCTGTAGCCTGATGGCAAAAACTGAGAGACTTAGGAGGAGCTTCTTCCCCCAGGCCATCAGGCTCCTAAACTCTAACACTGTCATAACATCACTTGACTCCATGTAAATATCACTATATCAATAGCTATTCATAATTTTTCTCTACCCCATATTGCTGCTATTTAAATACCCTGGACAACTTTTTGCACATTCCTCTTATTACTATTTAAGTCAACAACGTACTGACCTGCACATTTATATTTATATATTTTTTTATTTTATTTTATTTTATTCTCTTATTTTTTCTACTTTTCTTTTTCTTAATATTTGTATTCTATATAATTGCACTGTCCTTGGAGCGGACCTGACCTACATTTCACTGCTGGTTATACTCTGTATAATTGTGTATGTGACAAATAAAAATCTTGAATCTTGTATTTATTTGAAAAATTTATGATGGGTTAAAAAATATTTGTTATTGTGCTGTGGTTTTTGTATATTGTTTATATTTTGATTTCTGTTGTGTTTCCAATTTCCTGTACAGCTCTTTGGTCAACCTTTTGGTTGTTTTCAAATGTGCTTTATAAATAAAAGAAAGAAGAAGAAAAGAAGAAAGAAGCATGTATTTTAAATTTACAAATATTAAATATATCATAATTTATATATGTATAATATAATATTAAATATTATTAATATTATTGAATTATATGTTACATTACCATGAAATAAAGAAAAGGTAGTTTACATTACATTAGTCACATTACTTCATATTTTTCACAAACACAAATGTTTGAAATTTACATTTAATAATTCCTACCATAAACGTTACAATTTCTACATGTCACGGACGTACTGTTATCTGTCATTATTTTTTATTGTTATTATTTCCTTTATTTTACCAGGATAGTCCCATTGAGATATAAAATCTCTTCCTCCAGGGAGTCCTGGCCAAAATGGCCAGAAAAAAAAAACTTCTTAATTAAAACATTTACACGTTTCCTTACAGTTAGACCATAAAACATTTTTAAAGGTATTCAGCGAAGGAAGTTTTTCCAACATTACAATACTCTGTGTCTCATTCCATAAGAAAGGAGCATAAAAAGAGAAAGCAGTTTTGCCAAACTCTGTGTAAACTCTAGGAACATGTAAAAGCAATCTATCAGTCGATCTTGTACTATAATGACAAGTATAATAAGATAGAAGACTACATATATAAGCGGGTAATTTACCTAACAAGGCCTTAGCTGTAAACAACAACGTGTATTTTTCTCCTCTGAAACAAAGAGGACCAACCCACTAATTCATACAAGGTGCAATGATGAGTGTGAGAAGAAGCACAAGTCACAAATCGTAATGCAGCATGGTATACATAATCCAACTTTTTTAAAATAGAAGAGCTTGCATGCATATAAATCACATCACCATAATCCAGCACTGAAACAAAACAACCTTGTATAATTCTCTTCCTTGCTTCAAAGGGAAAACATTTCTTTAAACGATACAAAAAACCTAATTTTGGCCTAAGCTTTTTTAATAGATTCTCAATATGTACCTGAAAACTCAGCTTTTCATCCAGCCATATACCCAAATATTTATAACAACTAACTCTTTCTATACTCTCCCCCTCTAAACTTAAAATAGAGTAATCCGATTTAATGCCATGTCTGGTAAAAAAAAGCATATATTTAGTTTTATTAGAATTTAATACCAATTTTAAATTTGACAATGAAAGTTGCAATGTCCTAAAAGATTCTTGCAAAATATATATAGCTTGGTCCAAAGAACGTGCTACTGTATAAATAACAGTGTCATCAGCGTAGAAATGAATTTTAGCTGGGGTTATCCCACATCCCAAATCATTAATATATATTGAAAATAAAATGGGTGCTAAAATGGATCCCTGTGGGACACCTTTTATAATATTTAACTCTGATGAACTATAATTTTCAACTGAAACACATTGAGTCCTGTCTAATAAATAATTATAGAACCAACTTAAAGCCATCTCACTAAAACCCACACACCTGAGTTTTTGCAACAAACTGTATGATCTACAGTCAAAAGCTTTGGTAAGAGCTACAAATAAAGCTGCACAATACTGTTTACTATCCAAGCAATTTATAATATCATTTATGACCGATATGGCTGCTGTTATAGTACTGTGACCGGATCTGAAGCCTGTCTGAAATTTATTTAAAATTTCATTTTCAGTTAAAAATTGTTTTACTTGTTAATTTATAAAGGATTCAAATACTTTTGCCATCACCGGTAACCTTGAAATCGGGCGATAATTATCTAATTCAGATGGGTCGCCACCTTTTAACAAGGGGAGAACTATAGCTGATTTCCATGCACGAGGAATAGCATTTGAGGTTAAACTAAAATTAAAAATAAAAGAGATGGGCTCTGTTATCAGAGCTGCAGCAATTAAAAAAAAAATAAGGTTCTATTTTATCAAACTCTGCTGATTTTTTACAATCCAAATTTAATAATGCTTTATAAACTTGTATATCTGAAATTGGAGTAAAGGCAAAAGACTGAGTGGAACAACCTGATGTGGTTTCCATAGCACCTATGTTAGATGTTTTTATAATTTGTTCTTTTAAATTTTTAAAATCCTTAGATAAACCAGCAGAGATAAAATGACTATTAAAAGCATTCACAACATTTTATTTTCCTCTAATTACGCACTTATTTAATTTAAAATAATCAGGCAGACTGGTTAAAGTTTTTGAACCAGAAACTAATTTGGTTAACTTCCAAAACTTAGTTGGATCATAAAAAATTTCATTTAACATGTTTAAATAATAATCACGTTTTGAGTTTTTTACCAATTTAGTACAATTATTTCTTATTGTTCTGTAATTAACCCAGTCCAATTGATTATTTGTTTTCTTAGCTAAAGCCCACGCAACATCTCTTTTTTTTTAAAAGTGAAGATATTGAACCATGGATTTATCTCTATTTCTTATTCTAAATCTTTTATAAGGTGCATGTTTATCACATAAAGCTAAAAAAGTTGATCTAAAATACTCCCATGCTAAGTCAACATCAGGTATTTGTAAAACAAAGCGCAAATAAATATAAAATAAATCAAATAAATATCTTGCAAAAAAGCTTGTTCATTAAAATATTTAAATTGTTGTTTCAAAATAAAACGTGATTTACCCTTTGGAATCCTGCAATCTCTCAAACATACTATTGCACAGTGATCACTGACATCGTTACAAAACACTCCAACTGCAGTAAATATATGAGGAGCATTTGTTAAAATTACATCAAGTGGAGTGGATTTAGCTGGATCTTTCTGATTTAACCGGGTAGGCACATTTATAAGTTGCTCCAAACAAAGAGTCACAAATACCCCTGAATGGATCAGACATATGTGATGACCAGTCCCAATTTAAATCCCCAAGTAAAATAAATTCTGATTTCGTCCACTCCTTAAGAAAGATCAGCAATTTTCTTTAATAAATAATGAAAAAAGATCAATAAATATACATTTCTACATTCCAGTAGAACCCCCGTCGCACTGTACCACCGCCGGCAAAACCTTGTGAAGGTGATCAATGTATTTATTGCAGGTCGTTTTTGTTGTCCAGAAGGTCACAATGGCCTGGAGAAGCTCAGCTTTGTTCCATGGTTTAGCTTCACATCTGACAAACTCCTTCAGTGCGTGCCAAACCAGCTCGATGGGGTTGAGATCTGGTGATCTGCCAGCAAGAGGCAAGTTAGAGGAAATTTGCTTTTGCTCATTTCATGAACGAGTTTGTCTAACATAAAGCAACCAAGAACAAAAAGACACAAACTCGGCTGGTGTTTTCACCCAGTTGATCCCCTCCTCAGCAATACACTGTCTTGACGCTGTATGTTTTGGATCATTATCTGTATTATAAATAAAGATAAATATTAGAAAACATATTCTTCCAGAAATTATAAAAAAAAAAAAAAAAAAAAATATATATATATATATATATATATATATATTTTTTTTTTTTTTTTTACCTTGGAAGAAGCGATGAGGTCCATTAAAGTGGTGATGAATGTATGGCGCCAGCGCAGATTTTATTATGCTTTCTTGGTAGTAGTGTCGGTCCATAATTCCTGTAAATTTGCAAGTCAAAATTCAGCAATATTTAGAAACTATTCAAGATGCTGTTAAAATTTAAGCTGTACAGTATTTTTGAACTAACCTTCGAAGACAACTATTGGTCCTGGTCGCTGACAGGACATGTCCCCCCAAACATGAAGTTTAATGGGATGTTTGGCCTTCGGTTTTGCAACGTGCCGACCCTTATTTTTTATAGCACATCAAAGCAAAGCGCTCCAAAGCAACAGTTGTTTCGTCAGCAAATATTACATTGTCAAAGGTCTCCTAAACATCCATCCACTGCTGCACTTGGCTATGGTGCAGGGCCTTGTTGTTGTCCCTGATCATAGGGTCGGTCCCGTGAAAATATTTCACTTTATAAAAAATGCGTAAGTATTGAAAATTAGTCACTGTACAGTATAGCTATGATTATAGATGCTTACCGGGCTTTGCCATAAGTCCATCCAAGTTTCTTTATGGAGCTTCTGATGGTGCTGATTGATATTTTTAACTGTAATCAGGACTGAAGCTCGTTTTGAATTTTTTTAGCAGAACGTTCATCGTCTTCATGCAGTATTTCCTCAATGCATTGAAGTACAGCACTATAAAAAGAGAATTACATTTCATGCCATGTCAGCTTAATGTAGATTTTTATAAGATAAATTAGAAACACTAAACATACCCGGTCACTTTTTTAAATGTGAAATTTAAATGTGAGATTCTGGAAACGAGATCTAATTTTAGCGAGAACGGTCGGGTCAGGAAGAAAATTATTCTAAGCAGACAGGACAGCGGGTGAACAAAGAGTGAATATATAGTGGGAGCGGGTGGGTGCGGAATGTAACCTCGTGGGAGTGGGACTGAAAAACAATCCAGCGCAGACCTGTACTTCACATTTCTACTTTATTGAACAAGCGTGTGATCCGTCTCTTTGCGCCACCTGGTGGTGATTTCACAAACGACTTTCACATCTGAGTGATTTGTATTTGCCGCTGTGGCATTACCGCGACGGTAAGTACGGTGGTAATAGGCATTCTGGTTGACTACCTACTGTATACAAACATTCAGTCTGCTGAAAAAGTCTGCTGAAAAAATGAACGTTGATGTTTCTATGTAGGCCACATTGTGACGAATAACGTAAATGGCATTAAAATCAGAGTAACTCGAAAAGGCCAGTAGTTTACATTCCTGAAAATTAATGTCTGTCGTTTAACATTTTTTATGGTAAACTTGGTAAATATTGCTGAATTGTCTCGTCATGTTCAGCTGCTTATCTTACCTCAGCTCGCATTCAAGTGCAGCGCAGCTAAGCTTCTGTGAACAGTAGGCTAAATCCCACCTTCTTCGATTTGATTGGCTATTTCAAACATTTTGACATTGACGAGCGCTTTTGAGCCGCTGCACTGAGCCAGAACACATTATTAAATTAATTAGAATGTTCGACTCAAGTGGGACGTGAAGGTCGTTTGTCTGGGCCGATGAATATAGGCTACGTACATTTACTATCATTCTTTATATATATATATATATATATATATACACTGTATATATATATACAGGTCCTTCTCAAAAAATTAGCATATTGTGATAAAGTTCATTATTTTCTGTAATGTACTGATAAACATTAGACTTTCATATATTTTAGATTCATTACAACACAACTGAAGTAGTTCAAGCCTTTTATTGTTTTAATATTGATGATTTTGGCATACAGCTCATGAAAACCCAAAATTCCTATCTCAAAAAATTAGCATATCATGAAAAGGTTCTCTAAACGAGCTATTAACCTAATCATCTGAATCAACTAATTAACTCTAAACACCTGCAAAAGATTCCTGAGGCTTTTAAAAACTCCCAGCCTGGTTCATTACTCAAAACCGCAATCATGGGTAAGACTGCCGACCTGACTGCTGTCCAGAAGGCCATCATTGACACCCTCAAGCAAGAGGGTAAGACACAGAAAGACATTTCTGAACGAATAGGCTGTTCCCAGAGTGCTGTATCAAGGCACCTCAGTGGGAAGTCTGTGGGAAGGAAAAAGTGTGGCAGAAAACGCAGCACAACGAGAAGAGGTGACCGGACCCTGAGGAAGATTGTGGAGAAGGACCGATTCCAGACCTTGGGGGACCTGCGGAAGCAGTGGACTGAGTCTGGAGTAGAAACATCCAGAGCCACCGTGTACAGGCGTGTGCAGGAAATGGGCTACAGGTGCCGCATTCCCCAGGTCAAGCCACTTTTGAACCAGAAACAGCGGCAGAAGCGCCTGACCTGGGCTACAGAGAAGCAGCACTGGACTGTTGCTCAGTGGTCCAAAGTACTTTTTTCGGATGAAAGCAAATTTTGCATGTCATTCGGAAATCAAGGTGCCAGAGTCTGGAGGAAGACTGGGGAGAGGGAAATGCCAAAATGCCTGAAGTCCAGTGTCAAGTACCCACAGTCAGTGATGCTGGTGTTGGTCCACTGTGTTTTATCAAGGGCAGGGTCAATGCAGCTAGCTATCAGGAGATTTTGGAGCACTTCATGCTTCCATCTGCTGAAAAGCTTTATGGAGATGAAGATTTCATTTTTCAGCACGACCTGGCACCTGCTCACAGTGCCAAAACCACTGGTAAATGGTTTACTGACCATGGTATTACTGTGCTCAATTGGCCTGCCAACTCTCCTGACCTGAACCCCATAGAGAATCTGTGGGATATTGTGAAGAGAAAGTTGAGAGACGCAAGACCCAACACTCTGGATGAGCTTAAGGCCGCTATCGAAGCATCCTGGGCCTCCATAACACCTCAGCAGTGCCACAGGCTGATTGCCTCCATGCCACGCCGCATTGAAGCAGTCATTTCTGCAAAAGGATTCCCGACCAAGTATTGAGTGCATAACTGAACAGAATTATTTGAAGGTTGACTTTTTTTTTGTATTAAAAACACTTTTCTTTTATTGGTCGGATGAAATATGCTAATTTTTTGAGATAGGAATTTTGGGTTTTCATGAGCTGTATGCCAAAATCATCAATATTAAAACAATAAAAGGCTTGAACTACTTCAGTTGTGTTGTAATGAATCTAAAATATATGAAAGTCTAATGTTTATCAGTACATTACAGAAAATAATGAACTTTATCACAATATGCTAATTTTTTGAGAAGGACCTGTGTATATATATATACAGTATATATATATATATATATATATAAGAAATGGCCAGCCCACATTGTACAGCGGCCCACCCGGTGCTCCAGATGGCCAGTCACACAATGAAATAATCTACATTGGCAAATTCCTGAGAATGAGAGATTTCTTGTGATATATGACTTGACTGTATTGTGAAAAATATAAAAAATATACATTCCTAGGAAAAATTATTCGCAATCGTTAGGCGGAAATTCATGTATTTCTAAGCTTAATTTTACTGCTATAAAACCAAAAGTTATTCTTTGTAAAGAAGAGACTCTAAGCTTTCAAATGATACCATATATGGGCTGATACCATATACGGAAGGCTTTGAAAATGAAGCATAAACATTTTAACGCAAATTCTTACATTTTATATAATGTGTGTCTGTAGATGATCTATCTGTTTGTGTTAATTCTTAAAATGTATTTTATCTCTTCCAGATTTGCTGGCTGTGATCTCTCAGATCAGCATTGTGAAATTGTATCTTCAGCTCTACAATCCTCAAACTGTGTCCTGAGAGAGCTGGATCTGAGTAACAATAACCTGCAGGACTCTGGTGTAAAGTTTATTTCTGATGGACTGAAGAGTACAAACTGTCAGCTGCAGATACTGAGGTATTAACAACATATAAGAGATAATTTACAGTCAACTGGTCACAATGTTGATTTGTGTCTGTAAAAGATCTGACTGTGTGTGTCTGTAGATGATCTGTCTATGTGTGTCTGTAGATTATCTGTCTGTGTGTGTCTGTAGATGATCTGTGTGTGTGTGTCTGTAGATGATCTGTGTGTGTCTGTAGATTATCTGTCTGTGTGTGTCTGTAGATGATATGTCTGTGTGTGTCTGTAGATGATCTGTGTGTGTGTGTCTGTAGATGATCTGTGTGTGTCTGTAGATGATCTGTCTGCGTGTCTGTAGATGATCTGTCTGTGTGTGTCTGTAGATGATCTGACTGTGTGTGTCTGTAGATGATCTGTGTGTGTCTGTAGATTATCTGTCTGTGTGTGTCTGTAGATGATCTGTCTGTGTGTGTCTGTAGATTATCTGTGTGTGTGTGTCTGTAGATGATCTGTGTGTGTCTGTAGATGATCTGTCTGCGTGTCTGTAGATGATCTGTCTGTAGATGATCTGTCTGTGTGTGTCTGTAGATGATCTGACTGTGTGTGTCTGTAGATGATCTGTGTGTGTCTGTAGATTATCTGTCTGTGTGTGTCTGTAGATGATCTGTCTGTGTGTGTCTGTAGATGATCTGTGTGTGTGTGTATCTGTAGATGATCTGTGTGTGTCTGTAGATTATCTGTCTGTGTGTGTCTGTAGATGATCTGTCTGTGTGTGTCTGTAGATGATCTGTGTGTGTGTGTCTGTAGATGATCTGTGTGTGTCTGTAGATTATCTGTCTGCGTGTCTGTAGATGATCTGTCTGTGTGTGTCTGTGGATGATCTGTCTGTAGATGATCTGTCTGTGTGTGTCTGTAGATGATCTGTCTTTGTCTGTAGATGATCTGTCTGTGTCTGTAGATGATCTGTCTGCGTGTCTGTAGATAATCTGTCTATGTCTCTGTAGATGATCTATCTGTCTGTGTGTCTGTAGATGATCTGTCTGTGTGTGTCTGTAGACGATCTGTCTGTGTGTCTGTAGATGATCTGTCTGTCTGTCTATGTATGTAGATGATCTGTGTGTGTCTGTAGAATATCTGTCTGTGTGTGTCTGTAGATGGTTTATCTGTCTGTGTGTGCCTGTAGATGATATATATGTCTGTGTGTGTCTGTAGATTATCTCTCTGTCTGTGTGTCTGTAGATGATCTGTCTCTGTGTGTCTGTGGATGATCTGTCTGTCTGTGTCTGTAGATGATTTGTATGTGTGTGTGTGTGTGTGTGTGTGTGTGTAGATGATCTGTGTGTGTCTGTAGATTATCTGTCTGTGTGTCTGTAGATGATCTGACTGTGTGTCTGTAGATGATCTGACTGTGTGTGTCTGTAGATGATCTGACTGTGTGTCTGTAGGTGATCTCTGTGTGTTTGTAGGTGATCTGTCTGTGTCTGTCTGTAGTTGATCTGTCTGTGTCTGTCTGTAGGTGATCTGACTGTGTGTCTGTAGGTGATCTCTGTGTGTTTGTAGGTGATCTGTCTGTGTGTCTGTAGATGATATGTCTGTGTGTGTCTGTAGATGATCTGAGTGTGTGTGTATGTAGGTTGTCTGGCTGTATGGTGACAGAGGAAGGCTGTGGTTATTTGTCTTCAGCTCTGAGTTCAAACCCCTCACACCTGAGAGAGCTGGATCTGAGCTACAATCACCCAGGACCATCAGGAGTCCAGCTGCTCAAACACAAACTGCAGGATCCAAACTATAAACTGCAGATGCTGAAGTATGTCAAACACTAATACTGACATACTGAACGTGTGTGTGTGTGTGTGTGTGTGAGTGATGCAGATCTACATTAATGTGTGTTTGTGTGTTTATAGTGTGGATCATGGAGGAGAGATCATGATGACAGCAGCACTGCAAAAGTGTAGGAATATAAACACACACACACACACACACACACACACACACTCTCACAGATAGACACACACACACACACACACACACTCACAGACACACACAGATTGTTGTTTGACTGTATCACTGATCTTATCTCATAGACATTAATTGTTTTTCTATCAGGTTAATAAGGCTTATAAGGTTTTTTAACAAGTTTTTTAACGGGGCTCCTTTGCTCTCAAAGATGATTTAAGAAGCAAATCACTACATAATGTAAACAGAACAGCAATATGTAAATATATTTATTTTAATACATAATGCGTTCCTATGTATTTCTGTGGTGGCTGGTCAATAGAGAGCGCCACACACAAAATAATAATAATAATAATTATTATAAACTATATAAATTGATATTTGAATAAAGATAAGCAGCTCGTTATCTTCAGCTGAAGCTCGTTTCATGTTGTGGTTTATAGAGACTCTTGTGATCCTCACAGAAACCTCTCCTGACTCTGGTCAGGAAACTGAGAAACTAAATAAATGCAACACCATAAATAATGATAGCGACATTAAAATACAGTTTCATGTTATTTCACAACATATACTTTTATATGCTGAGTCTGGTAATCCCAGGAGACCCAGACACGTAATTGATTTAAATGCTGACTAATAAACATTAATGTAAGTGTTTAGGCTAACATTAGCTAGCGATGCTGTCTCCTAAACGACATTGTAATGGTATAACAAACTTGATAATTGATAACATACCTTCATAGCCATGAACACATTCTTTAAACACTTATATAATACTATAAAGGCTTTATTATTTCTCAACTCTACAGCTGTGCAATAAAATTCACTTTAAAGATTCCCTTTTCATTCATGAAGATGATATCCATCCATCCATCCACCATCCACCATCCATCCATCCATCCATCCATCCACCATCCTCCATCCTCCATCCATCCATCCATCCATCCATGCATGCATGCATACATACATACATAAATAGGGCTGTCGCGACTTCATTTTGCTTGCGTCGACTAACCGGCAAAATACCGGAAGTGGCATATTTCACAGACGAGAATCCAGAAAACACATTATTAGACTGTTTTCCAAGGCTGCATGATATATTAAACCCATTTAAAAATCATAATGAATCATATTTGTGAATTCACAGATGCTAGGATTGAATGAAATAATTCTATGCGATGCAGTGCTTTAATTATTTCCATGCATGTAGGTTAAGTTCATGCATCTCACAGCGGCTCCGTTCACAGTAGCTCCACAGAAACTGTTATCATTTACATGTGTGGAGCGTCTCAAACTCATCTCTGTTTGGGTTTATTATAACCTTCATCTGGGAACATAGCATCAGATTTGTGAGGTAAATCATTTATAAATCTACACAAACACAGGAGAATACATCACGATTTCAAAATAAAAGCTCAAACCCTCACTTTGAGTTACACATGTCCACATATTCATTTACCCCCACCTACAATCCCTGCCGGCCCGAGACTCGAACCCACAACCTTTGGATTACGAGTCCTACTCTCTAACCATTAGGCCACGACTTCACCGAAATAACCACTCGTTACAACCGAGGTATGCAGCAAAGCATTTGTGAAGCCACAACACGCACAACCTTGAGGCGGATGGGCTACAACAGCAGAAGACCCCACCGGGTACCACTCATCTCCACTACAAATAGGAAAAAGAGGCTACAATTTGCACGAGCTCACCAAAATTGGACGGTTGAAGACTGGAAAAATGTTGCCTGGTCTGATGAGTCTCGATTTCTGTTGAGACATTCAGATGGTAGAGTCTGAATTTGGCGTAAACAGAATGAGAACATGGATCCATCATGCCTTGTTACCACTGTGCAGGCTGGTGGTGGTGGTGTAATGGTGTGGGGGATGTTTTCTTGGCACACTTTAGGCCCCTTAGTGCCAATTGGGCATCGTTTAAATGCCACGGCCTACCTGAGTATTGTTTCTGACCATGTCCATCCCTTTATGACCACCATGTACCCATCCTCTGATGGCTACTTCCAGCAGGATAATGCACCATGTCACAAAGCTGGAATCATTTCAAATTGGTTTCTTGAACATGACAATGAGTTCACTATACTAAAATGGCCCCCACAGTCACCAGATCTCAACCCAATAGAGCATCTTTGGGATGTGGTGGAACGGGAGCTTCGTGCCCTGGATGTGCATCCCACAAATATCCATCAACTGCAAGATGCTATCCTATCAATATGGGCCAACATTTCTAAAGAATGCTTTCAGCACCTTGTTGAATCAATGCCACGTAGAATTAAGGCAGTTCTGAAGGCGAAAGGGGGTCAAACACAGTATTAGTATGGTGTTCCTAATAATCCTTTAGGTGAGTGTATATATATATAAAAAATCCTACATTTGTAAAACCTTGCTGATATGACTTCAGAGTCCATGAGTTGGTCTAGCAGTGGTATGAGCACAGCTTTCACTCTCAACCAGAATAACATTACTAGCCAATCAGAATGATTTGCTCTTATAAACACGAGGCGTGTATAATAGTATCCAGTAGCAGAGCTGCAGCCCTGATGAATGGAGAAGCGAGATGAAAACATGTCCATCTAGCGCATATTTACATAGAAAAACTCATTAAAAAGCAGCGGAGCTTTGTAAACAGCTCAGAGTATAATCATGTCATCTCCATCAGAACGATATGATTGTAGAACAAATTTAGCAGGATTTTTGAAAAGGTCCTGTTCACACAAGATCTCTTAATGGTAACTTGCTGGTATTTTATCAGTAAAGACTGTATGTGTGAAAGCCTCTGGGAATCTACGTCACGCGGCGTCGGATTCCGCCATGTTTTAGGTCATGCTCAGGAGCACACAGTGTAAACACACGCAAATCACCTCGAAAAAAGCAGACCGTTTACTATTAATATTTTTAGAAAACCATCTTACATACTCTTAGAATAAAACTGACTAATATGTAAATATCTTTAAATAAAAAAATCATTCTAATTGTCTGAGAGGCTGCAAATATTCATTATTCAGTCTCCTTCACTACAGTGGTACTGATAAAGGTTAACTGCTAGAGTAGCAAAACCATGGCTATTTTTTTAAAAGGGGAATAAATAGCTAGATCTTAAACAGTGTATCGTTTATCATTGTTATATATCACAGTATTGCCCAGTAAATCTGCTCAGTGTAAAGAATGAAGCCATTATAGCAGTAACAGAACAAGCTGCTTTGAAATGATGTGTATTGTGGATGCTGTGCAAATAAATAATGAACCAAGTTGAAGATTCCTTACTATTAGAGACGCCGAACAATGATGCAAGCGATCAAATAATGAATGAATGGAACTTAGTCCTTACAAACAAGTGGCTGGAGATCAAAGAGCTGTCACAGATAATATTTCCATATATGATTTTCTTTTATTTGTAGTGTGAGGGCTTACAGTTTAATGCAAATATAAATATATATATTAAATCTACAGAGATCAAGGATTTCACAGAAACTTGTGATTTGCCACATTTGAAGAGGTTGGCAGGCTCTGTAAGAACATACCTCACAATGGGGTAAAAGTTGCACCCCTGGGGGGCAGGAGCTGCCCAAAATTTCCCATTGACTTACTATGGAGCAGGACGTCCCATGAAATGCATGCGTTTCACCTACTATGGTAAATTGCATAGGGATTTTGTATTGAACATAGCTCTGGATCAGTGTCACAGAGACAAGGGGGTGGGCTCATTTTACTCAGACGACCAATCAATCTCTCAGGATCGTTGTGAAGCTATCAAGCCACGCCCTAGCAACAATTTAGAGCACCTTAGCAACAAGTTCCATAGACATTCATTGAAAGAGATTAAAGGGATATCTCCGGACTGAATTGTCATAGAAACATGAGGGTGGTCTCATTTGACGCGGGGCAGCAAACAGCCAATCATGAATCACCTCAACACTTCCTAGCCCCTCCCTAGCAACCATTGTCGAGCACCTTAGCAACCAAATTCCAAAGAGGGATATCTTCCATTCTGAATGTCACACAGGCATGGGAGTTGGTTAATATCATTCATAGTGACAAGAAGCCTTTGCAGTTTCATGATTGGCAGCTGCCAAGCTACTCCATAGCAACCAAACAGAGTACCCTAGCAACCAAAATCCAAAGAGGGATATCTTCCATTCTGAATGTCACACAGGCATGGGAGTTGCTTAATATCATTCATACGGACAAGCAGCCTTTGGAGTTTCATGATTGGCAGCTGCCAAGCCACTCCCTAGCAACCAAACAGAGTACCCTAGCAACCAAAATCCAAAGAGGGATATCTTCCATTCTGAATGTCCCAGAGGCACGGGAGTTGCTTTATATCATTCATAGTGACAAGCAGCCTTTGGAATTTCATCATTAGCAGTTGCCAAGCCACTCCCTAGCAACCAAACAGAGTACCCTAGCAACCAAAATCCAAAGAGGGATATCTTCCATTCTGAATGTCACAGAGGCATGGGAGCTGGTTTATATCATTCATACGGACAAGCAGCCTTTGGGGTTTCATGATTGGCAGCTGCCAAGCCACTCCCTAGCAACCAAACAGAGTACCCTAGCAACCAAAATCCAAAGAGGGATATCTTCCATTCTGAATGTCACAGAGGCATAGGAGTTGGTTTATGTCATTCATAGTGACAAGAAACACCCTAGCAACCGAGTGGCGAGTTTTGCCACTGCAAGCACCCACTCACATTTTCTTCAGGAAATGTACATTCTATATTCTATAATTTATCATTGATTTTCATTTTTTATTATATTTATTGATTTGTTTATTGTTATTATTAATAATTAGTTTTTAGAGTCACATGCAAATTCTAGTGATTTTAAGTTTTGGAAATCACAATGGGGTGATGAGTTATTTTCTTCATTTGGTTCTAATTTTTCAGCAGGTGTTTTAACTTTGAAGCACAAGTTTAGGGGTAAGATAATATCTGATCCTGAAGGCCATTTTCTTTTTTTATTGGTTACTTTAAATGATCTTTTCTTTGTCCTGGGTAACGTTTATGGATTTAATGCCACAAAAAATAACCTCAAATTATTTAATTCAATAGAGACACATTTAGAGTATTTTAAATCGAAATATCTTAATTTGCTTATTCTATTGGGTGAAAACTCATTTTTTAATTTTCAGGAAAGATTTTTGTTAAGGATATGTGGTTGTAGATTAGGAGAACGGAGATGCATCAACACACTATTTCCATTTAATAGCGTTTAGACAGGACAAATATTCAAACCAAACAGTGCTTATAAAGAACCGAAAATAAAGGAGTTAACAAGCTGATTAATTAACCACAGGTGAACAGATTTAACGATGATAAACTGAAGAAAACTAATGAGGAAAACCGGAACAAAACCAAATAAGGGCAAACAGGAAACTAAACAGAAACCAAACCGTGACAATTTTGATGTGTATGTAAACTCTTTAAGAAACTCTAATAATTATATTGCATGTAAGACTCTTTCATGGTGTAAGTCTTATAAACTAACACGGTATGCTTTGGATTATTGTTTGTAACTCTCATTGTCTTTTGTTCTTTCTTTGTCTTTGTATTTGTTGTTCTGTTATTGCACAATAAAAAAAAAAAGATAACTGCTTCACGTTCATCTGGAAAACATTGTGGATTATCTCACTAGATTTATAACGTAAATAATTTATAAACCTTATTATACATCAATACAATAGAATACATCAACCTATTTCTAAATATGCCATTTATTGTACATCACAATTTCAAAATAAAGGTTTCTGAGTTTGCATGTGGCCGAATATTAAAATGTAATGGATTTAAACATTAATCTCGCTGTAAAGTGAAACGTCAGGCCGGTGACGCCCCCTGCAGGTATTTGTTATAATACATTATGTACTTCAGTTGGTTATGTTCATATTATGTATAGGCATATTACATTATGTATTTTAAAAGCGTTGTTCAATAAAACCATGCAGTTACTTGGTTTTGATATTTTATTTGAGCCAGTTATTATTGTCTCATCGTTAGTTTATATATAAATAGTAAATAGTCATAATAAAGCCTGGTTTACACTTAGACCTGTTTGTGTTACTAAAAATATCAGATTACTCAATTGTCAAAATAATCAGTAGATTACTTGATCACCAAAATAATCATTAGTTAAGCCCTAGATTAGTTAAAATATTTATTTTTGTAATTAAAAGTAGTATTAAAATATTGTCTGAAGTGTTTTGTCACACCCCTAGTGTCGATAAGCGCTGATATAGCTCATAATTTCCCAAGTTTATGATATAGCTTTCATTCTTCAGGTCAACCATATATTCACGATAAATAAATAAATAAAATCAGTTTGAATAAGGAAAGCAATAACTGCCATAATGTCCTTTCAAATGTTTAAATTGCCCGTCATTGCATGCTTTACATGTGCTGCCCCCCGGCCCACCCCTGGATAAAAGTTCAGCCTCAGGACGAGTGTTTTTTGATGATAATGTTATTATTATTAGACTAGAACACGTGGATATGTTGTCATTCTTACACTATAATACTGAACTTTGATTTCAGTGATTTGGACTGAGATGGACACTTGCTTCTTACACTCTATGTTGCACTTTACTTTTACTTGCTGTGCAGCATCTGTAATTCTGTGTGAAAGTCTCCTGAGGACAGTATATTGTCAGAGCATCACCCCAGCTTTCTGGAAGTTGTTGCTGATTTTACAGACACGTCTTTTAGGATTCATTTTCACAGCTTTTATGATTTGTCTGTCATCAACTACTGTTGTTTTCTCAGCCGATCAGGTAGTTGTTGGTTGCTGGTGGTTTCCAAACTCTTGATTTCTCCATGCCCTTTGTTTTTACTAGAGCTCTAATTGACTTCCTCTTTTCTTTTAGCATCCAAATTGCTTGCTTTTCTCTCAAAGTCAGATCCCTCATCTTCATCATGGTTTGTGTGTGTCATCATCGAATGCAAGATTCAGAATACAGAAGTAATGGATATAACTGATACGACACATTCCCTGCTTTTAATATCTGAAGAATTAATGCAACAGGACACAGCTGATCACTTAGAAAGACCTGAGAGGCAACTGCTCCAATACTTATGCTCTCATCAGATAGAGGGATGAACTCTAAAAGTGCTGAACTTCTTAGCTGATAAAACATCTGTGTTGAATCACCCAATAATAAAATGTAATTAGCAATTTTGTCTTTACTGTTCCAATACTTTTGGACTTTTTTTTATTTCTATTATTCTGTCTTTGGTTAACTTTTTCTTAAACTTTTTCTTTAACTGTGTAGCATTAAATAATTTCAGATATTTGCTAAAATAGTTGGATGAAATAAAATGTACACAAACTTTTATTTTACCAAAGAATGCATCAATATGATGGTGCTTAGAACTGCTCTCCTGTGAAGAGAAGACGCAAAATGTTGTCTTTACTTGCCATCTACAAATAATTTTCCCAATTGTAACAATTATATTTATTTTTAAATGCTCTTAAAATACTGATTAATAATGGTCAATGTAGATGATAAACATTTTGTCACAAACCTGGTTTGAACGGTCAGAAATAACTATATTTGCAGCATTGTTGTTTTCTGCAAAAGTATGGATCTATTTTGCTGCTCGCTGTGATCCTGCTTCTGTTTTTAAAATAACTGCGTCTTTAAAAGCTCTTAATGATGCTTTAGTGTCTTTATATGGAAGCGACACACACGAGAAGAGCTTGAATGAAGCGTGTTTGACTCTAAATATATATAAATATTAATGGAAAATATATATTTAAAATATATATGGAACCAAGCCGAGGTCCGGACCTAAAGTTTGCATATTTAGAGAATTATGTATTTTTGTATTTTACTTCTTGAGTAATCTATATTTCTCATGCTTTAGTTTCCTCAGTAAATCACATCTGAAAAATTATTTCATTATAGTTTTTTCTGACAGCTAGATGGTGCAGAGCATCACTGTCAAAATATGCATTTCATTTCACTTGTAGTTATTTTATTTTATGCTTACAATCTCTGAAACTATGGCTCCTTTTCTCTAAACTCTGCACAAAAACACAAAAGCTTCTTTCAGAACTGTTTTAACTCTTATAAAAACATGTTTTTCCATAGTAACTCTACACAGCATCATATAATGATCATCCATACACACAGCAATCTCCACACAGATGTGATGAATGTAAAACAGCACTATCTTGTGTGTTCAGTGTTCAGTGGAGTTTGTGTATGAGCACAAATACACTGTATATACAGTCTGTCTGCACAACTGATGAACTTTACACTTACTGAACTGAACTGAATCAACACTGAACTGACTTGAGCTCTAGAATCACACACTGGCTTGTTAGAGCTGCTTTACAGCACAATCTCAATCTGTTACTGCTTTGAAACAATCTGTACTGTAGAAAGCGTTCTAGAAATAAAGCTGACTTGACTTGTGTGCATGCTAAACCCACAACCGCTGCTTTACACAACACTAGTCTGCACTGTTTTAGGCCTGACAGGGTTTTTCACAGAGTTTTGTTTGGGCTCCAGAAGTCTAGGACCAGCACTGCTCGTGGGATCTGAATCACTAGTCGCTCTTCAACAGCTTTCACTATATTAGTGAACACATTTGTGAAGAGTGAGGACAGTTTGGACTTTAGCTGTAAACACACACAGACATCTTCACTGTTGTGTTGTTCTTGATGTTTCTCTCTTCTTGTGTTCAGATGCCTGGGATCTCACACTGGATCCAAACACAGCAAACCCTCAACTCATTCTGTCTGATCAGAACAAGAAGATCACAGGTGTGAAAGATCGTCAGCCGTATCCTGATCATCCAGAGAGATTTGATGATGTTCTTCAGGTTCTGAGTGTTGAGAGTCTGACTGGACACTGTTACTGGGAGACTGAATGGAGCGGAGATTATGTTGTTATATCAGTGTCATATAAAGGAATCAGCAGGAAAGGATGGAGAGATGACTGTGTGTTTGGATCCAATGACAAATCCTGGAGTCTGTTCTGCATTAATAACAGATTCTCTGTCTGTCACAATAAGAACTTCACTGATATACCTGCTGTCCGTTCATCCTCTAATAGAGCAGGAGTGTATGTGGACGTGTCGACCGGCTCTCTGTCCTTCTACAGCGTCTCTGACACACACACACTCACACACTTACACACATTCAACACCACATTCACTGAACCCCTCTGTGCTGGATTTGGGGTTTATCCTGGTTTCTCATTGTCTCTGTGTGATATTAAACAGCCTCCTGTGAGAATCATCAGTGATCCACACGTCAGCAGGTGAGTGAAATATACTGTGTGTCTTACTGACAGATTTAACAGACTGTGGCTAATAGTTCAGGGCTCTGTTCTTCATACATCACTGAATACGGCCCAGTTAATGTGAGACCAGATCTTCTAATTATGATAATTATTCTAGCAAATTTAGTGCTTGCATATATTTTATTTGTATATTTGCTTGGATTTACTGTTTTTGCTCCCCGGGCGCTGCAGCATGGCTGCCCACTGCTCCGGGTGTGTGTTCACGGTGTGTGTGTGTGTGCACTTGTTCACTACTCACTGCTGTGTGTGTGCACTTGGATGGGTTAAACGCAGAGCACCAATTTCGAGTATGGGTCACCATACTTGACAATACGTCACGACTTTTTTTTTTTTTTTTTTTTTACTGAAAAAAACACACATATCGATACTAGAAACCAGGGGTAGAGTCTTGATGTAGTCTAGTTATTAATATTAGTCCACATTCTGTAGATTGAGGCTTTCACACAGTAAAGCTAGCGTGTGGAGGTTGGTGGAGGTTAGCAATAGCAAGCTAGCTTCCAAAAGATCCCACCCTTCTTTCAGAGCCACGCCTCCTTCAAATAGGGGTGTGCGATCTATATCGTCTGCGATAATATCGTAATTGTTGTTTTAACGATGTGCAATTTGACATTATTGAGTATTTTGCAAAAACCATTCAAAACACCGCTACAGCGAGCATGCTTTATATTACGTGAAGTCTAGACGAGTGCGTGTGCTTTCATGGCATGATTCAGTCTATTAAAATACATTTAGAATGATCACAAATTCAAGACATGGGGGCAGAAAATGTATATATTTATACCACTTTATCAATTTCACACGAAGAGTGTCGGTTTTCTCCAAAAATGACCATAATTACAAATGTGATAATGATTTTTACAACAGTTCAATAAACAAGAAGTTAATTAAGAGACTTGTGTTTTAGACACCATATTGCCTGTTTTTGCTCTATTTCACCAACAAAAATAATTCCAAACTCAGCCACAGCACTGTTTTGTGTCTCTGAGCAACATAACGGCGTTTCGTTCCTGAATTAATCAACTCTTTAAATGATTCGGTTCAGTCGCAATGAATCACTTATTAACAGAGACTTGCTGCAACCTACTGACTATTTTGTTTTATGTTTTGAATAATTTCAAATATCAGTATTCAACGTTTTATGTTTAATATATCAAAGCATTGTTCATGCATTAGTAATTGCAGGTTAAATGCATTCATGTCAGCCCAAATGTCTTATTATTCTAATTCACTGGTTAAATGTAAGAATTTGACTCAAAAGATAATGGACACTTTTAGAAGAAAATGGCTTTATAAAGGTAAAAATGCCCATAAAATGTAAAAATCAGTTTAAACTTTATTTTAAAATTTCTATTAGTGTGAACTGACCACACAGAATATGAAGAATATCAGAAACTTTAGGAGTCAGCTATCCACAGCAATCCTTAAGTTACCAGCACAATAACACACTCACCAAAATATCGTCTAATCATCGCTATCCATAAAATCCCAGAAAATATTGAGATATTATTTCTTGTCAGTATCACACAGCCTTACCTCCAGATCACATGACCACACACAGACAGAGCCAGAGACAATTTTCACTATTAACAAATCATTAACTTCAGCTGTTGCTCCACTAAACTCATAATTAGCTGGTTCCCTTTCGAAAGCTACAATCGATGCTGCGCTGCTCAGCGCATTGGGAACGTCTTTAGTCGTGACCAGCTGTGAATATTGTGTGTAACACGTCGATAGAATTGACCCGGAGGTAATATAACCTCGGTCGATGACGTCATCGGCGCGCACCCGCAACGCGAGGCTATAAATAGATGAGCCACAGGTGCATCATCAGGTCTTTTGTCTTCAGACCATTCTGTGCATGTGTGCGTCGAAGAAACATTCTGGCAGGTTTGCAAATCTTTTTCTCTCACGTTACAACAAAGAGTTTAAAGGTGCCATAGAATGAAAAACTGTCTTTACCCTGGCATATTTAAATAATAACAGTTCTGTACATGGAAATGACATACAGTGAGCCTCAAACACCATAGTTTCCTCCTTCATATGTAAATCTCGTGATTAAAAAAGACCACTGAAAAACAGGCGAATCAGAACATAACACCGACTGTGACGCAACGGTCGGGATCACTACGCCCCCAACATTTGCATAAACCCGCCCTTGTTCTGAGCCGGCCGAACCATCAGAAGATCTGCAGGTATTGTAAATAAACAAGCGCGGACAACAGCAAAAATAACACAATAAATGTTATGTTCCAGGCCGTGCAGGGGGTGTGAAGTGCAGGGATGGGTTGGTGTCTGTATTCAGAAAGGCACAGAAAGCAAATAACGCGAGCCACTAAAGGGACATGGTTAGCTCCTTGCTAGCGGTAGCCTGTTACAGTACATAAGATTTCACTCTCAGTAAGGAGAGATGAGGATGATGGCGAATGACTTACAGATCCTGAGCACCACTGACAAGCATCTGATCTTGTGAAATGTGTGGTAAGTACTGTTGCTCCATAATGTAAACATAGTTTGTGTGATCGCATCTCTTGAAAGTGAAACTATAACGCGATCGATGGATCGTTCAAAAGCAGTTTCAATGCCTCGCATATTAATAACGGCTCCCTGATGCCCGCGTTTTATATACAGTATAATTACCCGACGATATAACTGCGAGAGAAAGTATTTAAATATATATTTTCCTCCCTGTGCTTCCTTCTTGCTGATGAGCCGTACTGTGAAACAGCCAATCAGAGCAGAGCTCAACATTGAGCAGCACTGTGAAACAGCCAATCAGAGCAGAGCTCATTATTATTCATGACCCTGCCAAATAAGCCAATAACAGACCGTTTCATTCTAGGGAGAAATCCTAGGGTTGTAAATGGACATGTAAAATCGTTTCTGGAGATTTTTTGCCCTTACCTAAGCCACATACCTTCTGTGTAGATATCAGAGAACAATTTAAAATACTGTATCAATGCATTCTATGGCACCTTTAAAGTAAAAGAAGAGAAATGAGCCAACAAATCAGTAAGCGTTGTGTTCCTCCATGCTCCCGTCCCATGTCTGAGCTGGATACACACGATTACTGTTTTGTTTGTTTGGGGGAAGAGCACGCGGTTCTGGCTATAGAGAAAGGCGGGTGCGAGCATTGTGACCAGCTCACAGTTAAGATGCTTCGCTCCCGTCTGAACTATTTCCAGTCCGCACCCGCATTACCATCGTGGGGCTCTCGTATGGATCTGCATGACGAGCAAGAGACGGGTCCGTCCTTTTCGCTTGCTGTGTCACCAGATCCTAACATCCCTTCTCGTGATCTCGAAGCACGCTCCGGTGCTTCTTCGGTTCAGGAGGGGGATGATATATCTCTTGGTTCTTCAGATCACGAGCAGCCAGCCTCTGAGCATTCCTCTCGCGGAATCGCTAGTGGTGGTTACTCGCGCGGTGGCCAGGTTACAGCCATCAGTCTCTCCCCTTTTTTCGAGGACCTCCATGATGAGCTGTCTAAGTCATGGAGTAAACCATATACTTCTCGCGTCTTTGTGCCTTCGACGTCGACTTTTTCAACTATAGTGGGTGCGAAGTCGCGGGGGTATACGGAGATGCCTCGGGTTGAAGAGACGCTCGCGAGCTATCTCTCGCCGTAAGCCGCATCTTCGATAAAGAAACCTACCCCATTAAACCTTGTCGTATAACATCATCACTAGTGGGTAAAGCTTTCCAAGCTGCAGGTCAGGCTGGTGCTGCGCTGCACACTATGGCACTGTTACAGGCATACCAGGCTGACCTGTTGAAGGATTTGAGTATGGGCAAGTACTATCGACGAGGAAGCGTTCTCTGAGCTTCGTCGAGCCACAGATCTGTCTCTCCGTGCGACCAAGCAAATGGCCCGTGCCATCGGCCGTTCAATGAGTGCTTTGGTCAGCACGGAGAGGCACCTGTGGCTGAATCTGACAGGTATTAAACAGAAAGATCGTTTGTTTCTGTTAGACTCCCCTGTTTCTCCCTCTGGTTTGTTTGGCGACTCCGTGAACACCGTAGTGGCCAGATTAAAGAGGTGAAGAAACACGAAGAAGCATTCGTTGAGTTCCTTCCTCGCCGCACTCAAGGGGAGGGGCCGTCTGCCACCCAGCCCCGCGCCGGTCCTTCAAAACCTAGGGAGGTTAAAAAGCAGAGCATGGCGGAGCGTGCTCCCCCTCGTAGAGACTGGGGACAGGCTCGCCGCGCTCAGCAACCTCCCAAGCCAGACCTCATGACTATTATTAACAAGAAGCGAAAGTCCTGATTGTCTGGCGCCCAATCTGGTGGGGGTAGTCCCCCGCGGGATGGGGCGCGTTCAAGATCTCTTCGCCCCTTCCCGCTACCCTCACAAAACCACTCCATCCCCGTCACCTCTCGTGCTTCGGGGGCCAGCGGTTTCCAGCGAAAGGTTAGATGTGCCGGGGTTTCCGGCTGTCATTCCGGACGCGGAACATCTAACATCCCCTCAGAAGGAAGTATTAAAGTTAATACCACTCTCAGAGAGTCTGGCAGCGTGGAAACTTCTGCCAGGCATTTCTGCGTGTGTATTAAGCACAGTGCAGATATTAAGCACAGTGCAAATTCAACATCACGATTGGTTCGTCACGATCGATCTGAAGGACGAATATTTTCACATAGAAATATTGCCACAACACAGGAAATTCCTGAGGTTCGCTTTCGGGGGCGAAGTGTACCAATTTCGGGTTCTTCACCCCGCACATACACAAAATGCATGGATGCAGCACTGGCTCCATTACGACTCCAGGGCATTCGCATTTTGAATTACATTGACGATTGGTTAATATTAGCACAATCGCGAGAGATGGCGCTCCAACACAGAGACATCGTGTTAGCTCATCTAGTTTCTCTAGGGTTGAGACTCAACACCAAGAAAAGTGTTCTTTCTCCTGCCCAGAGAACGACTTATCTCGGGATCGTTTGGGATTCGATCACGATGCGGGCACAACTATCTCCCGCTCGTATCGAGACCATTCGGCAGACCATGAGCAAAGTCAGGCTAGGCCAAGATCGCACTGTTCGTCAGTACCAAAAGATGTTAGGTTACATGGCTTCAGCATCCACGGTGATTCCTCTGGAGCTGTTGCACATGAGACCGTTTCAGTTGTGGCTGAAAGCCAGAGGATTTCATCCAAGAGCCAATCCTCAAAGGCAAATAAAAGTGACGTGCCGTGGGCTTCGTACACTATCTCTGTGGCTCAGACCCCGGTTCCTCGCCTTGGGTCCCACTCTAGGGGCGCCGTGTCGTTGCAGACTGCTAAAGACGGACGCCTCCCTGATGGGCTGGGGAGCGGTCTTAGATGGCCGTCCAGCTCAAGGGGAATGGGAGGGCCATCAGCTCGATTGGCACATCAATTGCCTCGAGCTGATGGCCGTATTTCTGGCTCTGAAATATTTTCTCCATCAATTGAGGGGCTGTCATGTCCTAGTGCGGGTGGACAACACAGCAGCAGTCTCTTATATAAATCACCAGGGAGGTCTGCGCTCACGATTTGGACCAAATTTTACAAAGCGGAGGTGGACCTCTTCGCCTCACTGCAGACAGCGCAATGTCCCCTCTACTTCTCTCTGAGTCACCCAGCTCCACTGGGTCTGGATGCGATGGCGCACACATGGCCCAAGATGCGCCTGTATGCGTTTCCTCCAGTTTCTCTGCTCCCGGGAGTTCTAGCCAGAGTTCGCCAACAAGGGTCTTGCCTCTTGCTGATAGGGCCACGTTGGCCGAACAGAGTGTGGTTCTCGGAGATGATATCTCTCCTCGACAGCTCGCCGTGGCGATTCCGGAGAGGAGGGACCTTCTGTCTCAGGCGAAGGGCACGATATTCCACTGGGCTTTCGCCTGCCATTATTGAGACCATTCTGAGTGCTAGAGCTTCCTCCACTAGACAAAGTTATGCCAATAAATGGGGTGTTTTTGAAAGGTGGTGTGTTTTACACAATGTAGATTCAGTCAACTGCCAGGTTGCTTCAGTTCTGGACTTCATGCAGGAGAAATTATCAACAGGCACATGCCCTGCTACTCTTAAGGTTTATGTGGCAGCTCTTTCGGCTTGCCACGCCTTGGTAGACGGGGCGCCACTCGGGAGACATCCTCTGCTCTCTTGCTTCCTTCGGGGGGGGGCAGGCGACTGAGGCCTCCAGTAAAAACCAAGATCCCTTCATGGGACTTAGCTACAGTTCTTGAAGGTCTGGTTGAAACCCCCTTTGAACCTATAGAATCAGCGTCTGATAAACTTCTGACTCTAAAAATGTTTTTTCTCATGGCAATAACTTCCTTGAAGAGAATTGGGGATATGCAGGCTCTGTCTATCTCTCCATCTTGCTTACACTTTGCCCCAGGAATGGTGAAAGTGATTTTGCATCCACATCCTGATTACCTGCCTAAGGTTCCATTTTCGGCTGTAAATCCGGTCATTCTAGAGGCCTTCTGCCCTCCACCGTTCACAACGCCGGAACAGGAGAAATCTCATAGACTGTGTCCGGTCCGTGCTCTTCAGGCTTACATCCACCGCACTAGCCAGTGGCGTAAGTCAGAGCAACTGTTCGTCTGTTATGGTGGTAGTAGCAGAGGAGCAGCTGCCACCAAGCAGATCATGTCTCATTGGGTCAGGGATGCTATTGCTCTTGCTTATGAGGCGCGCGGTCAAGCTTCACCTATAGGTCTTAGGGCTCACTCCACCAGGGGGGGTCGCCTCCTCTAGTGCTTTGGCAAGGGGTGCCCCCTTACAACAGGTTTGTGATGCGGCAGGTTGGTCCTCTCCGCACACATTCATAAGATTTTATAGTTTGGATGTTCATGCCACTCCGGGCTCTCATGTCCTTGAGTCAACATCACAAACTAATGTCTGAGGCCTTCTTGCGTTCTTGTGGGCACACCTGCACAACCGTGGGGTCCAGACATTTCCAAGCACGGCGGCGTGGGTATTCTCGTTCCCAATGCGCTGAGCAGCGCAGCATCGATTGTAGCTTTCGAAAGGGAAAGTTTCCGGTTACTTGACTGTCAGGGATGTAGAATATGGTCATGCAGAATATGTGCTTTATGCAGGAAGTACTAATAATAATATTTGGTCGCTATACTAAAGTGTTCCCATATAGATCACTTTACTAATTGATTGCTCTCAGGCTGTGAAGAGACCAGTGTAACACAGTTACTGTAAAAATCTGTATCAGCTACTGATTGAATTAAATTTTTCTAATCAGAGGGTTTTTTAAACAGAGCTTGCAGTCTAACCCAGAATTCAGGAGTTCATTGATTATAACTCAGTGATGATTGAATAATGTTTGACTTGTCCAACGCTGATTTATAACTTATTGTTAGAGAATATAGAGTTTGTGTAGGTTAAATATTGCCTGCATTAAACACAACTTCTTGTCACAATGGCAACAATGAATGGATTAAATATATATATATATATATATATATATATATATATATATATATATATATATATATATATATATATATATATACTGACCTTTTCTTACCCATCTTTACACTATATTTGTATATAAACTATAGTACTAAAATGCATGATTGTTTCTGAATGTGTTTGTTATTAGTGATGAAAACACACACACTTTTTCAGTATTTCTTCTGTTGTGTTATTAATGATGGACGTCACAGGTGTAATTTATACTAGCTAGCTTCCCTTTCTCTGTGAAACTCCGTCACAAAAATATGACTTTAATATGTTTTAATGTGGTTTTAGATCAGTTGAATATATACAGAGTTCTACAGAGTCTTCTGACGGTGAATTTTACACAAAGGCAGAAGTTGTTAGGTGTGTCAATTGTGACGTTTTATTTTTCCTTTTTAGCTGTAGCTGTAGTTGTTTTTAGACAGTTTGTGTGTTGATGAGAAGTGTTTGCTTTCTTTCATCACCGAGGACCAGAATCATATTCTTTCAGTTTGTTCTTTATAAAGTCACCGGCCAACTGCCAAATTGCTTTTATTAGTTAATTAATTAATGTTGTACCCTGTTTGTGTGTCAGACAATCATCTCTCTTTCATTCTGTCTTCAGGTCCTGTAAGCTCAGATCTTCTGGGCTCAGTATTGAGTCTCTGCTGAAGTGTCAGTCTTGTGTTCATATAGCAGATCCAGATCAGTGGGTTCAGATTGAGCCGTCGGTCTGTACAGATGAAGGAGGGTCAAAGTTCAGGGTCAGCACTCCACCAGGCCGTTACGAGTGTGTCAGGACCAGGATGAGATGGGTCTGTGATTGTGATGTCACTCTTCAGTATCAAACTGTAGACGGTCAGTTCCTCAACGCAGAGCTGGAGAGACTGCAGAGCAACCGAATCGCTCCAGTGATGGACGTGACGGTGATCTCAGGGACACTGGAGGAAGTTCATCTGCCACATTACATCTGTTTAGGAGAGTCTGAAGCTTCCCTCGGAGATGCTGTGAAAGTCCTCAGCGTAGAAGATGAGGGAATAACTGTAGAACCAGTTCAGCTGACACGATTCCATGCCAAGATACTCCAACCATCCTTCTCTATTAAAACATTAATTATAAGCTGGATACTGGGATGGAACGAACACTGCAACCTTCTTCTCTACATGCGCTCTAGAGCTCCTCTCATTCTACATGTCTACTTTTTTCCATTTGATGATGGTGCGAAAGAAAAAGTTAAGAAGGAGGAAGAGTCAAATATTTTGATCCCACATCCCAGACCTGACAGACCGTTCCGGATGAAAACACCTCACGTTCTTGATGTTCCTGGTGCCTCTGTCCATCCTAAAGAAGGGATCACACTCAGAAGAGAAACTGACCCAAACTTCTTCAAGATCAAGACACGTCTGGAGAACGATTTTCAAATGACTCTTATCAGAGAGGAGGACAAGAAGATTGTCTGGACTGCGATAATTGAGAAAGAAGAACTTGATGAGATTCATCCACAGAGAGGCGAGTCACGTCTGAAGAGTGAGGCAGATAAAGCAAGATATTTTGATGAACACTGGTCAGATCTCATTCAGAGAGTTAAAAATGTTAAGATCATTGCAGATAAACTTCTTCAGCAAAAACTGATTCATAAGGAACAATATTCAGAAATCACTCAGAGTTTAACCAGTCAGGACGGCATGAGAAAGATCTGTGACATTATAAGTAATCACAATGATGCTGTGAAAGCTAAACTCATCTCAATTCTTCAGGAAGAGAAGCTTTTACACATTTAAACATTGGTCTGCTTCTACATTCAGAGCTCAAGGAGCATCTTTTAAACTCTTTCAAAACAGCAGACTCAGACTGAAAGTTATCCTCTAGATACAAAAAAAAGACTGTTTATCAAAATATACTTGGTCAGATTCATCCACAGAGAAAAAATATAAGTCTTTTAAAATATTAAGTGATAGAAACATTACAAATAAATCTATTTTTATATGTCTAAGCAAATGCAAGAATTTTATTTATATTTGTCTAATTGTGTATTTCATGCTTGTTCATGCTTTTATACATCAGCAACTCACCAACATTTTGGATTTTTAGTTTCATTTTCAGTTTAGTTGTTTTACAACATCAAGTTAATCTAAATAATGAAATGAAAATGAGAAATGTTGCCTTGGGAACTGGCTGAATTTTTATGTATTATTTTTTATTTTATATATATTTTATTTCTAGTAACAAAACGTTTAATGCTTTCAATTTTAGGCTTAGTTAACTATAACAACAATTATTAATGTTGTATTCTGTTCAGTCTAATAAATGTTAACTTTACTTTGTTGTTTAAGAATTTAACCATTTTGATGTTTCTCACATTATGTCTTTAAGCCTGCATTGCTTCTGTCACTTCCACACAGACTGGAAAACTGCGTAGGACCTTCTGGGACAGTCCTCAAATTCATTCTTAGAAGAAATCATTTATGATAAAAAAAATTATGAAAAAAACAAAACAATGTCATTGATGTCCACTTATAAGGCGGGCGCACTAACAAGGAGGCTAAAGATGGTAGCCACTCACTGCAGAACAAAGATCCAGGGGGTGGGGTTGGATCCACATCTAGAGGGTGGAGACGGGAAGGTTTGGGGATCAGGGGGGTGGAGACGGGTAGGTTCAGGTGTATGTAAGGTGGCAGGAGTTGGATCTAGATCAACCACGCCCCCTGGATCTTGTGTTCTGCAGTGAGGACCATCTCCTCAGTGTTGCCAACTTAGCAATTTTGCTGCTAAATTTAGCAACTTTTCTTCCAAAAGTAGCTAGCAACAAATTTAGCTTTTTTAAAAAAAAAATTGGGAACTTTTAGCAACTTTGGATAAGTGACTCATATGATAAAAAGGAACATTTCCCTTTTAAATTATACAAAAAGAGAAAACCAAAGATGCCTAGTAGTGCACACATCACGTGAATTAAGTTAGCTGCTGTTTGCAATTGTTTAATTTAATAATAATAATAATAATAAAATAATTTAGTAATAATCATTCATGATACACTTAGTCAGTAGCTTGTACTTGTGATTGTTGGTCCACTGCAAGAAACCTATCTAGAAAAACGGAAAAGTTAGTAATTTTCCAGGATATTATCTGTTATCTGCTGTAACCCCCGAAAACACAAAAAACAATACAATGTAATTAAAAATGCAGGTAAAAAACCTGTGGAAAAATCAATTCAGAAAATTCCTTCATATTAACACAGTAGATTGAGCCCTATTTTACAGACTTTTTTGTACACATGGATTTGTTGTGGGGCCTTCAGAACTTCCCCAGTTTCAGCCTTGCGTATTAAATTGGAATTACAGTATTGGATATAACTTAGTGGATGTAATTATACGTATTCAGCAAGGAGTCTGTTTCAAGAGTTTGTTGTTCATGTAAATCAGTGGGCTTGGAAGATGGGATTGGAACAGGGCGGTATTGCAGAGCATATAGGACCTATGCCATATTGGTGATGCCTGAGTTGAAAACTGAGTTTGCTTTTCTTCAGGAAAAAGAGAAGATGGAGGCGATTCCAAGAATAGTGGTATATCTTAATTCAATTAATCAGAGTAGTATAATCATTTTTACAGATGGGTCTAGAGATCAGTTAATGGGAGAGCTGGGTTTGGGGTTTATGTGGAGGAACTAGGGTTGAAAATTGGCCGGCATATTTAGAATGGAAGCTCTGTTCTTATTACTGAGTTAATGGCAATTTTATGGGCTTTATGGTGGATTGAAGAAGCCAGACCGAGAGCAGTTTTTATCTGTTCTGACTCTGCAGCAGCTCTGTAAACTTTAAGAGCAGGAAAATCTAAAGTTCGACCTGATATTGTAAATGACATCTTGTCTCTGCTGACAATATGACGCCGCGTATGGCAGTCATTGTGCTTGGCTCTCCGGTTGTTTTAGTGTTTTCGTTAGTTTTTCCTGTTTTTTGTTTGTCTAACACGATCAGTTTCACCAAGGAAAGAACTGCTGAACATTCGGAAGAACACTCCACAAAATCGGATCGGATTATTCGGATGTTTTGCTGAACATAGTAGTCGTTGGAGCTGCAGCGCTGTTTAGACGCTTCAGGACGTGTAGACGGGGGAAGAGAGCCGGCACGCTCGTGAAGCTCAGACAGCGTGGATTTCGAATGCGTTGCCTAGCATCCATCTGGCTAATCTCAGCTCTCTACCCAACAAAACGGACTAATTCCTTCTGCTTTCCCAGTTTAACAAGGACTTTTCAAACTCTGCTGCTCTGTGTTTCACGGAAACCTGGCTGAACGACACCATTCCAGACAAGTGTGTTACATCTGCCTAATTTCACGCTGATCAGAGCAGATCACGACGCGGAATCAACGGGGAAATCGTGCGGCGGCGGGACATGTTTTACATCAATGAGAGGTGGTGTACAGATGTAAAGCCAAGTTCACACTACACCACTTCACACGTCGGCAGATTGCTGTGCCGTTCAGACTACATGACTTGATTATCTGTCTTTTAGTCGTTGTGGTGTTCACACTATGTGACTCTATTTAAATGATCCACAACCAGGGGTTACACACTACACCAGCTGACAACAACTCTGTCACTCAACGACTCGATTCGGTCCCTAAACCACGTTTTGTCATGAAAACACGCGAGAATTGATTGATTGACAGGTGATCAGAATGCGTGTCGCCGCTGCTATCCGCCATCTTGCCAAACAGCTACAGCCAGTCTTCATAGAAAGACGTGTTAAAACCTATAATAAAATATAAAATAGACTGTAAAAAAAAAAGATGGACGACATGTCTCCACTTCCTTCCATTATAGAAAAGTGAAGTCAAAACATCTCAGTATGGCCGCTGCCATCGTGAGTAAATGACATCATTTGGAGCCAGAGTCTGCGCAGTAGAGATCAAACTCCCGCAGACCCAATCAACCATAACGACTCGCCCCATGTGCTCTTACCATTCTGATTACCATTACCATGAACTTCGCCCCGATTGGGAGCTTTATATACACATGTGCGCTCATCTGTTTTCAATGCAGCTCTCCTCGCGTCGCTTCCTGTCATCTTCCACTCATTAAACTATGACAGGCCCTTTACTGCAAAAAGATACACTCTAAAATTATATGAATCTGCAGAGGTGGGCAAACTACGGGCATTTTCATCCAGCCCATGAGGCAGTTGGTCCAAAATAGCTAATTTGATGCAATAGATGTCGCTGTAGCCTGCACTGCATATAACTGCCTATAACCCCTGATTGACACCGGAGCTCCTCCAGTCTATGCTTGTGTTCGCACCGCTCTCTCCGCTAAAGCTGCACAGCAAATACTAAATATACCCTACAAAGCTGGTACAATTGTAAATAAGTTACTTGTTTTAAAAATGAAAGTGTTCATTTGTTTAGAAAAATGCTTAAAATGCTCTGTAGGCTTTCCAGTATCAGAACAAATGTCTTAACGGGCATTACTGGCATTTTGTGGGAAAACATGGAAATAATTTGACGTTTTATCTCGCAAAGATATAGTCTACTTTCTTCTTCTGTTTTCCACACACGTTCTTATGAAAATGGATATAGTATTGTTTTTTGTTTTCAAGATTATAAATTGCGGTTTGTTTGTTTTTCCTCTGAAACGTGTTGAAATTTCCAGCACATTAGGATTGATAACGAACGAGAAAAGGCAAGTGAGTTTGTTTAGAGTTTATCTTGGGCATTTTCTAGCAATCACGCAGTTTCAGTTTAGCTTTAAATATTTAGGCTGGATGTTTATATGTTTATAGTGAACGCCACTATAGTTAGTGTTTGTTTTTTGCTTATATTTTCGTTCTTTTTTCTATTTTGAACAATGCTACATTTACAGGATTTTTTGTGGCGTGTGGGGAATATACATTTTTCTAATGTTTGTAAACGTTTGATTTATTTGACCTGATTTCTGAATTAAATTATAAAATGTGTCTTACACGTCAATCGACTTGTACACCAATGCAACTTATCTATGTCATAAAGTGCTCATAAAAATAGGTAGAGATGGTAGGCTACTAGAATAGAACTGCCATGTACAAGTACAGCCTACATACTGTACAGTAGTAGCCTATGTGAGTGTCAATTTAGAATGAAAAAAAATAAATCAAAGCTTGTCATAAATATTATGCGGCCCTCACTTAATGTGGAAAACTTGATGTGGCCCTCGAGTCAAAAAGCTTGCCCACCCCTGCTCTAAAGTGATGAAACTATGACACTATGTACTTTTTAAAACCATTTTTATAAGTTTCACGCTCGGAAAATATGTGAAAGCGCATGCCCAGTAGCCGCAGCTGTATCTCTTCTAGCCTTAACCACAAATCAGACAGAAGAGTAGATTAACTTCAGTGGACTTAAAAGGGTGTGTTCCACTGTTGAAATTAAACACTTTCTTATGTTTATTCATATTCATTTCGTGCATTAAGTAAATATGAAAAGACGATCGGTTCACGTGTTTGAACTGAGACAATACAGTGATCTGTCATGACACATTGAAGAGCCACAAAAACGGTATTTATTGTTTGAATTTCTTTTAAAATGACTCAATTTTAAAGCTGAGAGTCCTGAGACCTTGTTTCATATCAGAAGTAACCTGCTCTGTGTTGTCTGTCGGTGTGTGGTCAGTTTCCTCTTTGCTCTGCGATGTGTTTTTCACTGCGTGAGAACATGAGTGTAGTGTAGTGTTTGTCGATCATGGCATCAGTAACTATTGGTGGTTAATAAAAAATATAGCAGCCAGAAGCCTGTGAAAGACACTTGTGTGCAAAAACAAAAGCCTAACTTTTCTTTAAGCGAAGTTGCTGCTGTTTTTCTTCCGGTGACCTCAACCCATGCCTTGCTCTTTCATTGGCTGTAGCTCGTCACAACACCTGACACCACGTGATGTCGAGTCGGCCGACCGGTGTCCAGATATTTGGCATGCTAGATATTTGTTTGCCAGTGAGCCTCTTTGATGCATCGTTGTGTAGTTCACACTTACAGATCACCTGCTGATTTTCCCTCAATTACAGCCCAACCTGTCGGCGAGCTCATTAACTTGCAAATCGGGTTTAAAATCCTGTAGTGTGAACTAGCCTTAACTGTGTTAAAGATGATGTGCTGTTCAGTTAATGTTAATGATGCATCGGTTTAAAAAGTGTGCCTCGGATCAAAGTTGGCATTTGTAAATGATTTGCATCATTTCTAACATATTTGCATCGGTAAATGCATCAGACAATGGAATTATTTGAACAACATTAGTAACAAAATAGCATACCTGATAAGACAAAAGTATGTATATACGGTGTGAATTCGCCCTTTTTCGTTTCTGTAACATGAATGTAAAGTGCAATGGCAATCAGCATGTGCTTCAAGTTCACATCGAACAGAAAAGTGATCAAACTCGGTGGAAATATGAAAATAATCAAATATACAGGTAAAATAATGTCACAGATATGATCCAAATGACAAATTTAAGTACAAAAGTAATTCAAAAGAAAAAGATGTAATTAGATTAATCAGAGCCCATTAGGAACCCACCTCTCCCACACAGAGACAATGCAGAAAGGGAAGAGGAGGTGCAAAGACAGGAAATTAGTTTCAACATTGCAGTCAGAAATTTAAAGGTGCAAGTACACACACACAGACAGGCATATCAGGTACACATTTGAACATTTTGTGCAATTCTAAATACACATGAACATAATACTTTCTGTACCTGTTACATAGGTTGATTTCTCCTCTCGAAACTGTTTCTCAAGCGCGTTCTCTCATCACCGCTGCGCGTGAATATGACGAATCACAACAACACTACTGAGACCTGAGGAAAAGCAGGGATTAAAGTCCAAAACCTGACTTGAAATAACCTAACAAATCAATCGGGTCTAAATTGGTTATAAACCACAATGTGAGTTCGCACAGTCTAAATAATTTGTGCACGCTTATTCCTAAGCAGCCCTTAATGTCGATCATGGATCAGATCGATGCAGCATGGCAAACAGTGAATATATTTGTGCTGTTTAATGCATTTGAGACGTTTTGTTTTCCTCAGTGCATAACTGACATGTCACGTGAAATTTTCATCTGTAAATGTTAGAAAGTCATGCAAATATATCTATTTTGCTGTCAGGAGTGGACGGGCGCTGCTGAACATACGGAGCGCAAAAATTAAATCAAGTCAAATATGCATTTTATGATATTAGTAGCTGTAAAGGGACTATTGTAATGGGTAAATAAATTGTAAGCTAATACAGTCCTAATTACTAAGCTCAGATGAGTTAATGTGTGTTTCTTATATTAGTTAAAATGTAGTTTTAATTTAGTGATTTTAACTTTTAGTTTAGTGATTGTTAATGCTTTAAAGAGCAATGTTAGATTGTAATGTTCTAATGCTATCTGTTCTAACTATAAAAGGTACAGCTGTTATAAACCAGAGAGAAAGGCTGCATGGCTGATAGTATGTGAGAGAGAGTCAGTGGTAATGTTGTGTTCCTAAAAAAAAAAAAAAAAAGTGAAGTGACATTCAGCCAAGTATGGTGACCCATACTTGGAATTCGTGCTCTGCATTTAACCCATCCAACGTGCACACACACACACACACACCGTGAACACACACCCGGAGCAGTGGGCATTTATGCTGCGGCGCCCGGGGAGCAGTTGGGGGTTTGGTGTCTTGCTCAAGCGCACCTCAGACGTGGTATTGAGGGTGGAGAGAGCGCTGGACATTCACTCCCCCCACCTACAATCCCTGCCGGCCCGAGACTCAAACCCACAACCTTTGGATTACGAGTCCGACTCTCTAACCATTAGGCCACAACTCGGATGATTGGCCAAACAACATTAAATTATATATTTATAATTTATATAAGTGACAGCTGTGCTCTTTTCAGCAGAAGTGATAGTCTGCTAACTAAGTGTTTTGTATGAGCAGGTGTGCTTATGCTCTTGTAAACTAACTATATTATAAAATATGAAACATGTATATCATAAATGATTGTTAAATATAAGAAATATATATTTCCATATGTGTGTATATACTGCAGGAGTAAATTTATGTTTAATATATTTTTAACACATGCAGTACCATATCTTTATCAATATATTATAAAGTGTATTACTGAATATAAAATTACATATATTGTGTTATATAAATAAATATATTGTTCCATATTTTTCAATATATGAAAGTGTCAGTTCCTTTTGTATTATTCAATATATTGTAATATATTTACACAATATATTATTCTGTATAATTTCTAATATAATTTTATGATGAGCAGTTTGGGAAAGTTGGCAAGATATTCACAGATTGGACTTTTCCGGATCAATAACTCGCGAGCAAAACAATTTTACTACACAAATAACACCTCTTTTCTTTTGCAGTGATGTAGTAAACGAGCTACAAGTGAGTTTTCCTCAAAACAAGCTTGAATTGTGAAAGGAGTTTGAATGAATATGTGCTGCATGTTTCAGAGTCACACGCTCAGATTGTCTCAGAGTGGATTCATATCCTACTGTTAGACATTATTACAGTTGTATGAAAACCTTGTTCTGTAGTAAATGCTCAGGTTTTACTTCTCTTTTAGTCTTAAGCCAAGAGAACAAAACTAAGGCTGTATTCACACCAGGAAAGTCCGCTAGTTCACTTGCTTTGGTCCGGACCAAATACAATGTTGATTTTTATTTTTTATTTTTGTTTGTTTGGTGCGGTTCGCTTTCACACTGACCTTTTTTGCAAGTGAACCAGAAATTGTAAACCAAACCACACGTGTGCTAAAGTCATCCGTTCATTGGACAGAACTTCTCAATCAGTGAAAACAGGAAGAGCAAAAACAGGCTAAATATGGAGATCTTTCTTAGTGCAATTTTTATTCTTTTACTGATTTGCTGTTATGAGATGCCAACACAATATGAAGAAACTTAACCTAGATAAACATGCGCTATTAGCCGCATATCCAATAGTTTATGTGGAGAGTGGAAGCTCAAACGCGCTTCAGGACATCAGTGGAAACAAATAAAATACTTTGTAATTGTTGCTCATAAAGGTAGGAATAATACATTGTTGGGACCTGTAAAGGATCTATTTTTATTTGTGTGCACTCACAATATTAAGCAAACGTTGTGCTTTTCTAAAACAACAGAACGAAACCATACATATTCAAAACAAAAACTCTTTCATTATTAGATTAGATTAGATTAGATTAGATTAGATTAGATTAGATTAGATTAGATTAGATTAGATTCAACTTTATTGTCATTGCACATGTAAGGTACAGGGCAACGAAATGCAGTTAGCATCTAACCAGAAGTGCAATAAGCAGAGGTACAGGATATACAGTGCCTACAATATGTTACATATGTACAGAATATACAGATAAGGCAGTAGTACTATGGACATAATTTACAAATTTTTAAATACTATCAGTATGATATACAGATGGGTGATATGAACATACTATACAGATGGATTGTGCAGTAAATGTATGTACACTATGAGCAAAAACTATGAAAATAATTACAAATGGATATGAATAAGCTATAAATTAAGATATATAAACACTAGTGCAATGAACATTGAAAGAAAGAAAGAAAAATTTACAGTACATAGTACTCAGTGTGTAGATTGGTTGTTTTTTTTTGTTTTGTTTTTTTAATCTATTTAATGATGGGGAGGGGTGAAGAGTTTGTAGTGGTGTGTGAGGGGGGTATCATTGGGCAGAGTTTAGTAGGGAAACAGCTGTAGGGAAAAAGCTGTTCCTGAGTCTGCTTGTCCTTGTTCGGAGGCTCCTGAAGCGCCTCCCAGAGGGCAGTAAGTTAAACAGTCTATGGTCAGGGTGAGAGGAGTCCTTAAGAATGCCGCGAGCTCGATGTAAACAGCGTTTTCTCTGGACGTCCTCAATGGCAGGGAGTGGTGTCCCTGTGATGCGTTGTGCGGTTTTCACCACCCTCTGTAGTGCCTTGCGGTCAGCAGCTGAGCAGTTCCCATACCAGACTGTGATGCAGTTGGTCAGGATGCTTTCAATTGCACACCGGTCGAAGTTCTGCTGGATGATTGGAGACAGGTGGTTCTTCTTCAGTGTCCTAAGGAAGAAGAGGCGTTGGTGAGCCTTCTTGACTAGGCTGGATGTGTTGGTGGTCCAGGTCAGGTCCTCCGAGATGTGGGTTCCCAGGAACTTGAAGCTGGAGACACGTTCAACAACCATCCCGTTAATGTGGATGGGGTCATGCGTTCCACTTTTCTTCTTCCTGAAGTCCACAATAAGTTCCTTTGTCTTGCTGGTGTTGAGGAGCAGGCTATTTTCAGCACACCATGCAGCCAGGTGCTGTACCTCCTCCCTGTAGGCAGTCTCATCGTTGTCTCTGATGAGGCCAATCACTGTGGTGTCGTCAGCAAACTTGATGATGGAGTTGGATCCATGCACAGGCCTGCAGTCATGGGTGTAGAGGGAGTAGAGAAATGGGCTCAGCACACAGCCCTGTGGTACGCCGGTGTTGAGTGTGATGGTGGTGGAGCAAGTGAGGCCTGACCTAACATGCTGAGGTCTGTTGGTCAGAAAGTCTATAATCCAGCTGCAAAGGGAGGTGTTAACACCCAAGTCTCCAAGTTTAGTGGTCAGCTTGGAGGGAATGACGGTGTTGAATGCTGAGCTGAAATCAACAAACAATATCCGTGCATATGTGTTGTTGTTTTCCAGGTGTGTGAGTACCGAGTGCAGTACTGTGCCTACTGCATCCTCAGTGCTTCTATTGCTTCTATAGGCAAATTGGTGTGGGTCCAGTGTGGGTGGGAGGCAGTTCTTGAGGTGTGCCAGGACCAGTCGCTCATAGCACTTCATAAAAATGGGTGTGAGTGCTACGGGGCGGTAGTCATTCAGGCACGTTGGGGAGGAGTGTTTCGGCACTGGCACAATGGATGTGGACTTAAAGCATGTTGGCACCATTACTTGGGTGAGTGACAGGTTGAAAATTTCTGTGAAGACCCCTGCGAGCTGCTCTGCACATGTCCTGAGCACACGTCCAGGAATGCCGTCGGGGCCAGCAGCCTTGTATGCGTTGATCCGGCTCAATGCTGTGCAGACATCCGTGGAGGTGAGTTTGAGGGTCTGATGGTCTCCTATCTTGGTGGCTGTCTCCTTGTTGTTGTTGTCAAAGTGAGCATAAAAGTAATTTAGCTCGTTAAGGAAGGAGACGTCTGTGACCGCTGGAGTGGAGTTGCATGGCTTGTAGTCAGTGATGACCTGGATGCCCCGCCACATGCTCCGGGGGTCAGAGTTGGAAAAATGCTCCTCTACCTTTAGCTTGTAGCAGTGCTTGGCCTTCTTGATGCCCCTCTTCAGGTTAGCCCTGGATATGCTGTAGGCCTGAGCATCATCTGATCTGAAAGCAGTGTTGCGGGCTTTCAGCAAGAGCCGCACTTCCTTGTTCATCCATGGCTTCTGATTAGGGTACGTTGTGATCTGTTTCTCTGTTGTGACACTGTCAATGGAGGTATTGATGTAGTCCAGTACAGAGGTGGTATAGATGTCAATGTCCGTGTGAGAGCCACTGGCAGCCTGAGAAGCAAACATACTCCAGTCCGTGTGTTGAAACTTGTCCTGAAGTACAGACTCTGCTCCCATTGGCCACACTTTGATGGTCTTCACTGATGGCTTCACACGGTTGATGAGGGGTGAATACTTGGGGGTGAGAAACAAAGAAAGGTGATCAGACTGTCCGAGGTGGGGGAGGGGAGTCGCGATCTAAGCTCCAGCGATGTTTGTGTAAACATGATCCAAAGTTTTTTCTCCTCTAGTGTGGCAGGAGACATGCTGATGGCATTTGGGGAGCACTGTCTTTAAGTTGGAGTGATTAAAATCACCCACAACAATAAATGCAGCTTCCGGGTGTACAGTCTGTTGTTTACTAATGGCCGCATGCAGTTTGTTCATAGCAAGCTTCGCATTAGCATCCGGGGGAATATAGGCTGCAGTTATGATGGTGGAAGTGAACTCCCGCGGCAGATAGAAAGGTCTACACTTAACCATGAGAAACTCTAGGTTAGGTGAGCAGTGTTTTCCAACAATGTCAGAGTTCGTACACCAAGCTTTGTTTACATAAATGCACAATCCTCCACCTCTGGTCTTGCCGGAGTCATCTGCCGTTCTATCTGCTCGGAGCGTGTAGCGTCCGGTTAGATCAATAGCATTATTGGGTATGTCGCTATGTAGCCATGTTTCAGTGAAAACCATGACATTGCAGTCCAAAAGTTTCTTACTATGGGTGATGCGAAGTCGTATCTCATCCATTTTGTTCACCAATGACCGCACATTAGCGAGGAAAATGCTGGGTAAAGAGTGCCGGTGCGGTGTTAGCTTTAGCTTAGCTCTTAGTCCTCCACGCTTCCCCCGTCTTTGTTTACGATCTCGGCGCCGCCTGTGAGCACTTCCGCCCGGCCAAGCAGAGTGCGTTGCCTCGGGTGTTCTGGAGATCTCCGGGATGAGTCGATGATTGGTTATAAGATTGTTGGAAAAGTACAGACCGATATCCAAAAGCTCCTGTCGGGTGTATGATGTTAAGGCAAAGCTGTTCAGTGAGAACAGACCCGAGATGAGCAGGAAAAATACTGCAAAATTGCAAAAACTGGTGAGACGCTGAGCCTCGCGATGTGTTCGCGCCGCCATCTTGGTCAAATTATGTAGCCTAATCTGTAAAGATTCAATTCTTTCGGCTCGTCCAATGAGGTGACACTGACTCAGAAAACACTAGTTTATTAAGAAATAATTCAAATATCTCCCGTGGCACCCGGGGAGCAGTTGGGGGTTCGGTGTCTTGCTCAAGGGCACCTCAGTCGTGGTATTGAGAGTGCTGGACATTCACTCCCCCCACCTACAATCCCTGCCGGCCCGAGACTCGAACCCACAACCTTTGGATTACGATTCCAACCCTCTAACCATTAGGCCACGACTTCTCCACATTCCCATTTTACACTAGTACACATATTCTCCAGTAGTGTGTCTGAATGTACATTTGTGTGATTCCAGTTGGAGGGTTTTGGTTTATCGGGGGCAGTTCAGTCGTCATAAGCTTCATTGTGGAGCTGAAATACAAAACTGTGAATCACCGCTCTTTCATACAGAGAGTGTCTGATGCTGATGAGTGGTTCTAACTGCAGATCAGAGCCACTTCCAGAATTAATGCTGCCTTAACGTGCTATCGGAATTATCGTAAATACGAGTTTCCTAATCGGAAATTGAACGTGAACGGCCTCTCAAGACGTATTTACTACTGGGAAATTCAGAAATAATTTTGATACCAGAGTTTCCGAGTAGGGCGGGTCATAAACTTTAAACATGGTGGAGGGGACAACTATTGCGGTAACACTTTACTTGAAGGGGTGTGCATAAGACTGACATGACACCTTCATAATCATGACATGACACCTGTCATTAATACGAAGGCGATTTTATGCATGTTTATGGCAACTGTTATGAAGTGTAATTCACTCAGTTATGTAATTTTTAATGCAAAGGTGACATTGTTAAATGTATGCTACAAAGTCAGCGCTGTACTACGGTAAAGTTCAAAATAAATATATAAATTTAAACATAACTTTGTGCTCAGTCAAAACGATATGACCAGGAACAAATAATAGATTCATGAGACCCCAGATGCTTGTTAAATATATCCAAAACGAATTGTATCTCATGTTTAATCACTGCAGAGCCATCAGAGCCAGCAGCAAATGTCAGAAGGAGTAGCCGAGCTAATGCTGCTCGAGGCGGATACATGAGCACTGACGCCCGGTGATCGCCTGGAGCTCCGAAACTGGCATAGCAAATTTTCAAGCAGGTGCTATTATTATAAATAAACCACAGATCTGAGTTTTAAACAAGTATGTTTTCACCTGAAAAACGCTTAAAACTAGGGTAAATGTACCTATTAAGCTCACCAAAATCTACATTGAGACATTTTTAGTGCACAAGATATTGGTTTCGGTACAAAAAGTTATGTTAAAATAAAATATTAATCTCTCACACAAAATTATTTAATTTTATTTTGAATGACAAAAGCATTTCAATTAAGATATATCATTAAATTCAAAAAGTAAATTTGTGTGTTCTTTAAGCAGACCCCTGTTCCCACATAATATTTTATTTAAAAAAAAAGTTTATTTTAAAGAACAGTTTTAAAGAATAATTGTGAAAATATTTATTTATTTATTTGAAGGTACAAATTCAATCAGAAACAAAAAAACAGAACACTAAAATCAAGTAGCAAGGCATAAAATTGGATCAGTTATATATTCATAGTGAAGCGTCATGTAATCACATTGCAACATAGGCTAGTCCATGTTCAGCTAAATAACACATTCAAAAATCAGATAAATCAAACCAATAAAACATTTAATTCATGGGGATGAACACAGAAAATAGCCTCACTATGAAGCCTCTTATTAAATGGATGTAATCTTATCTCTAGTCTCTTAAAGCTGGAATACACTTCATGATTTCTGCCCTGATTCTCCACAGATTTACAGTCTGGAGAAGATGATGCTAGTTACCAAAGATCAGAGCCAGTCTGCAGATTTGAGTCGACAGAATCCATAGAAAATCACTTAAAGTGACAACCATCAGTTAATATTTAAAGTCTGTTTATGAAGTATTTATATAGATGTTAAATGTGGAAGAGCTTAAAGAGCACACTGAGATTAATTTGGGCAGCAACAATTTTTAATACATTTCATGTAATATTTATTAAAATTACAGGATTTTTGCTAAATAAATTGTCTAGGTCATGTATTAAGTTCATACATATTTTAATATGAATAACTATTATTTACAATATCTATGAAATTATACTTTTTCTTATTGATGTCACACTGAAGCTGTTATTTTCATAGTAGTGCACCCTTTAAGCTCAATTTAAAATAATATGAAATCTTTAAATATCACAGCACTGTAAAACCACAGACCAGCAATAAACTGTCAGTTTATAATATTATGGATGTAAAAGTACAATCCAGTAATGCCTGTGAAGTAATATGTTAGCGTAGCACACAATCTTATACAGCTAGTCAGCTAACTGTGTTCTGTAGCATCTGCGCTATGCTGCTTTTGGATCTTATGTAATTATTTCCCACAAGTTCCAGGTTATAATATGTAAAAGTCTGAGCATTAATCTCTTAATTTTACAATAGCCTAAGTAGTGAAACTTATCCAAAATAAAGGCTTAAACATCTAAAAATGCATATTTAAGGGTAGGGCTGGGCGACATATCAAAGGCGATGATCATGCGCATCTCGTCAGTAAAGCCGGTTCCGTGATTAGCGGTAAATCTCCATCACCTGCTTTCAAATGGAGCGGCATTTAATATACAGAGCTACACAGATGAATCGCCTTTGATAATGAACGCAATATTGTATAGCTTGTCAGTGAGCTATGGCTCTGTGTATTAAATGCCGCACACACACACACACAGCGAGTAGTGAACAAACACACAAACACACACTTTTGTTTTTGTGAATTGTGGGGACATCCCATAGGTGTAATGGTTTTTACTGTACAAACAGTATTTTCTATTGCCCTACCCCTTACAGGAAACATGCATTTTCACTTTCTCAAAAAACTCATTCTGTATGATTTACAAGCCCCTCAAACAGAACAAACAGGTTGTCCATAAGTGACAGAGAGAATAAGGAGCAAAGTGTGGATGTTTTTGTTTATATCTTGCTTAGCCTATAATTTTGAATGACAGGTGTCGTAGCCTATTTATTTATTTATTTTTTCTCTGAGACACTTTTCCTACTGTTTACAGCTAAATGTTAAAGGGATAGTTCACCCAAAAATGAAAATTTGATGTTTATCTGCTTACCCCCAGGGCATGCAAGATTGTCACGGTCATGATCTGTTTTAGTTTAGTTATGTCTTCGTCATCCTGCCTAGTTTGTTTCCATGTTTTTTGATTAATTGGTTCCACACGTGTTTTCTGTTCCTCCTTGATTGTGTTTAGTATTTAAAGCCTGTGGATTATTATTAAAAAGACTTTTATTTGAACTCTTCCTTCGTTGTGTGCTTATATCCTTTAGTTTGTGTGCATCCTTTACACCATGTCCTAACTACACGCGATGCAAGACTGCGAGATGTGATAAAAGGTTTCTTTTCCATGTTAAGCAGAGTGTTTTTCTAACCAGCTGTGATGATGACGCACAAAATAAATTTTTTTAGAAATGGTTTCTATTTCTGCAACGACGCGGCTGAAGCATACAAACATACAAACTATGACAGTGATAATCTCAGCCAGGTACTGATTATATGCTTTATTCAATGTTAAAAGTGTCTAATGTGAGTTTGAATATCATATTGTGTGGCAATTATAGCCTTACTTAAATGCTATAATTCGAAAGCACCAGCAGATACAAATGTGAGTGTGTGTTAGGTTGGTGCTATGGCTCGTTTCCGTAAGCATCCACAGCTCAGGCACTTCAAGATACTCAAACTAACATGCATGACTCCTCCGAGGTTATACAGCATGTGATAGAAGGTGTGAACTGACAGGCTGCCCGTCTCATCCGCGTACTTCAGCACCACGAACGGAGTGTACAGAGGATTTGTCAGGTTATGGAACGGAGGCCGCGGCGACTCAATCACCTTCTTAGTGCACTGCAGAGACAATGAGTACTTTCATTTGCATCCTCATTACATTATTAAAAGAGAGCTTGTGCTATCTTTCATTTAGTGTTACCATAGCATTTTTTTTTATAGGCTCGCAAATCATGTTGGATTTAGTGGAATTGCACTGGCATGGTTCAAATCGTAATTATCTGACCATCATCGGTTTGTTGTGATAAATCAAGAGGTATCATATCAATCACAAGTTC
Organism: Barbus barbus; assembly: GCF_936440315.1. NCBI lineage: Eukaryota > Metazoa > Chordata > Actinopteri > Cypriniformes > Cyprinidae > Barbus > Barbus barbus. Next base: position 1,053,729 of record NC_136735.1, read on the forward strand.
CGTCTGGAGTACCGCAAGGCTCAGTACTAGGACCATTGCTTTTCCTGTACATGATACAGGCACAGACCCTTTGGCAGTTTGGGTTCCTTGCCACTGCCGCCTGCTCGCTTATTTGTTGATACTTAATATTTGGCAGATATTATCAACTTGATTGCACAGACAGTAATGGAAGAGAACTGAACTGAGTTGGATAAAGGCATAGCTGTTTTTTCCAGACATGCTTTAGAAATTAAACTCATTCCAGTTGATTAACTTAACACAGTTACTGAAGCAAACTGAACTAAATAATGATGTCATTGTAGTGTGGGCTTTGCTATTATATAGACTTAGAATGACTTCATGGTTATTGCGATCATTCCTGATGTGAACAGACCTTAACTGACATGATTTCTGACCTTGGCAATGTCTTCGGGTGTTTGGCCCAGGCCTTGGAAGATGTTCGCTGCACTGGGCAGGTAACAGGTCCTGAAGTGGTGGAGCATCTCTGGATCAGTGCCAACATACTCTTTCTTAGAAACATCTGCAAACATCTTCATCTCAAACTCAGTGTGTACAGGCCCGGGCTCGATCATTGACATACTGACAGGCAGACAAATGTATGTCCATCAATAACAGAGATCAACAAATCACACAGATCAAAAACTGCTGCTCTGAAGATCAACCTCTAGAACAGTGCTTCTTAACCCTTATGGAGGTCAAGATACTCCTGCTGTTTTTTGTTTTTTGAAACTAAGGTTTGTATTCAAAAAGTTATACACAATTATTTAATCAGCATGCACATTGTTGATGATTCTCATGTCATTTGTGGCTTGTTATTAATTATTCATTACTCACAAATAGAAATTTCTCAGCAATTTGTAACCAAAAATATCTATTTTAGAACTTCATAATCTATTATCTATATCTATTTTAGATATTCATAATTTCTATGACTTTCTCTGGTCCAGAAATCAGACTTTTAAAATGTTCTCACATCCATGTTTTCCAGTGCCACACCATTCCTGGTTCCTACATACATTTGATGTTAGTTTGGAAATGGGAATCTTGATTCTTTAATTGAGGGGGAATGTTTTTCAGCTTATATCTAGATCTTTAGTAGTTTTCGCTTATTTTAAATACTTTTAAGTCACTTTGTTGTCCTTTGTGGCTCTAAATCTTTCTTTAGTCCCTGATCTGTGATCTTCATTGGGTTTGTGCAAGTAACAGCCCCTCCAGACCACCAGAGGGTCCCGTGACACACCATCACTGTGATTCTGTTAATGTTCATGTTGTTAGATCACTGATGAAAAGAGTCACAAAGTAGGGGTGTGTGATACTGCAAATTTTGGTATCGATCCGATACCAAGTAAATACAGGGCCAGTATCGCCGATACCGATACCGATACCGATACTTGTCATGTAAAAAAACATAAATTTAAATGACCAACAACAATTAAAAAAATTTTACAATATACTAATGTTGATATGATATAATATATAATATTATATTCACCTTAAAGCTACGTGATATTATTTGCCTTTGCAAAAGGACTTTGCAGGCAGAGGAGCCCAGAACATGAAAGCAATAAACAGTTTCATGTTAAGTCTTTTCCTCCCAAAGAAAAGAGTTATAAAAATAATTAATGTGGCTTAATAAATTAAAAACGTAATATTAAAAGACAAAACTCAGTATACACCTTATTAATGTTTCAAACTAGATATACAAGTAAGCAGATGTGCCCAGAATATGAAAGCAACGCTCAAAGTTTTCACATTATGTATTTTCCTCCCATAAAAAAACATTATAAAGAAAAGTTTAACATAAGTGGCTTATTGAATGAAGACATTGATATGAAAAAGAACTATTAAACCATAACTCGTTTATTATTGAAAGGATTTTAGTATGTTATGTATGTACTGTATTTTCTGTTTGTTTTATACATACTGTAATATTTGTTTGTTATTATCGCAATAAAACAAAACTGTGATATGAAAAGGCCAAATTCGGTATAGTTTATAAAAATATATAGGCATGCATGTACAGGTAAGCAGATGAACCCAGAACATGAATGCAACACGCTGATTTTCATTTTCTCTAATTGCAATATAAAAACATTTAATATGGTGCAATTAATGAATGGAGGAAGACAGTGATAAAGACCAAATAAATAAATAAAGACTAAATTCGGTATACAGCTTGTTAATAAAATATAATATGTCGCAAGCAGCTGAGACCAGAATATATATGCAAACATGCTAAACAACATGTTAAGCATTTTACGCCCATAGAAAACATTATAATGAAAATTTAAAGTGTCTTAATGCATTAAGAAATAATTTTAAAAAGCTAATCTCAGTCCACACTTTACAGTGATACTGTATAAAAAGGACAAATTCGGTATACAGGTAAATTGATCATGTAAACCTAAGCGCATGAACACAATCCACTTTAGACTCAGGTCCGTATGTGACCGTGTGTGTGTGTGTGTTTGTACCATAGACTGTAAAAAAAACATGGATGTGGTGTCAGTGACGTCACCCGTAGTTTCTGAAGAGCATTTCTGAAGCTCAAAGTGCATGGAGCTAGCCGTCACCATCTTGGCAGTGCGTCACTCCCAAATAATCGAAAATGGGCATAAAGGTGGGATATGGGTGGGGCTGGTTGCTAAAACCACGCCCGCCTAGCTCGACGGTGGTGACAGCAGCACCAATCCACCTGTCACTCAAGTGACCACGCCCTTAATTATGCAGAACAGTAAAAAAATCCACCCCCCTCACAGTTGTCATGAAGGGCAAAATTAGCTACATAGACCAAACCACTTTTTGTACCAGGCTACAAACATTTGTTTTTCTGCTGTAAAGTTGGGCATTTTAACATGTCACAGTCACTTCTGTGTTGGTTTCAAGAGAGAGACCGGGAGGTTGCCGCTTGGTTTGTACTCACTCAGTATGTCTATATGTCGATCTTTGATGCTGTCGATGCACTGTTTGACAGATTCATCGCTGCAGACGTCCAGCGTGAGCAGAGACAGAGTTTTACCCTACGAGTCTCCCGCTGCTTCAACCAACTTATCCTTCCGCTTCAGATCCCGCATTGTACCTATGACTGAACACACACAGAGAGAGGACTAGTTACTGAACACATACAGAGGACTAGTTACTGAACACACACAGAGAGAGAGGACTAGTTACTGAACACACAGAGAGAGAGAGGACTAGTTACTGAACACACACAGAGAGAGAGGACTAGTTACTGAAAACACGTATGTTCCACCTGTTTTGGAAGTCCAGCAAGTAACTTTGTTTCAAGAATCGCAATCCTTTGTAGACGTTTGTGGCAGTTCATGCAGCAAGTAGATTCCACAAGAGGCATTTTCTCTCGTCTGTTTGAATGTAGACAGCTGTGTTTTTCCGTCTCTGGAATATAAACTGCTGGGAAAAAGTCTTAATTTTCCCCCAAAAAATGTGTTGTCTGAGCACTGTGCTGATCTGCTGAAGTTAAAATCTATAACTTGCAATAAGCAAGAGCAGTATTTGCTAGAATTTGCTAGAACAGTAGCAAAGCCGGAAGTACAGAGGGACAAAGTTTAGGAAAGGGACATCATACCTTTCAGAAAATTTCAATTGCATCCTAACCTCGGAGTCTCATTAAGTAAGATGGAAGGGAAAAGTATAGTTAAAGAAGCCTGCAATCAAAAGTGGAGTAGTTGTATTACAGGAAGGAACCTTTACAATATACAAAACAGTATTAGACAAGTAAATGCTATTCAGCTTCAGTAGAGAGGATCAGATTATTTTAACAAGACTAAACTTAATAGAATATTTATATAATCAAATATAATATTAATATAATATGTAATCAAATATAATAGAATATATTTTAATATAACATAATCAAATATAATAGAATATTTCACTATATGCAATGAAATATAAACGTTACTGTCATTTGATGGTGGATGTGGTGAATAAGCTGCCAGTGATCAAAATATTGATTTTGAAGTTATTGAAAACGATAGTTTTGAGAATATGGTTGAGATTGTGAACATGAGTCAGTTGCTGAATGTACTGGGGAAGTGTGCTCTGACGATGCTCTAAATCTTCTGCTCAAATTGAACCCTTTTAAGTTTCAAAAGGTAACAATATATGCTTTATTGTAATTGTTCGGAAAACATCAAGAGAGTTTTTTGCTATTGCAGCAGTTTTCTGCTGGATATATAGTTCCGGGTCACTAAAGACCAGAATATGTAATAATGATTGGTGAAACATTCATGCATTTAAGGGTTAACGCATTAACTTAGTTATGACAAATGTAATACAGTTGACTGCTGACAAATATGATGCAGGGCAATATCTCCATAAATGCAGTTAAGTCCTAAAATTCAAGATATTGGGGGAAAAATGCCGTGTGAGTTTGCCCGGCGTTTTGAAGATGGCGCCGGTGAGATCGGCTGCCGTCACGACTGCTCCGACCAAACTTTGTCTTCTTTTGTTATTTTTTCGTATTGTTAACTATAAGCACCGGTTTCTTTTTGTAAGATGGCCATTCTTACATACGACAGGGCCACTCTTATTTCTATTGGTGCACAATGCACTAACCTTTCGCCGTTTTTGAACCCGGACCCATCCTGGCCAAGCGAGATCCTGAGGAGGAACAAAGGACGTGACCCGTACCGGCGTCCTCGAGGGAAACGAGCCGGCGTCAGGAACAGGCTGAGGGCTCGCGCACACCGCGCTCACCTACCAAGTGTCCTGCTCTCCAATGTCCAGTCGCTGGATAACAAACTCGATGACCTCAGGGCAAGAGTCAGGTTCCAGAGGGACATTCGGGACTGCAACCTTCTCTGCTTCACCGAGACATGGCTGAACCCAGCGGTACCAGACCACGCCATCCAGCCGGCCGAGTTCTTCTTGGTTTACCGCATGGACAGAACGCTGGACTCGGGGAAGACTAGGGGAGGTGGAGTATGTCTGATGGTGAACAAACACTGGTGCGACAGCGCGAGCATTGTACCCCTCTCACGCTCCTGCACACCGAATCTTGAACTTCTGACCATCAAATGTCGCCCTTTTTATCTCCCTCGGGAATTTAGCTCGGTCATCGTCAGTGCCGTTTATATTCCACCTCAAGCGGACACGGACACTGCGATATGGGAATTACATGAAACACTACACCTTCACCAGACACAGCACCGGGACGCCGCATTCATTGTTTTGGGAGATTTCAACAGTGCCAACCTCAAGCGTGCACTGCCGAACTTCCATCAGCACATCAGCTGTCCACCAGGGGCGAAAGGACATTAGATCACTGTTACACCCCATACAAGAACAGCTACAAGGCACAGTCACAACCACCGTTTGGGAAATCGGACCACGCCGCCATCTTCCTCATGCCTGTTTACAAACAGAGGCTGAAACAGGAAGCCCCGGTGCAGAGGGAGGTCCAACGCTGGACGGACCAATCGGTGGCCGCTCTGCAGGACGCGCTAGATGACGCAGACTGGGACATGTTCCGGCGCAGCTCTGATGACGTCAGCTTGTTTACGGAACCGGTTGTGGGATTTATAGAGAAACTAATGGATGATACGGTGCAGAAAACCATCATCAGGACGTTTCCCAACCAGAAGCCGTGGGTGGATAAAACCATCCGCGACGCCCTGAGATCCCGCTCCGCTGCCTACAACACAGGGCTCATCACCGGGAACATGGATGACTACAAGGCTGCATCTTACAGCGTGCGCAGATCGGTGAAGGAGGCGAAGCAGCGCTACGGGAGGAAACTAGAGTCGCAATTCCAACATGGCGGCTCTAGGAGCCTGTGGCAGGGACTTAGAACCATCACGGACTATAAAGCACCACCCTCCAGATCGGGGAATGCGGACGCTTCTCTGGCTGACGAGCTGAACACTTTTTATGCTCGCTTCGAGGCTGCAGCTAATCACGCTAGCGGCGCTAGCAGTGCTAACTGCATGCACGCTGAGGAAGCCGGTGAGGACAACGTGTTCACCATCACGGAGCATGACGTGAGGAGGGCATTCAGGAGAGTGAACATCAGGAAGGCAGCAGGACCAGATGGCATCACAGGTCGGGTTCTGAAGGCCTGCGCTGACCAGCTAGCACCGGTGTTCACCGAGATCTTCAACCTCTCCCTGGAACAGTCCATAGTCCCCTCATGCTTTAAGCAGTCCACCATTGTTCCTGTCCCCAAGAAACCGCAGCCCACCTGCCTAAACGACTATCACCCTATAGCACTCACATCAGTGGTGATGAAGTGCTTTGAGAGACTGGTCAGAGACTTCATCATTGCATCACTACCAGACACACTGGATCCACTACAGTTTGCATACAGGCATAACCGCTCCACGGAGGATGCCATCTCACACCTCCTCCACACCACAACAAGTCACCTGGACTGCAGAAAAGGGAATTATGTAAAAATGCTGTTTGTGGACTACAGTTCAGCGTTTAACACCATAATTCCCTCCACACTCACCTCCAAGTTGGAGGTCCTTGGTCTCAGCACATACTTGTGCCAATGGATCTCCAGCTTCCTGAAGGACAGACAGCAAGCTGTACGGATGGGTAAACACACCTCATCCTCCATCACCCTAAGCACTGGAGCCCCTCAAGGTTGTGTTCTGAGCCCCCTGCTGTACTCACTGTACACTTATGACTGTGTGGCCACTTCCAACTCCACCACCATCATCAAGTTTGCTGATGACACTGTTGTGTTGGGCCTGATCTCAGACAACGACGAGACGGCCTACATACAGGAGATTAAGAACCTGTAGAGTTGGTGCCAGGTGAATAGTCTACACCTGAACATCAGCAAAACTAAGGAGCTGATAGTGGACTTCAGTACGAAGCAGGAGCGGTCATACCAGCCGATCACGATCAGCGGGACTCCAGTTGAGAGAGTGGACAGCTTCAGATACCTGGGTGTTCACATCACGCAGGACTTGACTTGGTCCTGTCATACCAGCACCCTGGTGAAGAAGGCCAGGCAGCGTCTGTACCATCTGAGACGCTTAAGGGACTTTAGACTTCCCTCTCGGGTGCTTAAGACTTTTTACACCTGCACCATCGAGAGCGTCCTGACGGGCAGCATCACTTCCTGGTTCGGGAACTGCACTATGCAGGACAGACGAGCCCTCCAGAGGGTGGTGCGTTCAGTGGAGCGTACCATCCACACCGAGCTCCCTGACCTGCAGGAGATCTACAGCAAGCGGTGCCTGACCAGGGCCAGGAAGATAGTGAAGGACCTCAGCCATCCCAACAATGGACTCTTTTCTCTGCTGCGTTCAGGGAGGCGCTTCCGCTCCATGAAGGCGAACACAGAGAGAATGAGGAGGAGCTTCTTCCTGCAGGCCATTCGGAGTCTTAACCTCTCTCCACTCTAAGCACATCACCCCACACTTCCACTTTGCACATTTTCAAATACAATCTGCACTAATTTGTAGAAGGTTACGTAAGGATAAATGAGTGGGATTTACATACCATTGTCTTTGTCTTTAGTATCCTTTTACTCACTTATACACTTTACTGCACTGCACAGCACAGCACACGGACACTTTATCACTGACATACACTTTACTTTTTATAGAATCTATTTAGAATCATATTCTATTTTTATTCTTCATATCTATTTTATTCTCATATCTATTTGTTATTTTATTTTATTGCTAGTTTATTTCTGTATATATGTTTACTGTACTTTTTCTATTTGTATTTTTGTAAACTTGAGGTTTTTCTTAATTTTGATGGACAATTTGTTGGACAGTCGTACAATACATTTCACTACATGTCGTACTATGTATGTATATGTATGTGACAAATAAAATTTGAAATTTGAAAAATTTGAAATTTGAAATTTGTGTCTCATATTTATATATGATTGATATTCGATATCACACGAGCAGCGAGATCAATATCAAGCGAGTGCTGTTTTGTTCTGGATATCACAAGTTTAAATGTGATTTGATACAACAGTTCAGTAAATAAGAATGGACAACTCTCTTTAATTCATTGAGAACGATACTATTATTATGATAGTTTCTCCTGTATTTGTCTGGTCAGCATGAAGTCAAATAAAAGCACTTCAATCATATGACAATCTTCATAATCATGATTGATTCATCTGAATACAGATCAAATGAGTGAATAAACACGGACCTGAACAGGAGACATATCTGGCTGTGAAGTGTGGAAGCGTGACGTCTCTTATAATCAACAAAGCTGATTTATTTGATTAAAAATACAGTAAATAATGTGAAATATTATGTTTCAAAAAAACTGTTTTCTATGTATTAAACTGTAATGTCTTTCTGTGATGCAGCGCTGTATTTTCAGCATCATTACTCCAGTTTTCAGTTCATATATATATATATACATATTTATTTATATTTACCCCCCCCGTTTTGTGTTCAGGTCAAATTGACTCAGAGAAGATTTTATTTTTCATGAAAATACTAGTTAACATCATCGCATGGAACTCAAAATTACTGACTTTGTTCACACAGGGTGTAAGTACTTCTCAGAAATGGGTGTAAGTACTTCTGTGTAAGAAACAGGGTGTAAGTACTTCTCAGAAATGTTTTTTGAATTTTCATAATTTTTTGTGGGTTTTATTTCACCTAGTCACACAAGGTCAAAAATGACTGGACTCCAAACAATTCCTTATAAATCTCTAATTTTCCTGTATTATCACCAAATATTGGATTCAATCTTTTTGTCAACTTGTTTTCTTTCATTCGGGACTGGTTTTGAGCTTCTATTTGCATCTGATTAATCGTAAGCCTCATTTATCTGAGAGTAGGCACCTAATTTTTTGAGTGAAAAAAGCATTTTTTTATGAATAATTTTCACAATATGAGATAAAAAAAAAAAAAATGAAAATTTGCATTGTTTACCACAACCAGAGGGTTAATATGGATATGGATCCTGTTATTTACAGCCAAATAATAGATTACACAACCTGTCAATAAATAATAATGTGTAAAATAAGCCAAATGAAATGAAAATGAAAGGGCATCACAAATTAGTTTGGCTGCACTAATGTGATCAAATAATGTAATGCGTGTGCCTGCTTATAGCTGATCAGAAGCTTGTTTGAGGATGCCTGATGCAAACCATGCGGATGAATCACCTTTAACCACACATAAGTGCAACATTTTAAAAGTCAAATGTGATTTAGTGAGCAGCTTTATGGAGGCTTAATGCTCTAAATGAACCGGATAAACCCATCTATTGTGCAGCTAAACTAGCGGCGCTCGTGCCAGATGTGTTCCGCTTTAGGCTTCACTTTCACAATAATACTTGATTTAAAGGAGAAGCTGTTCCTGTGAAAGATGTTTCAGATGCAAAACTTTTTTAAGAGTCTTCTGCCAGCTAAAAGGTTGACTGAAAAAGCCAGAGAAGAAGCCAGAGACAAAGTGATGATAAATTAGTTTATTGAATAATCTTAGTTGTATATGTTTCAATGCTCAGAGACTTCATCTGACAGCACAAATCTAACAAGTGTTATTATAGCACAAACCACAGCAATGGAAAAGGACTGCTTCTCTACACCGTCCTTGAAATAGAGACATTCATTTATCTGTTACTCGTTAAGACAAATATCCACTGAAACCACAATCATATGACTAAACAGCAATGGAAAATAATATACATGACTAATCCTTGAATGAACCAATAAAATAAGTAGTGCTGTCAAACACACCTAAAATAAAAATAACGTAAAAAAATTATTATATATACACATGCATGTTTGTGTATTTATATATACATATATAATAAATATACACAGTAGTGTATATTATGCAAATAAAAACTTTATTTTGGATGATAATTATTAGTTTTGACAGCACTAAAAAGTTTGTATATAAATTATTACAATTATTACATAATTAAATGGAAAAATCAAATGAATTAATGATAAATCCTATGTAAATGAAGAATAAATGAATATTAAAGAAAGTAAAACACAAAACAAATGTATGGTTGCTCTCTAAAATAAATTTCTAAAGAAAATTTCTAAATAAATGACTAAATAAATGCAACATTAAATATTGTAGAATATATTATAAGCATAACAATTTGAGAGAAAATTAAAACTTGAGAATATAATCTTAATGGTATTTACAGTAGACTGCAAAAATGATTTTCTTACTGAGTTTTTAGCTTTTTAATATTATTAAATCAGTGAGAACCAGAATTAAATAAGATACCTATTGTAGTTTTGTACCAAAAAAAAACTTTTTTTTTTTTTTGTTGCTTAAAACAAGATTTATTTGCTTTAGCAAAGAGAGTCAAAAGTTAGATATTGTTTGATAGAAAACTTTCTACAATTTTACCGTAAATATATCGAAACTTCATTTTTTATTAGTAATATGCATTGCTAAGAATATTACATCTTAGCAATGCATATACAGCTTTCCCGTAGCTCAAATAGTAGAGCATGGTGCTAGCAACACCAAGATCATGGGTTCGATTCCCAGGGAAAGCAAGAGCTGAGAAAATGTAGAAACTGTAACTTACTGTAAATGCAATGTAAGTCGCTTTGGATAAAAGCGTCTGCTAAATGCATAAAAATGTAAGAACTTCATTCATGATGTATAAATCTCAGTTTCACAAAATTGACACTAAAGACTTTTTGATTTTGCGACATTGTCATGCTGAGAAACTGCTGATGAAATATCTTTAGATCTAATTAATGGATTATGCTGAGTTTGGGAGAATCTGCTGTAAATAATGCTGTGATTTCAATCTGAACATGTTTTATGAAGTTACAAGCAAAAGCTGACAAATTGTTGTATTCTACTGCATGAAACCTTTCAAACATGTTTTTCCTGTAAGAGCATGTGTGTACACTCGTAAACTTTATGTGCAAGGCTTCCAGGCTCTTCCACTTCCAGCTAGTTTTAGCTGTACAAAACAGCTTGTTTTGCTGCTTGATATTGCAAACTGGTGAGTCTTACCGTATTATTTTAATGCATTTTCTTAATTACGAACACACTGGTTTGTAGTGCAAACAGTTTTACGGTTTACTGCACTTTGTTATTCTTCTCGCTATTTCTCAACAGCGTCTAATGAACCGGACGTCTCGCACATTCACAGAAAATTACTTACTTCCATGTTGGAAAAATAAAGTAGATAAAGTGTTACCAAAATATTTAGGTACTTGTCATGGAAAACGAGGAAAAGTACAGAGGAAGAAAATGTGTTTTTCAGTGATGGGTTTTCATTAATAGAAATTGTTAATTTAACTGCAAATTTCAGCATTTAATTGCATGATGCTGTGCTCACGAGTTATCCTGAGTCCCTTCAGTCTTCTAATCAGTTGCACTGAGTATCAAACATAGATTAAAGAAAAATTGCCTGATATCTTGAAAGATTTATTTGTAATGAAATATCAAAGTGAAATAAATTGTGTAATATTTATATTCCATTATTATTTTATCATTTATTATTATTATTATTATCTTCATAATTTACTAAGCATTGCCTGTATTAATTAAATGCGGTGATGTTAAACATCTATAATTTATTATGAATTCCTTTTCCTTAAAGATTCATGAATGTTTGGAGAAGTTATCACATGTATTAGAGTTTAGCGTTTCTTTGGAGGAAGCACCTCACATGCCGTCTTTTGTGTCTTTTGTTGTGTTTTCTGCTGCTGGAAGATCTTCCCGTCAGGTTGGACGCTCCATGTTATTCTGGATCTGATTCCCATGTCCTGATCCGAGAGGATCTGCTTCATCTAGAGTCCAGATTACATCATTCATTAGTGAACGAGATCAATCTACTGCTGTTTAGACCTCACTGAACTAAAACTATTAAAATAGTGATAAAAAATAAACACTGGAAAAAAAATCTTTAGCATTTCTTACTGTTTTTTTTCAGTAAAACTAAAATGTAAACATTCTTAGATCAACATATATTGAAACGATGGAAGATAACAAGCAAATATATCAAAATGTTTTGTTTTTTCCAAGTAAAAATATATTTCAATGGAAAGCTAGGTTCAATTCAAAGGAAAGCTAGCTGATTTTTCTGAGCCCGTTGGCAGTTTTTTTCCCCTAGTTATGCAAAATTTCACATTTTAAGTCATTTTGCTTCTAATTAATGTTGTTTAGAAACATGCAAACATGCGAGTGACACAAAATTAAAAAAGAAACTGAAAAAATAAATAAATAAACAATTCAGAAGAGCATAAAATTACTATCTTCATATTAAACTATGATAGCATATTAATGATATAAAAATAACATGCAGAATCATCTCACCTTCTTCTCTATAGCCTCCATCACTGCGGATTCGTCCAGATGTCCGTCTGATTTGACTGAGAATCTCACACGCTGTATTTTGCTGTTTTCACGGCAGTAGAAAGGCAGTGGATTCGAGCAGGTGTCTGCAGCCATCAGTCCTTCAGTATTGGCTCTAGCACACTCGTTTTCGTTCATGTTATCAGGCTGCCCAGACTCCCATTCGACAGAGGACCACGATACAATGGTGTTATCTGACCACAGCCATGGGATCCTGTACAGGCCGAACCAGGCATCTATGAAGCTCTTTTCAGAAATCACCTTTGCGAGGAACTCGTTCTCTGTGTCGTCTGTAATGGCAGCCAGGTCTACGTAGTGTGTTCTGCAGTGAATTTGAGCATCATGCCAGTTCATACTCAAGCCAATGTGTTTAAACTTGTTCTGAAGTGTGTCTTGTTGGTCTGCAAGGAGTAGATTGGACAGAGAAACATTCTTGAAAATGTGAAGTGCCATACAAAATTAACTATAAGTGTATAATTTTGTTCATAGAAAATATGGACATATTCATCCTCAAACAATGGCTGGGAAAAGTGATTATGAAGGCAGAACCCTTTGTTCACTTTTTGTATAACATATAGGCCTACATTTGTACATGCTGCTATCTGCACATTGCAGAGTTTCTGGATCAACAACGTTACTTAAATGGTGGATTGAATCCGAAACTGTGATGCCTGACACTGATGAACAGCATAAGAAAAAAAAAGCTCATACCGTGTGTCAGAATAGATCTGTGCTTTACGTCTGGAGTGTAAATGCAAACCAATAGATCTGCCATTTGTTCTGTGTATGTTTTACCTTGTATAGGAAGATTGCACTTTTTCCAGAATAGTAGTAATTCAATAATACAGTTTTAATTGTGTGAGTTCAGTTTTACTCCGTATGGAGCACTGAGAAATTATGTTTATGTTGTTTATATGTTTATGCTGAAAACATTTGTTACTGCAGAGTTTCATGCAGTATCTTTAATAAAATAGTTTTTAATTCAGTTATCCTCTGAAGCTGCTTATTTGTCACTTATGGTACTGAACGTATCTTGCTATAAGTTATTATTTTTCCTTTGCTGGAAAACACGATTTAAGAATGTGCTGGGGTCAGGTTTCAATGCAAAAAATGATTAACTTCCTCAGTATATTTGTCTTGTTTCCAGCACAAATAAACATCCTTGTATCAAGACACATTTACTGGAGATGCAAAATGATTTAAGATAAGAGCTTTATCAATATCTTCATCAAATTTAAGTGGGTTTTTGCTTAAAAATAAGAAAAATAGAGACTTGTCTTATATCTTAAGATATCTTAAGTCATTCTGCTTCTCAAGTAAATGTATCTTGATTTAAGAATGTTTAGATACTTGTACTAGAAAACAAGACTTTTTTTTCTCTGCGAGTGTGAATTTTATGAATTGTATGTTTGTTTGATTTTTAAATCAAATCAAAGAGATCTATGAGTACTGGATAATTTCTTACCAGTTTGGCAAAAGAAGCTGTCTTGTAGAGTACAGTTTCTGTCTGCCCATCGTCCATTATTCTGTACAGCCCCACAGGCCTCACTTGTGTTGGACAAGTCTGGCTGAGAGAAATTCCACTTCGCATTGCTCATCAGTGTGTTTTGATACGACCAACGCCAAGTGACTCTGTAGAAGCCGATCCAGGCGTCGGATTGAAAGTTCACAGCGTTTGCTGCCTCCTTTAGTTTGGCTCTGTCTTCATCGCTCTGAACTGTCGCCAGATCCGTGTGTTTCTCTCTGCAGTACGACTGTGCTTCTGCCCAGGTCTTCGGCTCTTCAATCAGGATGAGTCGGTCACATGAAGCCTTTGACAGGATTCCTGCTGCAAGAAAATCAATAGTGAAAAGTTGCTCTAAACCTCTGATCTGACATCAGTCTCTGTTACCGACACTCACCGAGAAAAACAATGAGTTGAATCTTGTTCTGCATCATCATGTCTTCACAGGTTTGTTCACTGAAAGAAAGAAATCACAAGAATACGACATGCTGGTTAGTTTTCTGATAATGAATATTTATTGGAAATGACCAGCAAGCAGACATGGTTATAAAATGTGTTATTGCAGAAAGAATCAGTGAATGTAAAACCCACCCTCAAACATAAACCCTTTAATCAACCAAAATATGACAAAAATAAGAAAGGGTAGAATGTCAAAATTATTGGAAATAAAAAAATAGAAATCACAACAAACCCCAGTTTACCTGCTCTGAAGCAACTGAAGCTTGATATTCTCACCAGTATATCAAGTGTGTTCTCTCAACAAACTTGTCTTTTACTATCTACCCAACTCTTCATTCATTACATTATGCATTTTGTTTTTGTCTTGTACTGTATATAAGATGCTGAGACTAATTTACATTCTGATTTTGCTGCAATAGGAGGCTCTTTATTCAAATAGGCTAATGTGGTCATACTTCCTGGTTCTAGTAAGGACTCTAGCTGCTGCATTTTGAACCAGCTGGAGTTTTTTTATTAAACGCACTGAACAACAACCCAATAAAGCATTACAATAATCTAGCCTCGAGGTCATGAACACATGATTTAACATTTCTGCATTTGCCATTGAGAGCATAGGTCATAATTTAGATACATGTTTGAGATGGAAAAATGCGGCTTTACAAATGCTAGAAACATGGCTTTCAAAGGAAAGATTGCTACACAGTAAAATCCCCAGTGTTAAATCAACACTGCTCAGAGTGTATTTGGTCCCACTCCAAATAGTGTTTACACTGAAGCGGAGTTAAAGTTAATGAGATAGTAGACTTTGATTTGCGGCTTTTGTTATTAGTTACAATATTTTATAATATGAAATATTTATATAATTAGTTAAAATATTAGGTTACACATATTCTAACATAAATAAAGGTCAATTCAGCTTTAGAAAGGCATATTATGTCATTACAATTATACAATTAATTGGTAACACTTTACGATCAGGTTCGTTTATTAGCATGAACTAAGAATGAACAATAATAAGCACATGAATCTCAACAATGGTGACAATCAACAAAACGCTTCACACTGCAATGCATGCTGGGTAACACCATAGTTAAAAACTCCCATCATGCTCTGCAGTATGAATATGTATTGTCTTGTCACCACTGTTGTGGATCATATGATGAGGGTTAATGTCTAAAAGCTTGATCTGAAGCGCTTAGTTGTTGAAGTGTTATGGTGCCATATGTTTTTTGGGCTTTTTATTGGTTGGTGAATTTTAATCAATTACCAAAGAGAGAGAAGCCACTCTGTGTTGATTAGTCAAATGCTTTTTACACAGAAAGTGTAATCTGCTACATCAAGCTGCTGATTCGGTAATATTCAAGTGTTTGCAGTGAAACACTTTTGCAACTGCTTAGAATCAAATTATTTAGAAGTGCTACAATGTCAAGAGTACAACTACAGCAAACACCGACCTCCATGACGGTGGCATCATTTTTTGACCAATAAAACATCATCTTTACTCTGTTAATTCTCAATAGGATCTTCTGCAGATGTTTGACAGAAATAAAGTCAATCTGGTTAGTAATGAGTGAAGCTGTCGATGTTTGTGGAGTTGTTTAATCCTCCTCTGCTGAGTTCTTCAGAGATTTAATGTCTTTTATTTCAGTTGATTTCATCAAAGGCTGTGGCTGAAGTCAGTTGTAGTTCTTGTGTTTCTCTTTTCAGTTATTCTGCTTGTTAACAGCAGCTGTTCATCACTAATGTTCAATCAGCACTTAATTAAGCACATTACTGATTATTCAGTGAAATAATCGACGATTAGTTGATTAATCGTTCTAATAATCGTTAGATTAATCGATTATCAAAATAATAATTTGTTGCAGCCCTAGTATAGATGCTGCCTGGTTTATGGGATTTTTTGGGATTGAATGTTTCAGTCCACGGGAAGAATTTTCACCAAATTTTACACACTTTTACTGATTACCCACAACATTAAAACGTGACTTTAGCAAGGATCAAATAGCAATGGCTAGACAACTGAGTCAAAGCCTCAAAGAACACATTTCAAGGCTGCCTTCGAAGGAGCCTTCAAATTGGGACTGTGTTCATAATGCAAATGGTCTTCAGACGCCACGACCTTCGAAGGTTGCATTTGAATTAAGACACAGTGAAAAGAGCCCTGCTAGGAAAGATTCAAAATACACACATACGGGGGAAGCGGGGAAGTCGTGGCCTAATGGTTAGAGAGTTGGACTTGTAATCCAAAGGTTGTGAGTCTCGGGCCGGCAGGGATTGTAGGTGGGGGGAGTGAATGTCCAGCGCTCTCTCCACCCTCAATACCACGACTGAGGTGCCCTTGAGCAAGACACCGAACCCCCAACTGCTCCCCGGGCGCCGCAGCATAAATGCTGCCCACTGCTGTGTGTGTGTTCACTGCTGTGTGTGTGTGTGTGTGTGTGTGTGTGTGTGTGTGTGTGTGTGTGTGTGTGTGTGTGTGTGTGTGTGTGTGTGTGTGTGTGTGTGTGTGCACGTGTGTGTGTGTGTGTGTGTGTGCACGTTGGATGGGTTAAATGCAGAGCACGAATTCCGAGTATGTCACCATACTTGGCTGAATGTCACTTCACTCACTTCACTCATACAAATCCATTCGGAAAACAATTTGTAAATGCAAAAGACTCAAAACTTTGTGTGTGCCCTTGAATAGTGTTTTGCATTTATGAATGGCATTTTCTGAATGTAAATTTGATTATAAATGTAACATGGACAACAAGGAATACAAAAGAAGGAGGCAAAACACAAAACAAAAGTTCATGAGGGTGGAGGAGCAGAGGTGGAACATGGGGAGGGATGGTGGATCAGGCCCAGGGAGTGGAAGAGGGCCTGTAGTCTGTGGCAGAGCAAGTGATCAAGTAGCAGGCAGAACGGTGAAGCAGGCGGAGACCCCCACAAGAGCAGATGGGGCTGATGACCACCACGGAGGTTCAAAAGCAAAGGTATAGAGATTTCAAGAACAGTCTTCGTGGCTGGGTCATGGCAGGCAGTGAGTACAGGAACAACCTCTGTGGTTGGTACATGCAGGCCTGTATCGAGCTATAAGGTCACCGATGTCCGGACCTCGGTAAAGTTCAAAAATAACATTTGTTCTCTGAATGACTAATTTGCTGTTAAACACCTCATATGAAAGTCTGCATGACATGCATAATTCAGTTTAGAGCATTTGCAGGAATGTTTAGTGGAAGTGAGGTCGTGCACACAGCCTCCTGCTATTATAAGCATTTTTGGACTAATGCCACTTGTTTTTTGGACTAATTTTTGGACTAATGCCACTTCTTTTCCACTTAATTTGACACTTTAGAAAGTTAACAATGTAGGACGATGCAGTTTAGGGTCACCTTTATCTCATCTAAGTTGTAAAAGATTTGAAATAATTTCGGTTTATTTTTATTTATTTATCATTTTTTGTTTGTTTTAATAGCAATATCTGGCAACAGTGTCATTCATTATAGTAGTATAATTTTCACAAATCATGCTAAAAACATTTATAAGAGCAGTAGACAATGTTATCAGCTATATAGCAATGGTTATTAATAAAACGTCTTTCAGATTATCTCACAATTTTTACTTTTTTCTCAGAATTGTGAGATAAAAAGTGGCAGGTTTTATATTTATTCCATGGTTAAAATAAGCTTCTTCAAGGCAGGGAACACCAGTTAGGCTTTGTAAAGATGCATGTTGGTCTATATGAATAAGCCCCAAACAACAGTTACTGGCAAGAACTAAAGATGCAATGAACTGCAAATTCTGAAGAGTTAATTTCCATGGTAGTATGCTGTAACATTCCAACAGTAACATGCTGTAAAAATGAAGAGCTGTAAATTAACAGTACATTACTGGCAACTCTGCTGCCAGTACATTACTGTTATTTAACGACACCATTTTTTACAGTGTACAGATGTTAGATTTTTAGTAGCTATATAGGCCCTAGTCTTTAATAAATAAAAAAAAATATTATTCCCAGAGAAGGTCTTTTATTAAAAGTGCTCACGCACGTTTTGCACAGATTCACAGCGCCGTGTTATTTAATATTTGATATTTACGCAGGTCTATATGGCTACAATGATCGAGTGTTAATAACTGAATCTAAATTCATCCCGTTATTGAAAATTATTGGATTTTTTATATTTGATGTCACGGGCACCTATTTACTATAAGATAGGAAATTTTAAAAAAACTGTAAGAGAATCGATATATGTTCAAATATTTTATTGAGATATAAACAAGGAAACATTGAGCTTCTCATGACAATATTTATTTGCACTTTATAACCTACAAGTTTGTGACGCATTGAGCAACATAGGCCCACTCATCTCTATAAATAACAAAAAAAAACGGTTGTGCTTTAAAACATATAATTTAAAACATATTCGCGTTATATAACAAATTATATTCGTGTTTGTCCATGTTTAAAATACAGTAAATTATCACCATTTGCGTATAAAATCCCAATTTAGTGCTGATCCGTGGTTTCCGATCCTCAAGGAAATATGAATGAAGCGCTATAACCTGAAGAACCCGGAGGTGCTGTCGTCAAGAGTTTATTTTTAAATAATGACTTCATCTGACTAAAATTACTATGGTTACTAAACAGATAATAATTAAAGCCTATGATTCTAGAGTTAGCACATATTTCTGTAGTATGTCCAAATCAATTTTACAAAATTGTACACAAAGGAATGCGCATGCTCGGGTCTACACCAATAAGGCTTGCCGTGTTATAAACCAATGAAATTGGGGGTGGGCGGAGCGACACGTGTCGCCCCGCTCAATATGTTGCCCCGCCCCATTGTCCAGACTGCACTCTGGAGTACTTGGATAGTCCAGGGGTCAGAAAGTAAAAGTCCTGCCATATGTTTATTCCACCCATGAACTCAGCAGCTGATTTCACCAGAGGAGGAACCAAGGCATTCCTTTCAAGTTACAAGACATATCCCAAGTCCTCAAAGAGTTAAAGTTAATGAGATAATTAAGAGACTAATTAAATGATGATTGTGCATTAGTGATGAACACCTGCTGTTATTGAGCATTACAGAGGATCAAATGTTGATGTTTTATTGATTAAAATGATGCCACCATCATGGAGATCAGTGTTTGCTTTAGTTGGGCTCTTGTCCCTTTTTGTAATTCAAAGTAATTGCTTTTTATTGTTTCTTATATTTTAGCAGGATAGTCCCACTGAGATATGAAATCTCTTCTTCCAGAGAGTCCAGGCCAAATCAGTAGCACAAGATGTTTCACACAAAAGAGTTCACATATACATTACAACTAGAGTTGTGACGTTCGCGAACCGATTCTTTTGAACGGCTCATAAACATGAACGATGGGAGCCGAGTCGCGGCTGGGGGGGAGCCGTTCTTTCTGTCGTTCTTTTTTTCCTATGCGTGTTTCACACAGATGCACACAAATTAGCTCCTCCGCGAGACAGAACAGTTATAGGGGGAGAGGTGCTACTGCCTAACAGCATGATGATAGTTGTGCAGGCATCCTTCACGTGAGTACTCCAGTGGAAAAAAACCCTGCGCGACTCTGTCATTGGGTAGGAGCGGAGCCATGACTTGTGCACGCTGCCGTCACATGCTTACTCCAGTTAAAAAAACAAACAAAACAAAAAAACACGTGCGAGTGCCTCTCTGTCTCAGTGCCAACGTCAGTAATAGCGGGTCGTTCGAAGGAAGAAGACACACACGTGACACGTCTGAAAATGAGCCAGAGGAAAAGGAGCAGCATTTGGGTGCACTTTTCTCGCGAAGAAAACAGTAAGGCTAAATGCAGCATTTGTCAAAAAGTCATTTCATTTAAGTCTGGGTCAACAAATAATTTACACAGGCATTTGAAGACTCAACACCCAACACTGCAGGTCACAGGTTTGAGAGCAGAGCCAGACTCAGACAACAACAGTGACACTGATGTGTCCATTGCCTCCTCTGCCTCCACATCAAGTGCAACTGCAGCCACAGCAGCCTCTGACCCCACTGGGCCCACCACATCGCCTGGCCAGGCACGACCAAAAAGAAAGCAGACATCCATCAGTCAATATTGACCTCCTGTCTTGACCCCATTAAGACAGGAGAAGATAGACGAAGAGGTGGCAAAGATGATAGCCACTGACTTCCAGCCTTTCTCAATAGTGGAGGACACAGGATTCAAAAAATATTCACAGGCGCTCAACCCCTCCTACATTCCTCCAAGTAGGAAGGCACTAGCCCAGAAGGTCACGGATATGTATGACAGGGAGACAGCATCTTTGAAATACTTGTAATACTTGTAATACTTCTCATACTAAATACTTATATAGTATACTTATAGTTAAATCTGTCAGTAGGCTAGTTGTGTATAGGTTTATAGTGTTTTTTAATCATTGTTTTATGTCTGTATTTATGTAGCACCGTGGTCCTGCGAGGCATGACATTTTGTTCCACTGTATGTCCCCACATGTAGCGGAATGACAATAAAGCTCAACTTGAACTTGAACTTGAACTTGACTTGAAGAGAAGGGTGTCAAAAGTACCAGCTGTCTGTTTAACCACAGACTGTTGGACTTCAAGAACGACAGCATCATATATGTCTGTAACCTGCCATTTTATCGAGGATTTCCATGTGGCCTCCTGCCTCCTGGACTGTTTTGAATTCAGTGAGCGGCACACAGCAGACAACATTGCACAACAGCTGCTTAGTGTTGCAGCAGAGTGGGGGGTGGACAAGAAAGTAGTGTGCTGCCTAACCGATAATGCGGCAAATGTTACTAAGGCTATACAAACCATTGGATGGATGCACCTACCATGCCTGGCCCATACTATTAACCTGGTGGTAAGACATGCCCTGCAAGCTTCAAAGCCCATCATTGATAAGGTGAAAGAGGCAGTGGAATACTTTCACAGAAGCACCGTGGGGGCACAAAAACTGAAGGAGACTCAACTACAAATGAAGATGGAGGAGCTCCGACCGAAACAGGATTGTCCTACAAGGTGGAATTCCACCTACTACATGTTGAAAAGCTTTATTGCCAGTAAAAATGCCATAATCTCCACCCTGGCCGTCACCAATGCACCTGTCCGCCACCTGTCCCAGGAGGAATGCACCACAGTGCAAGAAATGTGCACAATCTTGCAACCATTTGAGGAAGTCACTGTGGAAATCAGTGCAGAAAGGTATGTAGCTCAGTTGCACAGCAGTATATTTCTTTAGCATGCATGCATAGTACCTGATAGTAAATTATGAATATTTTATACCATATTAGAAATCTGTGTAATACACTGGAGTATATATCATTGTCAGTAGATTTCTGTAGCCTGCATGCCAATTTCCTGATAAAAAATTATGGATATTTGATACCACAATAGATATCTGTTTAATACATTGTAATATTTATCATTGTTTCAGCTTCAAAATTGTAACATTAGTTTTTTTTTTTTTTTTTTTCACCAGCTACTTTTCGACAGCCTCGAAGGTCATAGTGCTGGCCAGGGGACTTCAAAGAGCCACCGCTGATTTCCGGCGAAACACTACAACAGCGGCAGCGCAAGGTGTGATCGACAGTCTGTGTGCGAGTATGTCATCACGATTCCACAGGATTCATGCCAACCACATACTAGCAGATACTGCTGCACTTGACCCGAGTTTTAAGAGGATGGCCTTCCCTGATGGCAGAACAGCAGATGAGACGTTTCAAAGGCTGTCAACTGCAGCAGAAAGAATTAGCAGTGGCACACCCATCAAACAGCAACCAGCTGTGGAAGGACTGGAAGGAGCAGGCAGTGGTGCTGGATCAATAGTTTGGAGCTATTTCCATGAGGAAGTAAGGGTGGCAACAATAATTCACATTTTTTTCTCTAAAAATCTCTAGAATTAAATCAATCTGATATCTCAGTCTAAAACTTCCACTAGCTGTAAATCACTGCATTTAATCTGTACATATGCAAATCTACTATTGCCACTTCTAATTAAATGCTAAACTGCATTTCATTACTCTGTTCTCTTACACTGTGTAATGCAAAAGTTGAATCTAATTTAATCTAATCTAATCACATAAAAATGGTATCTCCCATTGTTATATCTCCCACCCCTATGAGCAGGTAGCTGGAACAGTGGAAGCCAGGAATCCAACCGCCGATGCTGTCATGGAGGTGCGAGCCTACCTGGAGGAGCCTCTTCTTCCAACACATGAGGATCCCCTCAAGTGGTGGGAGAGTCGAGCCCCTGTTTACCCCAGGGATTAGCAAGGTGATGGCCAAGAAGCTTTGTGTTGTGACGACATCAGTTCCCTCTGAGAGAATATTCTCGAAAACTGGACAGATAATCTCAGAGAGGAGAAGTCGCCTTAAACCCAAAACGGTCAGAGCTCTTGTCTTCCTTAATGCAAATTTGCCCAAGGACAAGAAAGAGAGGCAGAAAAAGCCATAAAGTAAGGAACTGTTTTGTATTTATTTACATTGCATTTTGTGTTCATTTAAAACTTGAAGGGGCTGATCTCTTTTTTACAGTAGTTATAGTAGTAATAGTGGACTGTATGTAGACATTTCCATTTTATTTATTCTAATTTTATCTACAGTATATGTCTAATAATTTAAATATTTTTTGTTATTTAAAGTATTAGACATATAATTGAGCATCTTGGTGGCAGGGATTTAATTATTTAACAAGACTCAAATCCAAGACTAGATTTTTCGATCAGGTAGGGTACAAGTGATTTCAGACACATCAGAAGCATTTGTATTAGATTAATCCTACTGTAACACCAAAGCATGTCAGTGTCTCACCGGGATTTGACGTCATCAACAACCTAAAATTACACACACAAAATCCATTTGTCCGGCATTAACAGAGTTTCTTGACAGGAAACACCCCAAAAAAATCATCAAAAGCATGCGTGTCATTTAAACACATGGAAGGCTGAAGGCATGCGTTTAATGCTCTTGGTTTAATTTGATTTTCAGCCATAACAGGATTAGTTTCCTTCTTTCATTCTTGTCCTTGTGTCAGATCAACAAAAGCAAACAACTTGATGCAGATCTACTGTTACGGGGCTGACGAGATGTGAGACATGCGGATCCATATGCAAAGCTTTATTCTAAAACATGGTCAGTAAACAGGCAGGGTCAGATAGTGGCAAACAGGTATGGCAAGGGCAAGACAAAGCAGTCCGTGGAGCAAGCGTGGGTCGACGATCAACGAACAGTATCCAAAGGGGCAAGGCAGAGAGATAATCCAGAAGCGAGAGCAAAAGTCCAAACGGGGAGCGAACAGAGTCCAAACGGCAAGGCGAAGGGTTAATCCAGGAAACACGGGCACGGTCAGACACGGCAAGATAAACAAGGCAAGACAAGACAAGACTAAGACTATGGCTCTGTAAAGTAGCTATCGCTAGGAGAGAGATAAACGCTAACAATACTCGGCCGCGAGCAAGAGCAAGTCCCAGGCTTATATAGTGTGTGTAATAATGAGAATCAGATGTGTGTGCTCAGTGTGATGAGTGAATGGTGACAGCTGTGATCTGTGCAATGGATGATGGGTATTGCAGTCCAGAGAAGTGTGGTGTGAGAGTCAATGTGGTGAGTGAGTGACATCTGGTGGTGATTGTCTGGAAGAGCATGGACCAGATTCGTGACATAGCCCCCCCCCAAGGAGCGGCTTCCAGACGCTCCTAAATAATCCAGGAGGGCGGTGGAGCGGAGGCGGAACAGGGGGAGGGACGGAGGGCCAGGTCCTTGAGGAAGTGGGAAGACCGGGGATTGGGGCAGAGCAGGACATCCAGCCGGAACCGGAGACCAGGACAGAGCAAGAGCCCACCAGGGCGGAGCAGACGGACCAGGAGCCCACCAGGGCGGAGTAGATGACCACCAGACCGGAGTAGAAGGCCACCATGGCGGAGCAGACGACCACCAGACCCGAGCAGAAGACCACCACGGGGGGGCAGATGACCACCAGACCCGAGCAGAAGACCACCACGGCGGGGCAGACGACCACCAGACCTGAGCAGAAAACCCTCGCCAGGAAGCAGACTGGGCAGGAAACCATGGCAGAGTCTGAGATCTGGGGGAAACAGAGACAGACAACACAGGGACAGCAGAGACAGACAATACAGGGAGAGCATTCATGATCACAGAGGGCGTGGCAGGGCAGGACGAGGATTCATAGACGGCGTTTTTAGCCGTGACAGGACAGGGCGAGAGTTCACAGACGGCCTCTTTAGCCGTGACAGGACAGGGCGAGAGCTCACAGGCGGCCTCTTTAGCCGTGACAGAACAGGGCGTGAGCTCACAGACGGCCTCTTTGGCCGTGACAGGACAGGGCGTGAGTTCACAGGCGGCCTCTTTGGCCGTGACAGGACAGGGCGTGAGTTCACAGGCGGCCTTTTTGAGGCGCTCAGGAGGAGCGGGCTCTATGGGGCGCTCAGGAGAAGCGGGCGCTTGAGGGCGCTCTGGAGGAGCGGGCGCTTGAGGGCGCTCTTGCAGCACGGACGCTTGAGGGCGCTCTTGCAGCGCGGACGCTTGAGGATCAGGAACGGCACTCCTGGCCGTGACTGGAGAACAGGATTCTCGGGGATCTGGATCGGCACTCCTGGCCGTGACTGGAGAACTGGATTCTCGGGGATCGGCACTCCTGGCCGTGATTTGAGAACTGTATTCTCGGGATACGGGATCGGCACACCGGGCCGTAGTTTGAGAACTGGATTCTCGGGATTCGGGATCGGCACTCCTGGCCGTGACATGAGAACTGGATTCTCGGGATTCGGGATCGGCACTCCTGGCCGTGGTGAGACTCTGGCTGGTGCACTGAGACGGGAGCAAACTCTGGCTTGACCGGCGTGACGTGAGCAGACTCTGGCTTGACAGCGATGACATGAAGGGGTGTTGTTGTTACCGCCATTTCCCGAGTGAGTGCGGTGTCGTGTTCCTCCGCGACACCCACAGTAAAAGAAGAGCCCACACACAGCAAAGCATAGTCCATAAATTGACTGAGAGATGAACGGGGACCCTCGCGGATTAACTGAGCCTTGAGTGGCTGATTAATGCCCTCACAAAAAAAAGTCTATGAGTGCGTAGTCCGGCAGATCAGAAAAATAGGCAAGGTCTAAATACTCCTGAATATAATCCTCGAGCGGTCGCGAGCCCTGCTCGAGGGTTAATAACAGTCGTGCAGAGTCCATACCTGGCCAATGTCCTCTTGAAAAGCCGCTGGATCCTTGTGTGGCCGAGTATTCTGTTACGGGGCTGACGAGACGTGAGACATGCGGATCCATATGCAAAGCTTTATTCTAAAACATGGTCAGTAAACAGGCAGGGTCAGATAGTGGCAAACAGGTATGGCAAGGGCAAGACAAAGCAGTCCGTGGAGCAAGCGTGGGTCGACGATCAACGAACAGTATTCAAAGGGGCAAGGCAGAGAGATAATCCAGAAGCGAGAGCAAAAGTCCAAACGGGGAGCGAACAGAGTCCAAACGGCAAGGCGAAGGGTTAATCCAGGAAACACGGGCAGGGTCAGACACGGCAAGATAAACAAGGCAAGACAAGACAAGACTAAGACTATGGCTCTGTAAAGTAGCTATCGCTAGGAGAGAGATAAACGCTAACAATACTCGGCCGCGAGCAAGAGCAAGTCCCAGGCTTATATAGTGTGTGTAATAATGAGAATCAGATGTGTGTGCTCAGTGTGATGAGTGAATGGTGACAGCTGTGATCTGTGCAATGGATGATGGGTATTACAGTCCAGAGAAGTGTGGTGTGAGAGTCAATGTGGTGAGTGAGTGACATCTGGTGGTGATTGTCCGGAAGAGCATGGACCAGATTCGTGACATCTACAGGTGTTATAGTTCTTGGAATGAGTGACGAGGAGAAGGCTTTCCAATCTGATGTCCTTCTGCGCCCAGGTTATGTAAAACTGAGACGGCTATGTTTGGAATGAAACTATCTATCTATCTATAATTCTGTCATTCTATAATTCTGTTGTTCTATCCATCCATCTATCTGTCTATTTATCTCATAAGATGCATTTGGTTGAGTTGCGCTGCAGTAAGCTCTTCATTGTAGCCTACTATACAGTGATTATCCCTTCAGTGCGCAGCACCAGCACTACAAACAACAATAGCTGCAAGCAGCGATGACGGGCCCAAGCCGTCAGTGCATACGCCACCCCGGTGGCATCAATAAAACGGTGCCTAGCGAGCACACGCATCACAGTAACCCTCTGGCAGTTTGGTTTTAAGGGATACGGCAATTAAAGGGTTAATCCAAACCATCAACTCTGTGAAACACACACACAGAACAACATATAAAACTTTATAACTTTGTAACACTTTACAATAAGGTTTCAGTTTTTAACATTATATCAATTAACATGAACAATAAGTATCTAGTATTTATGGCACCACTTTCTATGAAGCCCGTATTTATAACACGTAATAAAGGTATTCTTAAGGCATTGTAATGAATGAATAATGCATTATAAATAACATTAGTAACTCTGCAATTACATATCAACTAGCAGTCATGAGAGTATTAGTAGTGCGTCTGATGAATATACTGTATGCTAACACTTTATTTTGATGGTTCCTCAACAGACAAACTGAGTATAGGATACTTTGCAAGTATGTGAATATTCTACCTACCCTACCTAAGTCTACTAATACAAATAGTTTTATATAAACATTCAAGCACTCAAGAGATGTCGTAAGGTATTTATTGGCAGCTATAAATGTTTTGTTCTCGAGCATATATATAATGTTTAATAATTGTATTTTCATACTTTATTAATGATCAATTTAACATTTCTAAATTATTATGTTATTTACAAACCAGTTATTTAGGAGTTTTCAGTGGATCATAAGATCACTTACAAAGTGTAAGTAAATGATTAATAAACTATTTAAATGTACATTTATAAACCATATTATTTATACACATCATAATAATTGCTCAGTGTGTTAATAAATGCTTTATTAACACATATTCCTGCTGTAATTCATGATTAAGTCAGGTAGTTATAAAACATTTAACAGTTGCCAGCCATCTATTTGTGTGAGCTCATCTAAAGTGAGGACTATTTATACCTTATAAAGCATTTACAAAGCAGGTTTAAAGGCTCATTTATCTTCCAAACAGAAAAGTTAAACAAACACAACACAGAGGGATACAGAACACAAAAATATTTTTTCACGATGCAAAAAATTAAACAACTTGACACTTGATAAACAAAAAGAAAACTAAACCTCTGCAATTTCATTGAAAAAAGTAAATAAATAACAATTAAAGTGTACAGTTGTACAGTTTCATTTTTTGCATCTTGAAAAAATATTTCTGTTCTGTTTCCCTCTGTGTTGTGTTTGTTTATTTTTTCTGTTAGGAAGATGACTGAGCCTTTAAATCTCCTTTGTCATAGATATGCCTAATAAATAAAGAACAAGCCATTTATATCTGTATTTAAAAACTGCTTACTAATGACTATTAATGTTGCACAATGCTTTATAAAGGATGAACTAACTATTTACTAATGTTTACCTAATGATTCATAGCGTGCAGTTATTATAAAGTGTTACCCTATAATGTATTATAATTGTTGTTATGATTATTCATCAGATTTTATAACACATTATAAGGTTTTTTATAATGTATTATGCTTTCCTTATAATGCCTTAAGAATACCCTTATAATGTATTATAAATACAGGCTTCAGTATGGAGGACCAAACCTGCAAAAACAATAAATAAATATGCAAATAAATACATAAATAAATCCACAAAATAATACATAAATAGATAGATAAATAAATAAATAAATAAATAGTGCAAATAAATACATAAATAAATATATAAATCCACATATTCCTGTATAAATAAATATATGTCACGACAAAAGAGGAGGAAGCAAAGATGCAAGTGAGAATAGTATTTATTGGTCAGAGGACACAAATTGAGCAAAGTCTCTCGGGTGGGTTGGTGACGCAGGGACTAGATGGACAGCGTGCTGGTGACGAGTGGTGATGGTGAATCCAGTGCAGGTGAACATCCAGACGAGACGAAAACCACAAAGACTCCAGACAGACGAGGACCAGGAACACTGAAGCAGACGGCACACGATGAACAACACGGAGGACATCAACCAACGATCTGACAAGGAGAGGAAAGTGCGGTGAGACTTTAAAGGTGAGTAGATTGGCAGCAGCTGGTGCGGGAATAGAGATCAGCTGGCGCGCTGATGACTGGAGTGAGCGGTCACGCCCACTCACACACACACACACACAGAGAACAACAATACACGAGACATGAAGAAACCAGTGAATTCATGAACCGTGACAATATATAAATAATTAAATGTGCGAGAAAATAAATAATTAAATAAATTAAACGAATGTTGGGGGAAATAAGTCCACTCCCCCATCAAATGTTTATTCATTTTTGAATGTAGTTCCGTATTTATTTTTCCTCAGCTCAACATGCTAATGAGACGGTGTCTATCAAGCATCAGAGAAGGCGGTCTTTATGCCACCATTGGTTGATTGTTATAAAAGTTCTGCGTTCGATTGTTTGCCTGCGCAATGCCCGTTAACATAAAGGCAACTGACAAGCATCGATTCAGCATTGTGTTTAGAGAGATGGTTGAAGTCATCATGCTAACAGTTGCCAGAGACTTGCGAAGGCTAGCTGACACTGTTCAGATTAGTAGTACGCTATCTGCTGATTATATTCTCTTCAGAGTAGATTCATCTATACACTCTTTAGGTCAGTTAGCAGCTACATTTGATGTGGCTGTAGATCCTTTTGTCCTCCAAAAGCTGGAACAGGTTACTCTCATTTTAAGACATACGGGTGTCAACAGGCATAAAGTTGGCTTGACGTTGGACGTTCGATATTCGCATATTTAGGGACCGTCTCCAAAGTTACATGTGATATTGGTATACATTTTTCTAACTTCAAAAGCATATGAGCAGAATGACTTACAGTCATAAAACAACTGTAAACTGTTCATCTAGGTGTCAACTATAATGCACACCTTTTACATTTTTGATATTTATTAAAATCTACTGTAAATTATATGCAAATTAATGCTATTTTTCTATACCGAATGGGCTCAAGTGCAAATTTAAACCTCAATAGCATTTGAGGAGAATGGCTTACAGTCATAAAACAAACTATAAACTGTTAATTTAGGTGTCAACTATAATGCAGACCTTTTACATTTTTTTTATTTATTAAAATCTACTGTAAATCATATGTAAAAAATCCTATTTTTCACTACCGAATGGCCTCAAACGCAAATTTAAAGCTCAATAGCATTTCAGCAGAATGACTTGCAGTCATAAAATTAACTGTAAACTGTTAATCTACGTGTCAACTATAATGCACACCTTTTACATTTTTGATATTTATTAAAATCTACTGTAAATCATATGTAAAAATTGCTATTTTTTCACAACCGAATGGTTTTTATACTGTACAAACTGTTTGTGCTATTACCCTACACCTAAACCTACCCCTTACAGGAGACTTTCTGCTATTTCAGATTTTCAATACACTCCATTCTGTGTGATTTATAAGCGTTTTGAAAAGTGGGGACAATGTATGTGGACGTTATTAGGCATTTCCTGGGTCTCATTTTTTGGCATAACTTCATCGCCTCGCCACGGGCAAACCGTTCGAGATATCAAAAACATCTTCGCAATTTAGCATCCCCAATGTCTTGAGATCATGTTCACCGAGTTTGGTGGCAATCGTATGGAAATACTCAGAGGAGTATATCAAATTCCAGAGCATGCGCTTTTTAAACAGCCCTGAATAGCCGACTTCCTGTTGGGCGGAGCCTAAGACATGAAGCGCGGAAGTTGTTCGGCTCAATGAGTTCTATATGTGTACCGAGTTTCATATGAATACGTGCAAGTATGTGTGAGCTATACATCGTGTTTTCTGACAATTTTCCAGGGGGCGCCGTAGAGCCCCTGTGCCACGCCCGGGTCCCAGCCTCTGTGGCGTCCTAATGGCCGCGGCTTCCAATGAGCGTGCCAATTTTCAAGAGTTTTCGGGCACGTTAAGGCCCCCAAAAGTGCCCGGATATTCGAAATATATATATATATTTTTTTAAATAATAATCCTTAGAAAAACAAGAGGGCCCTGCGCCTTACTGGCTTGGGCCCTAATAATCCTTAGGGGAACAATAGGGCCCTGCACCTTTCTGGCTTGGGCCCTAAATACGAACAGTGATGGGCGGTAGCATTGCTAGAAGTAGTGAAGCTACTAGTTTAACTACATTTCTCAGTAGCGTGGTGGTAGCGTCGCTGCTTTCTGAATCAAATAGCTTTTCAGTAGGGAAGCCCTGTTTTTGATCAAGTAGCGCGGTAGCGTCAACAAAAGCTAACATTACATTTTTCCAAAGCATTTCTGAAACTCAAGCTCAAATCAGAAATATAACTGATACAGATCACTGATCCTGGATCAGTAAAAGTGACGCCCCACACCCACTAAACCTCGTAACGCCATTGGCTCCTCAAACTGTCAGTCAAACCTCATTGTTCATCCCGCCTCTCCCGTCAATGAAGTGTGGTGCGCAGTTTAGAGCATCTCATCTTGTTTGCTGTCTAAAGGTAAATAAAGAACTGTTGTTACTCAAGAAACGGCTAAAGTTTTTATTTTGTTTATAAGGAGCAGAGAAGAAGATTGTTTTATATCATTTTGTTGGCCAAATAACAGAAAAAAACTGAGTGCCCACAAAGTTCATGAAAATGTAAATGCGATGCACGTACTGCTTCTGATGTGGCTGTATAATGACGAGGGGAAAAGCATGCTGGTTAAAAACTTAGTATTTGAACTTGATTTTATGACACATGCAACGATGCAAATAATATGGAAGTTCTAAGCGGCCATGCATTATTATAATTTTTTCTGTCTTGTTTTCTCGTGATCACAACTTAATTTTCTCGTTATCACGACAAAACAACTTTCGTTATGTCGAGATCACGAGAAAATTAAGTCGTGATCACGAGAAAACAAGACAGAAAAAATTATAATAATGCATGGCCGCTTATAACTTCTGTAAAATAATGCGAATGCACCACAGCCGCCCAAAGTATACACACGTGATCGCAAAAGGAAGTTATTAACACTTGATGGTGGTTTAAAGTGAGTTCGGAGTAAAAGTGTACTATTAATCTCATAAAGTGTCTTATGTAGCATGATGCTAATGTTAGCTCTAATGCACCTGCAGAACAGGTCCAATTCTTCTTCATAATGCATATTATCACAATACTTCATGTAAGGTCGCAAGAAAATGTTTTGCTGTATTTATTTAGAAATAATTTTGATAATAGTTGGGTAAATGTATAGGGGAAAGTGGGGTGAGTTGTGCCAGTTTTTACTCAAAGTGACTTTAAAGTGAGGTCATGACAGTAATGCCTTCAATTTAAGAATGTACATATATTTCAGGATGTGGTGCATCCCTGAGAACAACAACTTTGCATCTGAAATAAATTGTTTCAGAAATATAGCTTTTGGGGAAAAAGTGGTCTTGTGGCACAACTTGCCCCTGGTGCGGGGTAAGTTGTGCCTTTGGGGAGAATACGTTGGGGTAAATTGAGCCAGTGATTTCTGAAGTAAAACAGAACATTTTAATGTTATGAACTGTAATGCTATATGAAAGCAAGACAAACTCAATACAAAATTACTTATTTAAGGTTTATTTAGATATTGTCACCCTATAAAACTGTTGGAATAAGTAATATTTTGTAGTTTTGGGGAAAACACTTAAATACTTAAATACACAATATTTGATATTTGTGAATCATTTCAGGCAAAAAGGCTTTGGCAATAGATGCCTGTTGACATACATAGAACGCTGTCTGTCAATTATGTAACATATAAGAATAAAGTAACTAGGCTAATTTCTAAACATCCTATTGTGACTTAAGCCACTTAAAAACTGAATAAAACTTCTCTTTAATAAAACATTGCAAACTCAAAAATTAAATCAGTGTTAGCTAAATTAAACAAATGGCAGGTAAGTCAAACACTGATGAGGCATGCCCATCTCCTCACTTCTCCAGACTATCCCCTGTGGGTATGTAGGTCTAGGTGGTCTGGATCTGGCCTACTACTTAACATCCCACTTGTCAATGCTGCAGGGGAATATAAACTTCTGCTCCCTTCTGGCTGTACCACCAAGTTTTTGGGGTGTGGGTAGTTTCTTGAGCACATCACCTCTAGGGATGACTGGCACAACTTAACCCAGGCCCTTTGGCACAAATCACCCCAGACCCACAAGTTTGAAAAACTAGCATGATCCAGATGTTAAGAGCTAACATCATGCCAACTGTATAGACTCATTGTGTAGCCTGCTAAAGCACTAAAACATGTGTGAAATGTTTTCAAACTTATCTATAATTGTTCAGACACTACAATCAAAAAACCTTGATTATAGAAATTTTACTTTGAAAGGAAAAAAACTGTTTTTTGAGCTAAAATGTGTTTACGTCTCATGCCATGTGTCTCTCTTCTTTGGAGGATGAGTAGAATGGATGGCTTTTCAAAATTATGTGGTCACATGACCAATTTCTTCTATGGTTTTCCAGAAACAAGGGGTGGAACTACTTCCCCCCTGGCACAAATCACCCCACTCTCCCCTACTGGGTTTGAAGCGATGTGGCTTGGTAAACCTTTTATTGCCAGAATAAAGGCTGATAATGGCTGGGAAAAAAAAGCAAAAGAATAATAAGGATTATGTCTCATACCTGATGGAGATGTGAAAGGGTTTGTCTCCTTAAACTAGTTTGTCATGCATTCCTTTATTTCAACACATTTACAGGTAAATCCTAGTATTTTAAATCACAGTCCAGGACTGTGATTAATGTGATTATTTTTTTTAATCAATTGACAGCACTAATCTGTATATAATAAAGCCACATTACCAACTACCAATAGGAGGTTTCCGGCCTACAGCAAATATTTATTTAGCTTCTGTCACAATATAAGGTAAATCTGGCCCTGTACATGATACTATTGTTGAATAAACAATAACCTGAACTATCCATCTGCTTGACTGACAGTTTTATTGATCCCTGAGAGAGCATTGACTTGGTATGATGTCGGTTCAATGTAAAACTGAATTTTTAAAAACTAGCTTAGATGTGGTAAACTACTTTTGCCATGTTGCTGTAGCTTAACTTGCTACATTTCCCAGGGCTGTAGCTTTAGTGTAGTGAAGCTTCATTTAATGAAGAGTAACTGTTAGCTTAGCTCACTACATTTTCCAAGTAGCTACATTTTCCTCATTAATGTACACACAGCACCCCATATTGAAGCACCCTTTTGATCGATCTAATACAGCCATGAGTCTTTTTTGATCGATCTAATACAGCCATGAGTCTTTTTGGGAAAGATGCAACAAGTTTTTCACACCTGGATTTGGGGATCCTCTGCCATTCCTCCTTGCAGATCCTCTCCAGTTCTGTCAGGTTGGATGGTAAACGTTGGTGGACAGCCATTTTTAGGTCTCTCCACAGATGCTCAATTGGGTTTAAGTCAGGGCTCTGGCTGGGCCATTCAAGAACAGTCACGGAGTTGTTGTGAAGCCACTCCTTCGTTATTTTAGCGGTGTGCTTAGGGTCATTGTCTTGTTGGAAGGTAAACCTTCGGCCCAGTCTGAGGTCCTGAGCACTCTGGAGAAGGTTTTCGTCCAGGATATCCCTGTACTTGGCCGCATTCATCTTTCCCTCGATTGCAACCAGTCGTCCTGTCCCTGCAGCTGAAACCCCCCCCCCCCCCCCCCCCACAGCATGATGCTGCCACCACCATGCTTCACTGTTGGGACTGTATTGGACAGGTGATGAGCAGTGCCTGGTTTTCTCCACACATACCGCTTAGAATTAAGGCCAAAAAGTTCTATCTTGGTCTCATCAGACCAGAGAATCTGATTTCTCACCATCTTGTGGTCCTTCAGGTGTTTTTTTGTGTCTTGCACTGAGGAGAGGCTTCCGTCGGGCCACTCTGCCATAAAGCCCCGACTGGTGGAGGGCTGCAGTGACGGTTGACTTTCTACAACTTTCTCCCATCTCCCGACTGCATCTCTGGAGCTCAGCCACAGTGATCTTTGGGTTCTTCTTTACCTCTCTCACCAAGGCTCTTCTCACCCGATAGCTCAGTTTGGCCGGACGGCCAGCTCTAAGAAGGGTTCTGGTCATCCCAAACGTCTTCCATTTAAGGATTATGGATACCACTGTGCTCTTAGGAACCTTATGTGCAGCAGAAATGTTTTTTGTAACCTTGGCCAGATCTGTGCCTTGCCACAATTCTGTCTCTGAGCTCTTCAGGCAGTTCCTTTGACCTCATGATTCTCATTTGCTCTGACATGCACTGTGAGCTGTAAGGTCTTATATAGACAGGTGTGTGGCTTTCCTAATCAAATCCAGTCAGTATAATCAAACACAGCTGGACTCAAATGAAGGTGTAGAACCATCTCAAGGCCATCTTCTCAATCTCTATTCAGATGATTTTAACAGATATCTGTTATAGCTAGGCAAATATAATATAATTATTTTCATATTGTGTTTATTTAGATATTTGTATTTATTTCCTGAAAGTTGTATACATTTCTGAATATTCTATGATGTAATGAAAAATAAAGCAGTAACTTACCGTTCTTCAGTCTGTAAACTCAATGTTCTTCAGTCTGACACAAACAATTATTGTACCTGTATTTGCTGTGATTGCAGTGTCTTGGCCCTGAACTGCTGATTTTCAGCTGTATTCTTATTTTTGAATGCAGCCTATAGAACCGTTTGGTTGAAAGTAGTGACAATTAACACATAGATAGAGGAGAGACAGAACATTTACCATAGTACATTTGGAGTCTCTACCTCCAATGCTGTAGCGCCAACAATGGGTCAAATATGCAGTGATGTTTATTCAAATAACTTTGGAAGCTAATGTTCTCCTCTGATTCAGAACCTCATCCCATAGGACAAATTTATTGCTCAGTGGTTGCTTTTCTTAAGCTCAGGAGACTTAGATGAGATTCTCATATTTCCAGAGGTGGAAAGTTCAGGGGTCAGAAAGTAAAAGTCCTGCCATATTTTTGTTCCACCCATGAACTCACCAGCTGATTTCACCAGAGGAGGAACTAGTGATGGAGAAATGAAGCTTCATGAAGCTTTAAGCTTGGTTCACAAAAGGGTTCATTTCTGGAGGCTTCATTTGCTCACAATACCACCTGGTGGCCAAATAGATATACTACAGACAGAGGTGGTCCAGATCACTAGTAGTTCCTGCAGGCTGACAAGGTAACGCTTGAGTAATTAGTGAGGAGTTCATGTATTTTTCACTTTAAAGCTAAAGTACTACTAAGGAACTACTAGTGATCTGGACCATTATTTTAAAGTGAAAAACACGTTAACCCCTCAGTAATTACTCACACGTAAATTATTTAAGGTTTCATATCTGACACATAATGTACAATCACACATTTGTGTGAGGCATAGTGATATTTTACAGTAGGTCTTTTGGAGTGGGATGCATATTGAACTGACATAAAACAGAGTTCATAATTGTGAACTAATTCAATCATGAGCTTGTCAGCATCACTTCCTAATTATTAACATTTATCATTTTTATTATTATTCTATGTTTTTGTTTGAAATAAACAGAGAACATCCATCCTTTGGTAAGAGTCACAATTTCAGCCTGTATCCGACTTATTTGGGGGATATCATATTCATAAATTAGTTTCCACGAAGAACCCAATTGTTCACTTTTAAGATGTTACTGTTGTGATTAGTAATTAGTTGGTTATTCTTTATGAATTGGTCATAGTTTGCAAGTAGTTCTCAATGAGGAGATTTGTATTTAATAATTATCACATATCTAATAAGGAACTACCTTTGTCCTAAATGTGCTACTACTTACTGCTTAGTTAATCTTGCTTCTCTAGTCAGCGTAGTGAGTATAGATGGTGTTATGGGACTTTTTATGGATCAAATGTTTCAGAGCACTGGGAGAACTTTCACCAAATTTTACACACTTTTACTGATTACCCACGACATTAAAACCAATGGCAAGTGAACAGATCTGAGTGATTTTAACCAAGGATCAAATAGCAATGGCTAGACAACTGAGTCAAAGCCTCCAAGAACACATTTCAATGCTGCATTCGAAGGAGCCTTCAAATTGGGACTGTGTTCATAATGCAAATGGTCTTCAGACGCCACGACCTTTGAAGGTTGCATTTGAATTAGGACACAGGGAAAAGAGCCCTTCTAGGAAAGATTGAAAATACACATACAAATCCATTCGGCAAACAATTTGTAAATGTAAAATATTCAAAACTTGAATACAGTTTTGCATTTAGGAATGGCATTTTCTGAATGTAAATTTGATTGTCTGTCCAGGACTGCTTTAAACTTACCCAGAATGTCAATTTCCCAACACACACTCATGGCCATACACTTGACTTAGTTTGTACGTCTGGTGTGAATGACATCTCCATCAGTGGTCATGCTATTCTTATCTCTGATCATAAGCTTATCACTTTTGACTTTATGTTAATACATCATACCAAATGTGCTGGTAATACCTCCATTTCTTATCGCAAAATCAATGCTATCAATGTAAATACTTTCGCTGCTTCAGTTGCTTCCTCTACTATTTCTGATGTTTTCAAGTTTACCTGTGATATCTGACATATATCATTCTGTTATTATTGATGTTTTAGATGAGCATGCTCCAGTTAGGACCAGGTCTGTTCCTTTGTCCCACACCTCCAGGTATAATGCTGAGTTTCTTGCTATGAAGGCGAAAGGCAGACAGCTAGAACGCCTTTTTAGAAAAAATGGCCTGACTGTTTGATATTTTCAAATATTTTCTGAACATACTAGGCATTATAAAACTGCCTTGAATGCAGCACGCTCTTCCTATATTTCCGACATCATCAATAAAGCTAACAATAGGCCAAAAACACTGTTTAACATGGTTAACAAATTAGTCCAGCCACCTAGCCATAGTCCCAGTCAATATGAATGTGATGATTTGTGTGGCTCCTTCCTGCGCCACTATCAAACAAAACTGGACACTCTATGTGGGTCTCTTGGAACTGAACCAACCACTTCTACTTGTGAGTAAGCTCAATCTTTTCAACTGTTAAATAATTTTACCTTGACAACTCAAACTTTAATTGCGGAGATAATACAGAACTCTAATTCTTCCTCATGTCAGTTAGATCCTGCACCACATTCCTTCTCAAAAACTGTACTTCTGTCATTTCTGCTCCTATCTCTCACTTAGTAAATATGTCCCTAATCTCCGCCACTGTTCCAATTTCACTGAAACTGCTGCCGTTACTCCTATTCTTAAAAAAAACAAACCTGGACACAGCAGATTTCACCAGTTATTGTCCAATCTCCAATTTACCATTTATTTTGAAAATTATGGAAAAAGTTGTTGCCAATCAGCAAGAGTCTTTTCTAGCTCTCAGTGATCAGTTCGATGCATTTCAGTCTGGTTTTTGCTCTCATCACAGCACTGAAACTGCTTTAGTTAAGGTTGTCAATGATCTGTTACTCTCTGGTGACTCAGGTAATCTCTCCATTCTCCTGCTGCTTGACCTCAGCTCAGCATTTGATACTGTCTGTTACAAGTTATTACCTTCCGCCTTTCTGAGATAGATGTCTCAGGTGCTACACTATCCTGGTTCTCTTCCTATCTCATTGATAGACAATACTATATCATTATGCATAATTATAAATCTCCCACTACTTTACTCAGTCAGGGTGTTCCCCAGGGCTCTGTTCTCGGGCCATTATTATTTATTACTTACATCATGCCGCTTGGACATATTATCCGTCGTCATGGATTTCATTATCACTGTTATGCTGATGATATTCAGATTTATACTGCCTGCAGACCAGACTCCATTCACCAGACCACATCACTATCTACCTGTGTTAATGAGCTAAAGGCCTGGCTCAGGTCTAGTTTT
Organism: Barbus barbus; assembly: GCF_936440315.1. Taxonomy (NCBI): domain Eukaryota; kingdom Metazoa; phylum Chordata; class Actinopteri; order Cypriniformes; family Cyprinidae; genus Barbus; species Barbus barbus. The sequence continues at coordinate 1,091,978 of NC_136735.1, forward strand.
CTCAGTTTGAATTTGAACAAAACAAACAATTTAATTACTGGCCCCCCTTCACTAACAAAAAATATAGTAAATGCTTTCAGTTTCAACCTTGATGCTACAACAGTTTTTCCATCTGCTACTGTCAGAAATTTAGGCATTACTCGTGATCCTGCACAGACTCTGGATGCTTACATTAGTAAACTATCCAAAGCTGCATTTTTCCAGCTTCGTCGGTTAGCACAACTTCGATCATATGTTTCTCCAAAAGAAGCTGAATCATTAGTGCATGATTTTATTACATCACGCCTCGACTACTGCAATGCTCTTTTTGCCGGATTACCATTGCACTCTATCTCTCGTTTACAATATATTTCAAAATCTGCTGCAAGAATATTAACCCATACTAAGCGATCTGCGCATATTACCCCAATCTCATTTAAACTCCATTGGCTCCCTGTATCATCCCGCATTACTTTCAAAACTCTTCTGCTTACTTTTAAATCACTCAATGGCCTTGCCGCCCCTGATCTCTCTGATCTACTGTCTCCTTACGTTCTGCCTCGCTCACTTCGATCGTTAGGCTGTGAACTTCTTACTGTACCTATATTTTGTTTATCCTCAATGGGTGGCAGATAATTTTCCGTCATTGCACCTAAACTATGGAACTCTATACCTCTGGCACTAAGGACAATAACCTATGTAAGGCTCGTCTATTGGTCCAATGGGGGTTCCCAATAATACGAGGAAGGTTTCCTGCGTGTTCGGTCTTTCCAATGTGCAAAGTTCTTCAATTTATGTTAAACTCTAATCTGACTCCATTTTATTATGACCTCGTATTGCAAATTGATGACCTCGAAATGCAAATTGATTGCTTGACTATTTCTAATTAGCATTCTCCTGTTATTTGATTATTCTAGTTAACTCTTGACTTTATATTTACTCGTTCATTCGGTTGCTCATGTCTCTAACAAGGATGCAACGTAATTTACTCAATAATTACAGAGTAAAACAGAATAAGGTCAAATGTAACAATTTATTATCAGTCAGGTAAAAACTGTATGTATTATGTCAATTACATAGCCAATTCAGAGAGATCAAATCATATCAATACAAAACATCGAATTCTCAAAGATAAATCTATGAGTAAAGAATGCATACCTGACTTTATAGAAATACATAATGTTAAGTATTGAGAGACACACACTACGGGCTTCTGGCTACAGAATCGCGCTGACCCTTTTGCAACATTTTCCTTAAGTACCTCAGACCAAGACCAACACCCCTGAGATTTAGACAGGAACTAACCATTTGAATTTGCTTTGATCAAGCCGAGTTAGCACCTTTTGGGACAAAAGGTAATTTGCATGAAAACCACTAGGAGCTGATCCACCCTCTACAGTATGCAAAATATCTCTGAACTCTTAGGATCTGTATTACCTTTTAGTTTACTTCTTATAAGAATGAGACCATTGTACCAGACGCCCTGAGACAATTCAAATGATACCAAACATGACTGTAAATATCACTTGCATTAATGTAAAATATTATATTCTACTATCGACCATTCTGAGTGAGCTGAGTGTGTCTATTGTGTTTCTGCTTTTGTACAGTGTCCTTGAGCTTGGGAAAGGCGCTATATAAATTAAACATATTATTATTATTATTATTATTATTATAAATGTAACCTGGAGAACAAGGAATACAGAAGAAGGTAAGGAGGCAAAACACAAAACAAAAGTTCATGAGGGTGGAGGAGCAGAGGTGGAACATGGGGAGGGATGGTGGATCAGGCCCAGGGAGTGGAAGAGGGCCTGTAGTCTGTGGCAGAGCAAGTGATCAGCGCAGAGCAGGCAGAACGGTGAAGTAGGCGGAGACCACCACAAGAGCAGATGGGGCTCTGATTGACTAATTTGCCGATACCTTTATCCTGTCTTAGTTGTAAAAGATTTGAAATAATTTTGGTTTATTTTTATTTATATATCTATCATTTTTTGTTTTTGTTTTAATAGCAATATCTGGCAACAGTGTCAATCATTATAGTAGTATAATTTGCACAAATCATGCTACAAACATTCATAAGAGCAGAAGACAATGTTATCAGCTATATAGCAATGGTTACTAATAAAACCTATAAAAGTAATATGTATTGTTGCATGAATAATAAACAGCTGATAAAATCCACCCCACTTTAAAAACTTTTTCTGGCTTGTCAAAGAAAAATTTTAGCATAACAGATGTAATGGTTGTTACGTCAAAACAAATTTATACAGGTATTTATGATGCATATACAGTGGGTATGGAAAGTATTCAGACCCCCTTAAATTTTTCACTCTTTGTTATATTGCAGCCATTTGCTAAAACCATTTGTTCATTTTTTTTTCCTCATTAATGTACACACAGCACCCCATATTGACAGGAAAACACAGAATTGTTGACATTTTTGCAGATTTATTAAAAAAGAATGGTCCTAAGTATTCAGACCCTTTGCTCAGTATTTAGTAGAAGCACCCTTTTGATCGAATACAGCCATGAGTCTTTTTGGGAAAGATGCAACAAGTTTTTCACACCTGGATTTGGGGATCATCTGCCATTTCTTTCCACCTATAGTCGCTAATGGCCAACAAACCGTCTCGGTTACGTACGTAACCCTCGTTCCCTGATGGAGGGAACGGAGACGTTATGTCGTGACGACATTAGGGGATTCACTTGGGAGCCCCGACTGCCTCTGATAAGAGAAAATGCCAATGAAATTTGGCTAGTGGAATTTGCATACCTGAGCCACTCCCCGTGCATACGGGTATAAGAGGGCGACAGGTGCATCCACTCATCAGGTTTTCCGCTGAGGAGCCGAGAACGTGTCCCTGGCAACCAGCGATGATTCAAGGTTGTGGCATGGGGACATAACGTCTCCGTTCCCGCCATCAGGGAACGAGGGTTACGTACGTAACCGAGACGTTCCCTATCTGTCGGTCACTACGAGTTATGTCGTGACGACATTAGGGGTCTATGGAAAGCGCCACAACCTGAACCCCGTCACGACCTTGTGGCATGCAGATGTTGACAAGCTAGCACGTGACAGACAAATGCGATGCGAAGGTCGTAACCTTCCCGTCGCCCCAGCGCAAATTTGCTAACCTTGGCGCCCGCAGGGACCACTGAGTACATTGCTGCTGGAGATAGCCAAGCCGCTGTTCCTTACCCCAGAAATCGGAAGGGATTTCGACCTTCTATGAAAGACCGCTTCAAGTCTTTCCTATTTGTTGTTACAGCTCGGCAGTAACGCCGGGGAAACGAGCCTTCGGTAGAAGGGCGCTACGGAGGCCACACCCTGCCCGAAGGGAGGTAACGTGTGGAGACACTGGTATGGACTGGCCCAAGCCTGGGGCAGTGCTACATACGCCTGGACCCTGGGGCAGATCCTACCTAGGAGAAGGGAGGAGGGCTGCCAGCAGGGTCTGACAGAGCTCTGTCAAAGGGAAGACACGGGTTTACCGTGAGGGAAACCGTACCATGGATGAATACACGTGTGGGATCACCCGAAGGGAATCAGGCCACACGGGCACCTAGCCGAGTACAGGGGCTGACCGGAGACCCGGGCAAGCTAACACCAGTACTGGGCCTGGCGTCAGACTGCTCCGCCCAGTCTGACTGCCGGGGGTGCTGGAGGAACTCCGCCAGGGTTCGCCGTCCGGGGAACTAACTGGAGGAGAGAAATAGGCGTTCATATCCCCGGGTAAGGGGGAATGGCGCAGCAAGCGTGACACCGGCCAACTCTTCCCGCCACTTACCTGTTACCCAACACACGGGAAGAGACTGGCTCAACGCGGAGACTGTAAAATCTCGCGAAGGTGTTCGGTGTCGCCCAGCCCGCAGCTCTACAGATGTCTGCCAAAGAGGCGCCGTGCGCCAACGCATAGGAGGAGGCAACACTCCGTGTGGAGTGAGCCCTCACCCCGAGGGGGCACGGCTCGCCTTGGGATTGGTACGCCAAGGCGATGGCATCCACTATCCAGTGGGCCAACCTCTGCTTGGAGACAGCCTTCCCTTTCTGCTGACCTCCGTGGCAGACAAAGAGCTGCTCAGAGCTTCTGAAGCTCCGGTGCGGTCCACGTATATGCGCAGCGCTCTTACGGGACACAGCAACGCCAAGGCTGGGTCCTCCGAGGGCAGTGCTTGCAGGTTCACCACCTGATCGCGGAAGGGCGTGGTGGGAACCTTAGGCACGTATCCAGGCCGGGGTCTCAGGACAACGTGAGAGTAGGCCGGCCCAAACACAAGGCACTCCTCGCTTACCGAAAATGCTTGGAGGTCCCCGACCCTCTTGATGGAAGTGAGTGCGGTCAGGAGCGCTGTCTTAGCTGACAGGAATTTCAGCTCGACTGAGTCCAGCGGCTCAAAGGGACCCCTCTGAAGTCCAGCCAGGACGATAGAGAGGTCCCAGGAGGGCATCAGGGGTGACCTAGGGGGATTCAACCTCCTGGCACCCCTCAGGAACCTCACGATGAGATCATGCTTTCCCAGGGACCGGCCGTCCACTGCATCGTGATGGGCCGCAATAGCAGCCACGTACACTTTCAAGGTGGAGGGCGACAGCCTGCGCTCCAACCTCTCTTGCAGGAAAGAAAGCACTACTCCAATCGTGCATCTTTGGGGGTCCTCTCGACGAGAAGAACACCAGTCCGCGAACAGACTCCACTTCAGTGCATAGGCTTGCCTAGTTGAAGGAGCCCTAGCCTGAGTGATGGTGTCCACCACAGCATGTGGCAGGCCACTCAAGTCTGCTGCGTCCCATCCAGGAGCCACACATGGAGGTTCCACAGATCTGGACGCGGGTGCCATATGGTGCCGAGCCCCTGAGAAAGAAGGTCCTTCCTCAGAGGGATGCGCCAGGGAGGGGCTGTCGCGAGGAGGGTGAGTTCTGGAATCCAGGTCCGGGTGGGCCAATATGGCGCAACCAACAAGACCTGCTCCTCGTCCTCCCTGACCTTGCACAGTGTCTGTGCGATCAGGCTCACTGGGGGAAACGCATACTTGCGCAGAGCCCGAGGCCAGCTGTGTGCCAGTGCGTCCGTGCCGAGGGGGGCCTCGGCCAGGGAGAAATACAGCTGGCAGTGGGAGGACTCGCGGGAAGCCAACAGGTCTACCTGGGCTTCCCCGAATCGACTCCAAATCAGCCGGATCGTCTCGGGATGGAGTCGCCATTCTCCGGGGAACGTGAGCTGTCGTGAGAGCGCGTCGGCTGCATGATTGAGCTCCCCCGGAATGTGGATGGCGCGCAGCGATTTGAGCTGTGACTGACTCCAGAGGAGGAGATGGCGGGCGAGCTGTGACATGCGGCGTGATCGTAGACCTCCCTGCCGGTTGATGTACGAAACAGCCGCAGTGTTGTCCGTGCGGACCAACACGTGCTGGCCTAGGAGCAGTGGCCGGAACTGCCTTAAGGCCAGATGCACTGCCAACAGCTCTAGGCAGTTGATGTGCCAAAGCAGTCGAGGCCCCGTCCAGAGCCCCGAGGCTGCCTGCCCGTTGCATGTAGCGCCCCAGCCCGTGCTGGAGGCATCTGTTGTGACAACAACATGCCGGGACACTTGTCCTAAGGGCACCCCGGCCTGTAGGAACACAAGGTCCGACCAGGGGCTGAAAGAGCGGCGACACGATTGTGTGATGGTCACACGACGTGTCCCGCGGTGCCGTGCCCATCTCAGGACCCGTGAGTGTAACCAGTGCTGAAGTGGTCTCATATGAAGCAACCCGAGCGGCGTGACTGCGGCTACGGATGCCATATGCCCCAGGAGCTGCTGAAACTGTTTCAGCGGAACCACTGTCCTGCCTCTGAAGGAACTCAGGCAGTTCAGCACTGATTGGGCACGCTCGTCCGTGAGACGTGCCGTCATACTCACGGAGTCTAACTCCACACCGAGAAAAGAGATTCTCTGCACAGGGGAGAGCTTGCTCTTTTCCCAGTTGACCCGAAGCCCCAACTGGCTGAGGTGCCGGAGCACAAGGTCCCTGTGACCACACACACCGCCCGAAGGGGAGGACCCTGTACTGCCATGCCCGCCCCTCGAACGCAAACCGTAGGAACGGCCTGTGTCGAGGGAGAATCGAGACATGAAAGTAAGCATCCTTCAGGTCGATCGCTGCAAACCAATCCGCGGACTGAACACATTTGACGATGCGCTTCTGCGTCAACATCTTGAACGGGAGCTTGTGTAGGGCCCGATTCAAGACTCGCAGGTCCAGGATTGGCCGGAGGCCACCGCCTTTCTTGGGCACGATGAAGTAGGGGCTGTAAAACCCCTGCCTCATCTCGGCTGGAGTGACCGGCTCGATTGCACCCTTTGCCAGAAGGACAGCAATCTCCTCGCGCAGGACAGGTGCATCTCGGACTGCCACCGAAGTCTCGAGGATGCCACTGAACCTGGGTGGTCGCCTGGCGAACTGAATCGCATAGCCGAGTCGAACTGTGCGAATGAGCCAGCGAGACGTGCTGGGTAGCGCAAGCCACGCCCCCAGATACCGTGCAAGTGGCACCAAAGGCACAATCGACGTGCCCGCAGTGGTGCAGCGAGGGGGAGTAAGGTTGGATGGCCCTTGAGCCAGTGGCGGAACAGAAACAAAAGAAAACACAAGATTCTCCACCCGGCCCTCCTCCGGGGGAAGGAGCGACGCTAGCCTCGTCGTCACCTGGTAAAGAGCAAATTCCTCCATCTCCGGGTTGTGCGTGTCAGGGCCGCTTTGTCTTCTTCCTGGAGGACTTGGCGGCCGGCTGAGGCGCAGGGGGCACCGCACTCCTGCGAGAGGCTCGACGCACCGGCCTAGGTGACGATTCAGCACGGGGCGGAGCAGCTCTGGAGGATGCAGGAGGGCGCCCACGGCGACCAGCAGACTGGGGCCTGGCCCTAGGGCCAGCGGTGGCAGCTGGAGCATCCCGCCGTTTAGGGAGGATGTGCTGAATTGCCTCCGTCTGCTTTTGTACTGCCGAGAATTGCTGGGCAAAACCCTTGACAGTGTCGCCAAATAGCCCCGTCTGGGAGATGGAGGCGTCGAGAAAGAGTACTTTGTCGATGTCCTTCATCTCGGCCAGATTGAGCCAGAGATGGCGCTCTTGGACCACTAACGTGGACATCGCCTTCCAGAGGGACCACGCCGTGACTTTCGTCGCCCGGAGAGCGAAGTCAGTCGCCGTGCGCAGCTCCTGCATCAACCCCGGGTCGGGACTACCCTCGTGCATTTGTTTCAGTGCCTTGGCCTGATGAACTTGCAGGATGGCCATGGCATGCAGGGCAGAGCCTGGCCTGGCCCGCAGCGCTGTAAGCCTTGGCGGCAAGTGCGGCCGTCAGCTTACAGGCTTTGGACGGGAGACACGGACGATTCCTCCAGGTGGCGGCGTTTTGCGGGCACAGGTGCACCGCAACCGCTCTCTCCACCTGGGGAATATCCACGTACCCCCTGGCCGCCCCGCCATCGAGGGTAGTGAGGACGGAGGAGGGAGACGAGCGGCTTCTGGCCAAGAAAGGGGCCGTCCACAACTTCGTCAGCTCCTCATGCACCTCCGGGAAGAAAGGCACCGGGGCAAAGTGCGGCCGCTGGTCACGTTTTGTGCCGATGAACCAATCATCCAGCCGCGAAGGCTCAGGACTGGGCGGTCTGTTGACCTCCAGCCCGATACTCACGGCTGCCCGGGCAAGCATGGCCGTCAGCTCTGGATCCGGATCGGCAGTGGCGACAACACCCGAGGGGGGCAGCCCCGCCGATCGTTCATCCTCAGAGGACGAAAGCCCATCCCCCGATGCCGCGATCGACATCTGATCCTCGGGCGGCGCACCGAATGAAATGCTGGCGGCCCCGTGGGGCGAACCAGCAAAATCACTCAGGAACCGGACAGAACAAGCGCTGCGGAATAAGAGGTCCGCGGGGACGTGCCCGGCGGAGAAGCTCTTACTGTCACCCTCAGATCTCCCAGAGCGCCAGCCGGCGGTCCTCTGCTTGAGCCACAGAGACCGGGACGGGTGGCGGCAGAGGGTGCCAATCCTTTCAGAAAGGAAAGGAGAGATGGCAGCGTTGCCATGTTCATACGCCCACAACAGCTGCATGACTCAACCACAAACGCATCTTCAGCGTGCTGGATGCCCAGACACTGAAGACAACGCTCGTGACCGTCGTCCGAGGACAGGAAGCGACCGCAACCAAGAGAACACGGACGGAACGGCATCTTTAAAAAGACGCGAACCGCCCAGTGTTTTAGAAATTTGCTCTTTTAGGTGAAGTGCCCAGGGGAATTGCTGGTGCAGGGACACCGCTGTCTGCACCGTACCGCCACCCAGGAACAAACTCGAGGCAGTTTGATGAGTGGATGCACCTGTCGCCCTCTTATACCCGTATGCACGGGGAGTGGCTCAGGTATGCAAATTCCACTAGCCAAATTTCATTGGCGTTTTCTCTTATCAGAGGCAGTCGGGGCTCCCAAGTGAATCCCCTAATGTCGTCACGACATAACTCGTAGTGACCGACAGATAGGGAATCTCGGTTCAGTCTGTTTTTAGGAAGGTTACAACTTTGGTTACAACATATTGTTTCAGAAATGCATAAAAATAAATATTGAAATTTAAACTTCATTTGGTTGGTTTTATGTTGTTAATGTTAACTTTTATGAAAATAAATATGACTGTTTATAAAAGAAAATTATTAAATTCGTTTTTAAATTATTATTTATTTCACATGGGCTTGAATCAGATTTGGTCACATGGTGCATCTTACCCACTGACTGGACTCGGGTCAACTTACCCCCTAACCCGGGGCAAACAGTGCCATGGGAACAGTTTTTTTTCTTATTTTTTTTTTTTTTTAAAGAAGGCATATTTTTTAGAACTCTTTGTCATAGATACATTCTGATCGTTTAAAATTATAGGACTACTTTCATTAGGATAGGATAGGATACTTTCATTATAATTCTGGGTCATTTTCCCTTATCAAATAAGTAAAAAAAAAAGGATAATCTTACCCCACTCTCCCTTATTATAAGTAGTAGACATTTAATTGAATATTTTACAGCATAAATCTATATTATATTGGTACTAATAAACAACTAATTTAAAACATTTATAATACTTTTGTAACTATTTATAGTCCTACTATTAATATGGTTTTAATAAAATAGAAATATGATGTGTTATAGATTACAATCAAGACAAGTGATTATAATGGGAAATAGGCTACACTTAATTACAAGTATTAAAATGTGAAAAACTGCTAAATATTCTCTGATTTAGCCTACCTGCTGTCTTGCTGGAGCTTTGAGTTCATGTTTGCAATGTTGAACCGCCTTAGCAGCCTCCCTTCGCCCTTTCTCTCTCTGTCTCTTCTTTTTTGTGAAGGCGTTGTTGTTGTTGTTGTTTCTACAAAGTGTGCCAACAACAGCAAATTTTGTGTTATTTATTTATTTTATTTATTTTAGATGTAATTTTTTGTGAAGCAACACTTTAGTTAAATACAAGATACAGTAGGCCTATTATCCGTCGATCATTTGCGCCTCAAAGGGGGCATTGTAAAAAGCTTAATGTTGCTTAATGCGTTAAGAGAGTGTAGTGATTTATAGTCCTGTCTGTGTTGTGCCATTTCGTCTGGTCTACTCGTTACTCCCCGGTGTTCCTGTCAGTGTCTGCCCTGCCTTGTCTTGTCCTGATGTCCAGTAAAGACTGTTTTTGAGTTACCTCCTCGTTTCCATGTTTCCTGTGTCCTCCCTCGTGTGTACACCGTGACAAGGATGTGAACACAATGCATTTTTCTTATAATGGTTTTCTATGGGTACACAGCAAAATCCTGAGTGTTAAATTAACATTGCTCGGAGCATATATGGTCCCACTCTAAAAGAGTGTTAAAGTAACACTGAAGCAGTGTTAAAGTTAATGAGGTAATTATATGATTAATTGTTGGAAGGAGGGACTTTGAACAAAACGAAGCGTTTGAGAGAGGCCGGGCATAGAGGACCTACAATAATGTACAGTATTTGAAAAATAATGTGTTTTTTGAACATTAAAGCATGTCAACATATTCTGTTACACCAAATACACAAAATAATGATCTTTAAAAAAAGCATCATATGACCCCTTTAATTTAACACTCAGGATTTTATTGTGCAGATATTAACTTTGGTACAGTTCATTTTCAACACATTAAACCAGGATAAGCATTTTAGAATGTCCCTGTCAAGGTTGCATTCGTTACCGCGGTCAAGCCAGCCGCAGTTCAGAAAAACACGGTCAAGCCAGCCGCGTTTGAAATGATTATGGTATGATTACGGTACGCTATGATTACGGTAATTGCAGGACCAACACAGAGGGAACGCGCATTCAAAGCGCTTTTCATTCTAGACGCCCAGAATTGAGATATAATGACATTTTTCGTTATTTTTTCTCTTTGTTTTATGTACAGCTGCTTAATATTCGTGTTATTTATTGCTGTCTTTGTATCTGTATTAGGCCTTGGTCAGTTCTTATAGAGGACATCCCATACTATATGTACACCACATATGAAACCATTTTACTGCAGCGTTTTCAAGATATGGGACATGCTAAAATCATTTAAGTTCATAAATGCTTTCAGTCAAAAAAAGCAAACTGCTTGCATTTGCGAAGACCGCATACTTGGATGAGGTAGAGAGACTCACATCATGGTGCCAGGACAACTGTGTCTCTCTGAATGTGAGCAAAACTAAAGAGCTGATCATGGACTTTAGGAAGAGACAGCAGCAGCCCTACACTCCTCTTATGATCAGTGGGACCCCTGTGGAGAGGGTGAGTAGCTTCAAGTACCTCGGTGTAAACATCTCTGAGAACCTGACTTGGACTACACACATCCAAACACAGGTTAAGAAAGCCAGGCAAAGACTGTACCATCTGCGACAGCTGAGGAAGTTCAGGGTCTATACTCTGTATAATTGTGTATGTGACGAATAAAACTCTTGAATCTTGAATCTTGAGTTTGCTTGTCGGCTTGCTGAAGAGATGTTTAGCTAGTCGTCCGCGGCGATGTGTGTTGCATTAGCGCGGTCATATCTGACTATAATGTCATAAAGCCTATAACACGCTCTCACACGTTTATTATTTTTTACGTTTTGGGAGGAGTAAATAATTTTAATACTTTAATACAACCTCCCAACTTTTCTCTTTTTTTTTAACAAAATGTGCTTTTCACCTTGGACTGTGTAATATAATTTCAACTTTATCTTTAACAGCATTCAAGAGGATTTTAACATTTCAAAACAACTTCTCGTGTTAGCAGACAGATTACACTTTCACATGTGACCAACAATTCCATAACAAATATAAAATATCATAATTAAATATCAAAATATTCCTCTGACGGAGTTGACACATCTGACGAAAACCTGAATTTGTAGTCATTTTAACTATCAAATACATTGAATCAATCAATTACTGTATAAAAACAAACACAACAAACAATGAGTATGGTATTGTTTATAAAGCTTTTATTCAAGAGTCACATTTAAGTATTTTGATATATTATTGGAACACAAGATCTGACGTAGTAGCCATTTAGTTTTTCTCTGTTGATGCTAGATGCTAATGGAACCTACTTCAGGAGAATAAAATGATCTAAATATTTCAAATAATTTCCTCAGAAATTGGAAGATGGTGTTGACATATCATGGTTGTGACCAGGAAATATTAACATTGGGATTTAACATTATTCTAAAACTATAAAACTGACCAGACTCTGTCTGAAGCTGATGTACTCTACAGAGGAGGACTGTGGCAAGGGGGTCCTTAAGAGTGACAGCTGCCCCTGATATTCCCTGATTTTATTACATTTTAATAAATGTCTGACGGTGTTGACAAAAAGTGAGGACGCAACTTTGAAACCTTATGAAACATGCATGTGTCACTGAAAAACTACCTTGCTTTGATATGAGATATCATTAAGTGTTGCTTTTGATAAAACAAGGTCTTTTTCATCATTAAAAACATTATAAATTGTATTCATTCTATAGCATATGAATGATTGAACCCTTCTCTGTGGACACACTGTTTTAGATGCAGTGAGGAGACAATAAGTGCCATAGATTTCACATAATAATGATAAAATTAAATTGAAGGGGATAATTGTGTTAAATACATTCTATTATTAATCCCCATAACATTTACAATTGAAAATATTTTAATTTTTTAATCCTGATAGCAGTTACAATTGCTTTACATGTTTTGCCCCATGTCTCAGAAATGACTTACACTTGTTTGATTTACACTTGTCCAGTTTCGTCTGGAATGCAGCCCAGACCACCTCCTGAAGTGGTTTGAGCGATCGGATTTATATCCGTCTCGAATGTGTTTCGGAGGGTATTTACACCTGGTCTTTTCATGATCGGATAGCTATCCGATCAGACAAAACACGTAAAATGACCAGGTGTAAACAGCCCCTAAGACATTCCTTTTATAGCTAATCATGTTACAGACCTGATGTCAGTTAAATTAATTAGTTGCTAGATGTTCTCCCAGCTGAGTCTTTTCAAAAATTCTTGCTTTTTCAGCCCTTTGTTGCCCCCCTGCCAACTTTTTTGAGACCTGTAGCAAGCATCAAATTTGAAATGAGCTCATTTAGTGGATAAAAGTGTAACATTTCTTGTTTAAACATTTATGTTCTCTATGTTCTATTGTGAATAAAATATTGACTCATGTGATTTGGAAGTCTTTGAGTTTTCATGTAAAAAAACATCCCAACATTTCTGGAATTTGGGTTGTATTTCATGTCACGTTTATAATTTTCTTCAAAATTCCATCACTTTATTTTCAGGTTATGAAATGACATGAAAAATTGCATCTGGGTATATGAGCTTATGTTTATGTATTAGTTTATCTAGTTATATTTGAAGGCTGAATTTTTAAGATCATAATTTTAACTTAAAGACCCCTGAGGACGTTACAGACAAACACAGAAACTCGGTCAATTGGGATCATGAGAGGCACTAGGACCCGGAGGGACGTCTGAAACTACACATGGAATCCAATGAAAGACACACACACACACACACACACACACACACTCTCACACACTCTCACACACTCTCACACACTCACACACACACACACACACACACACACACTGCTGTGACATGCTAATGTCATTCAAGCAGGAATAAATGTTTATTCAACACAATATAAAATCACTCATTTATATATTTCTCCATGTTTTATCTTGCTGCTGATGCAGGAGATGGCTTGATTTGGGTTATCAGAGGTCAAGGTCAGGTCAGCTGCAGGGGTTGACCTTTGACCTCACCTTCACAGAATCACACACTTTTGGCATTTCTTGGAGAACATAGTCAAAGATTTGCTAAAGCAGGATTCATCATCAACATGAATGAGTGTGTGTGTGTGTGTGTGTGTGTGTGTGTGTGTGTGTGTGTGTGTGTGTGTGTGGACCCTTAGGCTCACTTAAAGCAGGAATTTGGAATCTGCCAGAGCACATTTTATTTTATTAGTTGGGCAGCTCAACATCTTGTTCGAGCATGTTTAAGTGTGTGTGTGTGTGTGTGTGTGTGTGTGTGTGTGTGTGTGTTGTGTGTGTGTGTTGTGTGTGTGTGTGAGGCTGCTGGTGATCTGGGGTGCGGTTTTTGGAGAGTTAAAGTTTGTATGTTTCACTAAAGCCTGTGAAATGGGTCATTTATTAATTATGAGCTATTGTTTGATGACTTCTGGAAACCTCTGATTTCATGAAAAACGATACAGATGAAGTTTCCCTCTGATCACAAACTGTCAAGATCTGATTCTTACCAAAATCATAAGACAGACATGCTGAAAGATCAATTAAACATGGCATTAAGAAAATGTAGACTATTTTAGGGCTATGATTATTTTTGCATTGTGATTTACATGACAATTAAGCACATTTTCCCCACAATTCACTGTAAAATTATAAATGAATGATGTGCAGAAAACTATTAGATACTATTTTCATTCATGTTTACAGTCTGGTAGGATTTGTTCTAACGAGTTGGATTGGTATTAATGTATGATCAGGGTATGCTTCTCCCATATACAACAGTTGATGTTTTGTGAATGTAATTAATCTTATGTTTTATTGACGTGTGAAATCTTCTGTTCTGTAGGCAGGAAAGGGTGCTGTTTTTTTTTTTTTTTTTTCTAAATATTTATTAAAGGTTAAAAAATAAGGCAAAGTCATATTGTGTTAACAAGTGAAGCTATGATTCCAATCTTGAAGAAAGAGACTGTTTATTTGTAACAGTTTTAACTGCATTGTCAGGTATGTTTAGTTATCAACAGTTCAGGTGTAACTTGTGTTAAAATGCTGCTAGAAAATCAGTTTGTATCAACAGCAGCTGAAAGCCTGAAGAGCAGATCTGAGAGAGAGAGACAGAGAGAGAGTCACTCATGTGAGACAGAGCAGACCAACTCCAGCAGTCTGTCTGTCTGTCTGCAGGATTTCTCTTCTCCTCCAGGTTTTGTCGGGATCTTCAGGTCCAGGTGCGACACACACACACGCCTCGCGATCGCCGGTTGCTCCGGTGCAGCTAACGGACTGAGGATGATGAGGATGATGAAGACTCACCGGATCACCGGAGTCGCGCTGCTGATCGTGTTATTGCTGCTGCACGCGACACGAGCAGGTACATGTCTTCAGCTCAGGGGCTGTTTTAATGTGGGAGATCACAGTTAGTCCTCATCTTCAGGTTAGTGAAGGTTCAGTTCAGATGTGTTAGTTTATATAGTTATGATGAAGAACCACGCGTGATATAATGATGATCTGATCGATCAGTGGACGGATTATTCAATCACTCAAATCTGAAGGAGATTCTGTGTTCATCCTCCGATAGGCTATCGCAGTATATACTGATATACTTGTTCAAATATACTTAGCCTATAGTGAGGTGAAAATGATTAAACTTACTCGCTATAATATTTTGATCCCACGCGATTCTGTAAATCACTCTGATCATAAACTTGTAAAGGATAGATAGATACAGTGTTGAGGAGTAACTATAGTTACATGTAACGCAATTAAGTAATTTAATTTCAAAATAAATGTAACTGTAACCTGTTAAATTAAATTACAGTTAGCCTACTTCTGAAAATTCTAACAATCAGGAAGCGGGTTACATTTGAATATTTTCTCACACACGCAGATTTGATTGATTTCTTTCCCAAATTGCAGATTGCTCTAAAATATGAGACTGTAATTTTTCAGGAGTTTAGAACACAGAATAGACACATGCTTATTCAATAACTGTTTTATTTCCTATTTGGGTTTATGCATATGCTTTTTTTTTTAAAGATTACATAACTGTTTTTTAATTGGCATTGTCAAAAAAGGCATTGTCAGATGCCATTTTCCTGTCATAGCTATGCAACAATTTGACAAAAAAAAAAAAAAATATATATATATATATACATATATTTAAATCGTAGCTATCAAACTATTTCTTATGATTTTTTAAATATGTATTTAACCTCAGAGCAATCTCAAAGTAAAAGTCTGATTGTGTGGTGGCTGTGCTTTAATTAAA
>NC_136735.1:1112500-1157500 GCF_936440315.1 Barbus barbus
CAATCCAATGTATAGTTCACATTTGAGGCTTAATATAGACGTTTTTCAGTTAGTGTTTTCAGCTTGTTTATTTTCATCTAAAAATATGGCTTGCAGTTGCTGAAAACAATGGTATAAACATCATTCAATGCAGCAGGAATCTGAGGAGATCTGGATGTTTGAGTCTGGAGCAGAGGAGGAGCAGTGACCGTGTTAAACCTGGCTTCTGAGTGCAGATGAACAGTTCTGAGCACTGAGACTGTGTCTGAACATGCCAGCAGATTTATCCGTGTGAGGGTGCCACAGGCCATATTACAATCACAATCACAACCAACATGGTTCCTCTATACGCTTGTTAAGATGCAACATATCAAATCACTGATAGCACTGCTCCGGGTCCGACTCTGAGCTTCATTTATTAGCACTATTCATTTATAGTGCACCTTTTATGCTAAGCATTTAAATAGTTTAATACTGCAGAAATAATAAATCACTGTCTGGACAACTAAGATTGTGATATGGAGATAATATCACACCGAAAGTTTCTTTATGAAGTTTGAGGTGCTGAATATGAAAACATTTATTTTTATGTATCATTAACAGTGCAGTGAAAACTAAAAAAATATGCTGACAACTTATACAAGATAATCTTTTATTACTCATGCATAAAAATGACATGCTACATGCATAATACTGAGCCACCAGCAACAGTTTAACAGAAACAGTCACAGCAAAAGTGTCCTGAAGTCTAGCTGGATGAATTTTGTCTTTTATGACTGGGATGTTCCAGAACGCTCTAGAATATTACAGAATGTTACAGAAACTTCTGGAATGTTCCCATTCTTACTAAACCAAAATATCTTTAAAAAAACATGTGAAATTAGCATAAAAACCCATCTGTTCTAAACCAATATGTCATAATTACTGATGGAAGTTCTGAAATGTACCTGACCTAAATATTGACCAAAATATTGATGCTACTTGAGAATAAATAGTACAGTAATAGTTAGCAGCACAGACTTACAGAATAAAGTCATAGGGTTGTGTAATGTGTGGAACAAGCTCTGCGGTGTATGTTAGCACAGTTTGCTGTTTGGTCGTGGAGAGGCCATCAGTCATGAGTTAGTTTGATCTGTCGGGTCTCATCGGGTCAGCGCTGACCTGTTAACTCACCCGCTGTTCAGATAGAGGGTTTTATGAGCATTGCATGACTGTTTTGTGCTGATGGTCATGTAGTATTGGTTTGTGGCGTCTGCAGGAGATTTTTGTCTCCAGATGGTGTAGTTATGAATCATGTGTTTCAGTGTAATGATCTTTACCTGATCTGAACCAGAACACAGACAGACTCATGCGCTTCAGATGTTGTTTCACTGCTACGGTTATGACTGAAGAAGATTTGGTCCCACTTTATATTAGGTGGCCTTAACTACTATGTACTTACATTGAAATTAATAATTTGATACAATGCACTTATTGTGTACATACACGTCTTTACAATGTACTTATATTTTTTAAAATACCTATATGTAATTACATTTATCATTACACTGTAGAACCTACCCATAGCACCAAACCTGTCCCTAGCCTTACCCGTATCCCACCTCAGTAGCAGAAGAAGTGTTTGGCAATACAGTATGAACACAATAAGTACATCGTACTTAGTTTTTTGATGCAAGTGCATAGTAGTTAAGGCCACCTAATATAAAGATTTTAATCCAGTCATTTGACATCTCATAATAAATGAGTGTTTTACGTTATGTCTCATCATGTAGGAGAATGTATCTTACATTCAGTCATTATTTACTCACCCTCATGGTGTTGCAGATCTGTATGGCTGTCTACTGTGGAGCATAAAAGATGACATTTTGTGTTTTTGTCCACAGAGTGGAAGTCAAAGGAGTCCGCTTTCTTCAAAATATATTTTTTTGTGCTCCTCTTACGAAAGAAAGTCATATGGGTTTGGGACAACATGAGGATGAGTAAGTGATGGCAGAAGGATAATTTTGGAGTGAACTATCTCTGTAACATAGCTAATTACATTTATTTAGCCTCCTGAAGAAAATAACTCTTCTGAACCATTAATGAACAACCAGAAACGCTTCTGTCTGGAGCTACAGCTGCTTTAATGGTTCAGTTAAGTGAAGAGCCCTCTCATATCAAGAATGATTTTTGGCTGTGAACAGCTGCTGTTCTTTTGGAGGATAGTTATTGATGGTTTCATTAGGTTCTTCAGATCAGTGTTTTGGTTTCTGGGTTCTTGTAAGTTCTTTAAAGTAGAAGTTCACAGTAGATGTTCTTCTGAAGAGTGATCTCTCTCTGAAGTACAGCTCACTGCTGATATTTCATCTCTGACCCAGATGCACATTGTCTTTGTTGAGTATGTGGTTCTTCAGACGGCTGTTGGTTTGATGCACAAGCTTTAACACGTTTGTCAGTAGTTCCTCAGGATGTGCTTCTGGATGTCTTCTCAGCTGAGGTGGAGGTTGAGTGTATATGCGAGGAGAGGTTTGGCTGAATGATAGAGAAATACTCCAGACGGTCTGAACTCTCATCTGGGCTAGATCTGTAAGTCCCTGCCTTGACCTTTCACCCCGATTTACAGTTTCCTGAGCTCTTGACCTCTTGCAGATCTTTGACGGTCAGGTGGAAGGTGTTGAAGATCAGTGTAGATTAAAGCCATAACCTACACTTAGAGAAATGAAGCGCAGTGAAACAGTGTGACTGCAGTTGTGCTATAATCTATGTAATTAAACGTGCCGTTGTTTGCGTGTGATTCTGCACTGCACAATGAACAACTGTGCTGCCGTTAAAATGTTTGCAAACTGTAGTCTGAAGTTCAGTGTTGGCGGTAATGCATTACAAGTAACACAAGTTACATAAGCAGATTACGTTTCCAAGTAACTTCTAATAAAATGCATTACTTTATAATTTAAAAGAAGATACCTGCGTTACATTTTCAAATAAGTAAACTCCAGTTACTTTGTTCTCCCATGTGTTAACTGACTGAATAAAAACAGTGCAATATATACTCAGAATATGATGCAAACCTGCAGTAGTTAAATAACCCAAATATCCTTTGTTTTAGGATTTTATTTTTATTTTTATTAACCAGTGTTTTTCCTGCTTGCCTGATCCAATTCAACCATACTAAGAAGCACAAATGTCTTTAGATAAACCTAACATGTCTTACCTAACAGCTTTCTTTATTGCTGCGCAGTATTTATCATGCGATCCAGAATGAGATCTGAGCTGCAGCCTCTACTGTACAGACATGAAGAACATTTCCTTCAGCCTCAGGCTTATTCATTTCACTTTTGGTGAGAAAGGACCTTCACATTTTCCAAATATAGAGCTTCTTTATATTAAAACAAACAAGCAAGCCCAGCCCAGATTTTAAAACGTAAGTCAAAAGTAGCATAACACATTTCCATAAAAAGTAAGTAACATATTAGGGAGTAATGCAATATTGTAATGCATAACTTCTTTCAGACTGTGTAGTTCAGTTTAGTGTAACGATCTTCTGATAATAAAACTGTGGGTCACTGCAGTGCAAGTCAGGCTCAGTGTGAGTTAAACTCGGTCCTGTTGAACAACAGCTGCAATGCACCGTGAACTAACTCTAGTTTCTGTGCTTGTGTTCGTTCTGAACTCATCTGCAGATGTAAAGCTGCTTCTCTGTTCATAGCAGTGGTATCTTCATATAGTTTCCACATGCAGGCTCAGTTTGGCATCTCATATACTTACTATTTCTCTGATCTATTTATATGGAAGAAATCGCTAGTGTGTGTGCGACTCCAAACTCATTCACATTTTAAAATACCATAGTACTCAGGTGGTCTTTTGAATGCAATGTAGTTCCTGATGTTATAATGCCACAGCTGTAAGTGTTTTATCATTTACTCACCCTCGTGTCATTAGAAATGATGTATGATTGTCTTCTGTGCAACATTTGTGGACAATCTTCTTCGAATCTTCTTCATCTGTCGGGCTCCAGAAAAGATTGAGCTCTTTTATAAGATCTTCTGTCTTTGTTATGTTTATTAAGAGCACAAAAGAGTGCAGAAGTGTGAGATAACCATTGCTCTGAAATAGCTTGAACAGAGAAAGTCTGAAAGGGAATCAGGAATGAAAGCCAAAGGTCAGAGGTGAAGGTCAGGTGGGGTCAGCAGGCACACACTTTTAATAACACCTGTCTCACATCCGTTTGTGATGATGTGATGTTTCTCTGCAGTTTACTGGGTTACGTGTGTGTGTGTGTGTGTGTGTGTGTGTGTGCACATGAGAAAAGAAGCACAATAAAAACACAAATATAAAATGTCTGGAAGTCTGGACTGTGTTTCTTAATTCATCCTGGTGTCGTCATTCACATCTGGCTCCCAGACACACACACTCACACACACACTCTCACACACACTGCCCTGCAGCTGCTGTTGTGTCTTTGATCTGTAGCTTGTTGTGAAAGTCTTTCCAAATGAGTTAAGCTTTTCAGCTTAGAGATGAGAGATGTGTGTGTGTGTGTGTGTGTGTGTGTGTGTGTGTGTGTGTTTCTTGTGTGTTAGAGACATGCTCATGCTGAGAACTATAAAGTGGTGTGAAGAGACACATGACCAGTCCAGACCTGCATGAAGATAGCTTCACACACACACACACACACACTTACACAGTCACGATCATCTTTCACCTGCTGTCAGTCAGTGTGTTCTAACAGCTGAGACAGACAGACAGATGTGAGGTCTCTCCATGAGATGTTAACATGACTGATTGTGTCGTCTCCAGCAGCCAATCACATCGATGTGCTGAAGATTCTGGACCTATCAGATTCCATGGAGGGCGTGTCCTTGGAGGCAGGGCTGTGCACAAGTAGGCGGGGCTCTGAGGAGGCGGATCTCGCTTATAAGATTGAGAAGAAAATCCAAGTTAGTGTTCCGACCAATCAGCTCTTCCCAGGTATGTGCCCGCACACACCCACCCACACACACACACATAAATCACCTTCTCCTTGTCATACCTATGTCATACCCATGTCATTATACAAATATGTGTCTTCATATGTCACAAAAACACACACACACGCACGTTTGTTTCTGTGAATTGTGGGGACTTTCCATTAACTTCTATTACTTTTATACTGACCAAAAGATATGTTCTATCCCTTAACTCTAAACCTACCCCTTACAGAAAACCTGTCTGCATTTTTACACCTTCAGATAAACAATTTACAATTTTTTATAAATTTTTTTCCCCATAATGTCAAAAAGTTCAGGTTTTACAATTCTTGTGGGGACATTTGGTCCCAATGTAGCCTACCATATACAAATACACAGATACACACACACACACCTACACTCTCACACACACACACACACACGTTTACTTAGCTATCTAAATGGGTTCATCCCATAGGTGTAATGGTTTTTATACTGAACAAACTGTGTGTGCTATTGCCCTACACCAACCCTACACCTAAACTTAGCCCTCACAGGAGACTTTGCATTTTTACAATTTAAAAAAAAACTTAGTTTAGTTTATTTTTAAATCCGTTTTACAAATGAGGACGTCCCCAAAGGGAGGTTTTGTCAGGATTACCTCACTTTTGGGTACAAATTTGTCCCCAAAATAGGTACACACACATTTAAGGTCTCTGCAGACTGAGTCAGAAATTTTCGCATGCGTTTTTTCGCATTCGCAATCTTAAAAATTCGTCACGCACAGAGACCTTGCACACTGAGTCCGATGCGTTTTAATTAATCCGTTGCGAAAAAATTCGCAAAACTATACAAAATGTCTTCAAGCAGTGAGGATGATTTTGTTGTCCTCTCTCTTTTTAAAAAAAGAAAAAGGAAATATTGGGTCCATCCAATCCTTAGATTGCGCAGAGAGGAAGGATAGTTCCACCTCCTTATCAAAGAGCTGCGGGATTATCCCGAGAGATTCAAAGTTTATTTCAGGATGTCAGTGCCTCAGTCTGATACTTTGCTAGCGATACTGAATCCACATATTAAAAAGAAGACCACCAATTCCTGAACAGAGACTGTCTGAGGTATGGATACACCCACAGACACACACACACACACACACACCGACCGGGGCATCGGAAAGGTGCGCGCCAGGCATAAAAAAATAGGCTACAGCAGTTCTTTATATTCTGTATCTTTGTATTCTGCAATTTGTTTGTCATAAAGTGCTCTGTGCTGCAAGACGACGTGTATTAATTTGTCTGACACTATTTTGGATTTTGGCTTTCGCTTGTACGGTGGCTCTGAATTGTCAAAACACCTTCTCAAAGCATCTCAAAATGCTTTATACGGATGCGAAAAACGCAAAAAATCGAACCCGATCTGAATTTTTTTTTGACGGACGAAAATTTCGGAGGCAGTGTGCAAACGTGATTGACAAAACGTGAGGTCGTATTTATTTTTCAACGTGTGAAAATTTCGGACGAAAAATTCGGACTCAGTGTGCAATGGCCTTTACTGTTAACAGACACATCCCATAGACCTCTTCCATTTTTATATACAGATAATCATACAGTCGGGGGTCATTAAGAAGTCAAATTAATAAGTTTTTAATTTTTTTTCTCTTTTTTTCAAATAAATTAATGCTTTTATTCAGCAAGGGCACATTCAATTGATCAAAAGTGCCAGTGAAGACATTTATAATGTAGCAAAAGATTTTTATTTCAAATAAATGCTGTTCTTTTGAACTTTCTATTATTCTGTGAATCCTGAAAAACAAAATGTTTCACAGTTTCCACAAAAATATTGGGCAGCAATTCAACATTGATAATAATCAGAAATGTTTGTTGAGCAGTAAATCAGTATATTAGAATGATGTCTGAAGGACACTGAAGAGTGGAGTAATGATGCTGAAAATACAGCTGCAGATCACAGAAATAAATGACAGTTTAACACATATTCACACAGAAAACAGCAGTATTAGATTGTAATGATATTTCACACTCTGACTGTTTTTTCTGTGTTTGGTGTGTTTCAGACGCTGTGTTCCCGGAGGATTTCTCGGTGCTGGTGACGGTTCGAGCGCGGCGCGGCGCTCAGTGTTTTCTGCTGTCGGTGTATGACAGCGAGGGAGTGCAGCAGCTGGGCCTGGAGCTCGGACGCTCACCCGTCTTCCTCTACGAGGACCACACCGGCCAGCCGACCCCTGACCTCTACCCCATCTTCAAGAAGATCAACCTCGCCGACGGCAAGTGAGTGACACGACCGAACACACATTCAGCATTCATCTGTAGAAGCACAGTAAACACCCTTGCTGCATTGCTTGCAGTAAAACTATATCACCGTCCTGATTTGAACACATGTCATTATGATAAGACTTCCCAACTCTACATAACTCTACATATGAACGTCCCAGGAAGACTTGAATCCTCCATGAAGTCACTCTGGTCTTGTTGTTTCCAGACAGAAACCGAATCATTTCAGTTCTACGTGTGATTCAGTGAATTTCTGAAGCTACAGTCAGTTAAAACCCGACACGCTGCAGATGTATTTATGTATTTATATTCTTAGTTGAATGAAGTGAATAGTTCATCCATTCATCATTTGACTTTCTGGTTACACTTTATTTTAAGGTGTCCTTGTTACAGTGTAATTATATATTTAAGTAATGAGTAATATTAATTAACTATTTACTATATGATTAGGATTAGGGTTACTTGCATGTAATTATGCATAATTTATTGTTATTATAATAGTAAGTACATGTAACGTGAGTAACAAGGACATCTTAAAATAGTGTTAATGACTTGCTTTTTTCTGTAAAACACACAAGAAGAGTTTCTGAAGACTCTCTGTGGCATTCTTCTCCTCATAATGAAAGTGATTGAGGTGGTCAGCAGGACTCTTCTGAAGATGCTTTGTGAGAGGAACAAACCCAGACTCAGACAGTAAAACCTCTCAAGTCAAGTCACATTTATTTCTAGTGTTTAAGGGTGAGTCTTAGACTATGGGCACGTTTATGTTCTTTGGTCATATTTTTAAAAATACATATAATTTTGGACAAATTCCTCTTTCTTTGTCAAACTAACAATAAAACCACCTTAAAAACTTTTTACTCCCTTTCTATTATGATTTTTTCATACTTTTCAACCTCCTTATAGGTGTCAAAATCACTGTTTTCTCCTTGTTTCACACCCAGGCTTTTAAACTACAACATTTAAATACAGTTTAAAAATATGACATATCTGGTTAAGCACTAGTAAAATAATTAAAACAGATTATAGTATTTAATGTGAGACCACCATTGTCACGAATCCTGTTCGTGATCTTCTGTCCACTCACCATCAGCGGTCGCTCCTCCATCATACTGACTCTCACACCACAGTCTGGTACATTTTACCCTGAGAACATCTCACAATCACACACCCTTTATAAACCATGGACTTCTTTTCACAGATCGCCGTGTATTGTTCTGCGTTTGATATCTGTTTTACCGAGCCATTCGGTGTTTGTTTAGTTCCAGTATTGTCTAGCGTTTATCGCTCTCCTAGTGATAGCTACATTACGGAGCCCTTCCGTGTTTTCTAAGTCTAAGTTTAGTTTATTTTGTGTATAGCCTTGTTTCCTTATTCATGCCTGTGTATCTTGGATTAACCCTTCTCTCGCCGTTCGGACTGTTTATACCTCGTTTGGATTATTGCTCAGGTTATCAGACTACCCTCTTCTCAAGCCCTCAGGATATCGTTCGCCGATCAAAGACCCACGCTTGCCCTGGGATTACTCTGTGTCTTGCCCGTGCCATACTTGTCTGCTGTTGTTCGACCCTGCTTGTGTTTATGACCACATCTCTGAATAAAAGCCTTGCAAAGGGATCCTCACGTCTCGTTCATTCGTTCATTTATGGTTACAAAGTACAATTGATATGTTTAATGACTTTGTGAATTGAGTTTAATGAGTGTGATGAGTTTAACACATTTTCTAATAAATATCTCTGCTGTTTCTCTACATTCACTTTAATTCATTGTCATTTCCATCACCTTACCCAAACCGATATTACATTTCAGAGAGTGACAGGTGTACAGTTCAGCATTTGGTCTTTAGGGTAGTTCATTTATCTCATTGACAAATGTATAATTATTGTGCATTGTGGTAAAACTAGCTACAAAAATGATCTTAAGACCATTCTTGAGTGGCATCAGTTATTCTGTATTTAAATAACAGCTGTATATTGAGATGTGGTGGAAATGTTCATTGCAGGTCAGAAAAATTTAAGATTAACAATTTCTCTTGTAATCTAAGTTTGTCCTCTTACAGACCTTAAAACTAGACAAATTATTTAAACTTATGAGACTGTGTTCCGTGACTTTTGAACAAGTTTTTTTATTCAACTTCACAAGGTTAAAAGTGCCCCTAGCTGAAGAAATGCCCTTATATCACTACAGATTGTGTCGAAGCAGCTTCACAGGAAGATATCAGGGTTAATGATTAAAGTTAATCAATTATGAAACCAATTCAGTTTCAGCTGTGCAGCAGCTCTACAGTAGTTGAGCTCAGTTCAGTGTTGATTTGATTCAGTTTGATGAAGCTCATCAGTGAGAGTCGGTCAGTGTCTGATTCATGAATTGAGTCTGAATGAACGGTTTGATTCGTTCGTGAACTGAACTGGTTTTTGAGTTCAGTTCATTGGAGCAGAAGATCGTGACTGAATCAGTTTAAGTCTGTTCCTCACATAAATTATGGTGTGACTTCAGAAGAGTTGAAATATGGCGCCCGAGTCACATTTTTGGCTGATTTAACTCATTGAAGCTCATCTGTCAGCCTGCAGGTGTTTGCTGGATTCGCTCTGAAAGTTCATCTCTCGCTCTGGATGTGTGCTGATTATGCTCAGACTCACTGTGACCTATGACCCTACAGGTGGCACAGAGTGGCCTACAGCGTGGAAGGTCAGAAGGTCACTCTGTACCTGGACTGTCAGAAAGTGGCGACCCTTGACCTCCCCAGAGGCCCGGAGCCTAAGGTCAGCACAGACGGAGTGACGGTGTTCGGGACGAGACTCCTGGATGAAGAAGTGTTTGAGGTGAGTATGTTTGTGTGTGTGTGTTGATATGTTTGATGTGTGTGTGTGTGTGTGTGTGTGTGTGTGTGTGTTGATGTATGTATGTGTGTGTTGATACAGTATGTTAATGTGTGTGTGTGTTGATGTTTGTGTGTGTGTTTCAGGGTGAGATCCAGCAGCTGTTAATCGCTCCAGACCCCAGAGCTGCTGCTGATTACTGCCACACCCACATTCCTGACTGTGACTCCGCCCTCACCTACAACAGCCTATCACTGGACCCCGTGGAGGTAACCCCGCCCACGGGAGGAGCTCATTAACATATTTCAACAGTGTTTCTGCATTGATGATGAATATAAAGCACCTGTCTGTCTCTCATTAGCACTGATGTGTGTTCTTTGGCTCGGTCTTGAGTACAGTGTTAAACATGCTGTTGAGGACTCCTGCCAGTGTTTATATCACACCCTTCAGCTGCTGTGTGTGTGATTTACAGCCGGTACTCAGCTGCACAAACACCGTCTCTCTTTCTTATGTTCTCCATAGGAATTGATTTTTAATGATATCTCACAAACCTTCAAAGACAGAGCTGCTGTGAGCGACGAGGTTGTTAATCAATGATTTATGCTTTTGTTGAAGCCATAAGCCTGCATTATTTCAACAATGATTCAGAAATCTTCACCAAACATATATACATGTTCTTGACAAAGCTGCATGAGATTGTAGTTCTTTCCCTCCGTCTTGTGTTTTTGTCTTTTCTCCTGATTTTCAAACACTTTTTTGCTTCCACTCAAGAGTTTGTAATGTTGTGATTCTCCTCGGAGCTGGTTGGTTTGGTTCATGGATTAAAACTCCTTAATGAGGACTTTTTAAAATCACTATGGGGAAAATGAATGGAAAAGACGTTTCTGTGGTGTCTGCCTGGTGTCCGTTGCAGGTCAAGAAGCCGCCGAGGAAGCCAATCGAAGAGGAGTTTGACGATGACCTTTACAATGACCTTTACAGTGACCTGTCTGTGTCGACTGCAGGAGACAACGTCACCGAGTACGAGGTGAGTCTGAGTAATAATACTTCACTGCTATACTTCAGTATTACTTGCGGGAATTTGTACTCGAGATTTGTTAAATCTAAATATTTGTACTTTTACTCAATATCATTTACAAGGTAAAAAATAATACTGGTTACTCTATTACAATTCATGAAGAATTAAAAATACGTATCATGACCTAAATAAAAACGTTATCTGTTTTTGCAAATAAACTCTTCAAATACGTATTTTGTAATAATTTTTATTTCTGGTTTAGTTTGAGTTATTTTAGTAATTCAATGAAAAGGACAAATATTTGATATTATTTCAAGTAAGTTTTTTATGTTTTTAGTTGACTATAATAACCGTGTGTGTGTGTGTGTGTGTGCGTGCGTGTGTGTGTGTGTGTGTGTGTGTTAGATAGTGGAGTACGAGGAGGCTGAGAACGAGACGGAGTATTTTAAGGAGTACACAGAGTATCAGGAGTATGAGGATTACGAGTATCGTCCGGCGGAGAGACAGGAGCAGTTCTTCAGCGGGCAGGTGTGTGTTAGCCATCTGTCTCTGTCCGAGTGTCTCCTGCAGGTGTGTCTCACGTGTCTGTGGTCTTCTCGCAGGCTCTCGGTCCAGAGAAGGGGCAGAAGGGCGAGCCGGCGCTGCTGGGGGAGGGGACGCTGATCGTGGGACCCCCGGGCCTGCCTGGTGCTGAGGTAACCTCTCATGACAGCTCTGTGACTCTCTGTGTTTATGTGTGTGTGTCAGAGACAGACCGTGTGTTTCTACTGTTTCACGCAGGGGCCGCCGGGTGAGCCCGGCCCTATGGGACCCCCGGGGCCGATCGGAGATCCAGGAGACCTGGTGAGACACACACTCACTCACACACACTCGTCGTGATCGTCAGGCTCGTGATGGATATTACACACTCATCTGTCTCCTCTCATTAGGGTCCTGAGGGCCGACAAGGACTTGCAGGGGCCAATGGGATACCTGGACCTCCAGGGAACCTGCTGATGCTGCCGGTGTGTGTCAATCAATATACACACAAACTTACAGAGAGGCTTGTTTTGATGTTTGCTGACCGTTCAAAAGATTGGGGTCAGTTAGAACTGTTTTTGAAAGAACTGAATACTTTTATTCAGCAAGGATGCATTAAATTGATCAAAAGTGACAGTGAAGACATTTCTAATGTTACAAAAGATTTCTATTTAAAAAATGCTGCTCTTTTTAACTTTCTATTCATCTGTGAATCCTGAAAAATATTATGTTTCTTGAGGATTTTAGGGTTTTACTGCACTTTTGAACAAATAAATTGGTGAGCAGAAGAGACTTCTTTCAGAAACATGAAAAAATCTAACTGACCCCAAACTTTGAAACGCTACTGAATTTTTAATGATTGCATTTCAATGAACATATGGCAGTCAATAACTAATGTTTATAGTAATTAAATGAACCAGGACTGAAGCAGTGTGTGTGTGTGTGTGTGTTAGTTTCAGTCTGGCGGTGACGCTCGTCACGGTCCCGTCATATCGGCTCAAGAAGCTCAAGCTCAAGCCATCTTACAGCACACTAAGGTCAGACTCTACTCTAACTCTACTCTCACTGTCCTGAAGATGAACTGAGGGGCATAAAATCAGGATTTTAACACACAGTCCATTTACGAAAACTGCATCACTCTCAGTACTGATGTTTGTGTCTCAGCTCTCTCTGAAAGGCCCGCCGGGACCGTTAGGACTGACCGGACGCCCCGGACCGCTGGTGAGTGTGTTTCAACCGGCAGAACCTCTTATTTCAACATTACAATGACAAAAAAAATTAGTATTTCATACAGTGTATGTATTTTAGTGACATTTTGTACCTAGAAGTTACATAAACCTGATGAAAAAAATGTAAAAATGCAGAAGGTTTAGTGTTGGGGTTAGAATTATGGTTAGGGTTATAGTACTTATAACTGCTGGATATGAAAACAGCAGAAGTCCATGGACCGACTGCATCTAGATGAGTACGGGTTTGTGTGGCGCCCTCTACTGCTCCTGTGTGTTTGGGCTCTGTGTTCATTGAAGCTCTGGAAGAAGAGCTGCGTTGCATCAGGCTTCATCATCGTTTAGCTTTACCTTCATCTGCACAATTACACAAACAAATGAGCAAAAATAAAGACCAAATCAACAGAGGAGCAGCAGATTGAGCTCCAATGATCAGATTGACAGTTCACTTTCAGTTTAATGTGTTTTATTGGTTCTGAATGACTTTGTGAGTGAAGAAGTGTTTGTGTTTGTCAGGGATCTCCGGGCCCGCGGGGTCTGAAGGGCGATCATGGCTTCACAGGACCTCCGGTACGAGAGGAGACACTCATCCGATCATCTCAAATACACACACACTACCAATCACAAGTGTGGAATAATTAAGATTTATAATGCTTTGAAAGAAGTCACCAAGGCAGCATTTATTTGATCAAAAATACAGTAAAAATATTAGTACAATATAAAATAGCTGTTTTCTGTGTGAATATGTGTTAAACTGTAATTTATTTCTGTGATCAAAGCTGTATTTTCAGCATCATTACTCCAGTCTTCAGTGTCACATGATCTTCAGAAATCATTATAATATACTGATCTCCTGCTCAAGAAACATTTCTGATGATTATTATCTGTCTTTAGGGTCCTCGTGGGCTGCCGGGTGCTCCAGGATTCAATGGTAAACCAGGCAAGAGGGTGAGTTTCATCTGAACACAACAAACACCATCAGACAGCTGCATGAACACCTGAAACACACGTGTGTGTGTGTGTGTGTGTGTGTGTGTGTTCAGGGTCGTGGTGGGATCGACGGAGCCAGAGGTGAGCCAGGAGAGACTGGAACTAAAGTAAGTTATTCTGTCATTAGTGACACTTTATTTCACAGATCAAACATCATGCATACGAGGACCTGACCATCAGACACGCTGTCCCTCATAATGAACCTCCATCAGTTCAACAGGACAGGTTAGAGGAGTTCAGTGTGTTGATGAAGATGAGGGGATGAAGGCACAGTGTATGATCTCATATGTCTGCTGTGTTTATTCATTGACATTTCGTGCTCACAGTAGAATGTTTCTCTGCTGAAGTCTTGTAAAATGCTGTTAATGGAACATGAAGTTCTAGTCTAACACAAATGAAGAGCTGTTGAGCGTGTGGTTGATGACTGAACGGCCTGTGTCTCTCCTGAGGTGATGTCTCTGTGTCTGCTGTTATCAGGGTGACAGAGGCTTTGACGGGTTACCGGGTCTGCCTGGAAACAAGGGTCATCGGGTAACACACTCTCCATTAACACTCATTAACCCCAGTGTGACTGAATGCTCATAAGATCAGACATATTCATCTGTGTGTGTTTGTGTGTGTGCAGGGAGATCAAGGGAAAAAGGGGCCAGTCGGTCCTCCAGGAGGCCCTGGAGAAAAAGTCAGTGAACATTTCTTCCATATTCTTCTGTAACTTCTGTCTGTCTTTGATCAGGTTCAGAGTGAATGTTTGTTTGTTTGTTTCCCAGGGTTCAGATGGTCAGCCGGGGCCCAGAGGTCAGCCAGGAGAGCCTGTATGTGTTCACTCCTGTAGTCACCTGTAGTATGAAGTATTGCTCATCACTTTCATTGATCCACTGACGTGTGTGAGGGGACTGATTGTGTGTTAACAGATATTCCTCAGTGATGTGTGTGTGTGTGTGTTAGGGTCTAGCAGGGTTGACGGGTCAGAGAGGTCTTCCTGGTCCTCCAGGACAGCAGGTGAGTGGATAAACTCCTCATGCTGTGTGTTTGGGTTTCATTATTGTATTCATACGATACGACTGACCTCCTCAGAATACAGGAGGTCACATCAAAGCATTATATGGATTGTGTGTGTGTGTGTGTGTGTGTGTGTGTGTGTGTGTGTGTGTGTGTGTGTTTGCCAGGGTATTCGTGGGGTTGATGGAGTTCAGGGTTCAAAGGGAAACATGGTGAGTACTGCTGATCTGCGATGTCTTAACAGGGTCATGAACTGAGAAACCAAAATTCCCTTGATCTTTTGACATATAAGTGGTCATTGTACTATAACAACATCCTGTAAGCTTCAGAACTCAAAACTTTCTCTTTAGTCTAAAAACAGCTTATATTGAAGGCAGTCTGCCAAAACGACAGCTTGTGGAATGTTCTACTCTATGATGTAATAGTGTGGACAAGACCCGCCTCCACAGAAGATGATCAACGCCTGCTTCTACATCACTGCCTGTTTAGCCCCACCCACCGATTCTACATTGCTGTCTGTTTAGCCCCACCCACCAATTCTACATCGCTGCCTATTTAGTCCCGCCCACCGATTCTACATCACTGCCCGTTTAGCCCCGCCCACCGATGTAGTGTTTACGAGAGAAGCGAACACGCCGGTCTACTCACAAACCAAATGATAAAGATGCTCTGAAGACAAGATGCTGTTCAGTGCCAAGTTGTGGATTAACTTTGCATTGCCTTCCTTCTAATCCCAATGTTAGGAAAGAATGAATTAACTTTATTTTTAATGAAGATCCAGACTGCCTCAGTAAGAACTCGGTCCTTTTCTCATCTTCACACAGGGGCCGCCTGGAGAACCTGGAGCTCCAGGACAGCAGGGGAACCCGGGATTCCAGGTACACACACTCACAGATATAATCTCTCTCTCTCTCTCTCTCTCTCTCACACACACACACACACTCCTGACACTCTTTCTTCTGTTCTGCAGGGTTTTCCTGGACCTCAGGGACTAGTCGGATTACCAGGAGAAAAGGTGCCACTCTCTCCATTACTATAAATCACGTATTAATATTGACTCCACTGAGCAGGTTTTGGGGACAAACCTACAGAAAATATGCCAGATTATCCCTCTCCAAACAGTTTCTTGTCTGAAAGATCTCCAGGTGGAGCAGACTTTAACAGGTGTCTTTCTCTGGCTCAGGGTCCTCAGGGGAAGAAGGGAATGAAGGGCTTACCTGGTGTTGACGGCCCACCGGTGAGTGTTGAACACATGCTGTTGTTGATCTGTGCTGCCCACTGCTGTTCCTCATGATGCCACTGCACACAGGGTCATCCAGGACGAGAGGGGTCGCCTGGAGAGAAAGGCCTGCCGGTGAGATACACAAACGAGTGTGTGGTGCCATCTTATTAGTGTACTTGTGTTAATATCACTGATTGTTATTGTGTGTGCTTCCTGAAGGGTGCAGCAGGCGTTCAGGGGCCCGTGGGATATCCTGGACCCAGAGGAGTCAAAGTACTGATCTCTCTATCACACCTTAGTGTGTGTGTGTGTGTGTGTGTGTTTTATTGACTGTATGCATGTGTGTGTTTTTTAGGGTGCTGATGGTCTCAGAGGACTGAAGGGCAGTAAAGGAGAGAAGGTGAGACCTACTCAACCTATTTCAGTTACAGATATCATAACCTACTTCTAGTCATTGTGAGGCATCATAACATCTCCAACATCTTCACTTCTCTAAGAGTCATCACATATCAAGATATCATAACATCATCAGACCTTAGCGCATCCTCACATCTCCATATATTGTGAGACATCACCTCTTTAACATCATCACATAATCAGAATAATCACGTCATAACATCATATTAATAAAAATCATAATACAAATATCATAACACCGCCAGAATTCAAAACATCTTCAGATATCACATCTCCAGACTTTGTAAGACATCATAACATCTTCAGTTTTCAGATATTGCCAGCATCACCACATCTCCAATGATCAACAAATGTACAGATATCAAAACCTGCCTAGACTTCAGCACAACTTCATATATCACATTTCCTCAGACACCATCGGATCTTCAGATATCACATCTCCAGACATGAGGCATCATAATACCTGCAACGATCACCACATGTCCAGATATCATAAGGTCTTCAGACACCAGCAGATCTTTAGATATCACATTTCCAGGCATCGTGGACCCTAACATTAGTGCACCTGCAGCTATCACCAGATATCATAACATGCCTAGTCACCAACACTTCACACTTCTGATATCTAAAATATTGTGAGATCATCAAATCTGCAAGAATCATCTCCAGACTTCATCACATCTTCATATATTACACTTCCAGACATTTTGAGATATCATAACCTCATCACATGTCTAGATGTGATTAGTTGTGCAGAGGTTTCTGAAGCATATGAATTGAGCACTCATGCCTTTCATCATGCTGATTGATTGTCATGCATGTATGTGTGTTGTGTTCAGGGTGAAGATGGTTTCCCAGGAGCCAAAGGAGAAATGGGAGCTAAAGGAGACACTGTAATAACATGCAGACACAAATAACACAAACACATTAATG
The DNA here is from genome assembly GCF_936440315.1 of Barbus barbus. Lineage (NCBI taxonomy): Eukaryota > Metazoa > Chordata > Actinopteri > Cypriniformes > Cyprinidae > Barbus > Barbus barbus. Next base: position 1,129,833 of record NC_136735.1, read on the forward strand.
AAACACACAAACTCAACCACAGATGCACTAAAACATGCCGTTAACCCCATCTGTATCTGTCAGGGAGACTTGGGTGCTACAGGGATGCGCGGTGAGGACGGTCCTGAGGGCCCCAAAGGGCAGAGTGGTCCCTTGGGTGAAGCTGGACCCGCAGGCATCGCTGGAGAAAAGGTGAAATAGTCTGCCACAGCATCATCAGTAATAATCAGTAGAAAATATTTGATCTTATCAAACACCCATTTTGCACACACAATTTCTTTTTTATCAGTCTTTTCTGTCTCCTCCCTCTAATTTTATCCCTCTTGTCCCTCTCTTCTTAGGGAAAGCTGGGTGTTCCAGGTTTGCCAGGTTACCCAGGCCGTCAGGGCCTGAAGGTGAGAAGAACAAAACAGATGATTAATGGATGAATCTTTCAGTTGTATGAGAGAATAACTGCTGGTCTTGTGGTGGTTTCCTCTCAGGGTGGTGATGGTTTTCCAGGTCCTGTCGGCGTTCCAGGAGAAAAGGGGAAGAAGGTCACTGAAAACATGATTCCACAACTCAAAAGAGACAAACTGTCATAAAGACACATAAAAGCACAAATATAAGTATATACATGTGCACTCATGTGATTATATTGTGTTTCTCAGGGTCCACCGGGTCCTGCAGGGGCCGCCGGTCAGAGGGGACCCAATGTGAGTGTCTCTGTCCACACTAATGATTGTCAGCGTCCTACATCAGTCACATCCAACATCATTAATGTGTGTATGTGTGTTGTCAGGGTGCTCGTGGAGGCAGGGGTGCAAGAGGACCTACTGGGAAATCAGGAGACAAGGTCAGAGGTCATATCAGCCCTTCAACACTCACAGAAACAAACAACGAATGAGCTGAAGTGTCTGTATTACATCAGCAGTGCTGAAGTCATTCATTACGATAATGAGTCTATTCTTATGGACATAACTGTAAAGAGCCAAACTGTCTCTGTTCTAGGGGTCTTCAGGACACGACGGCCCTCCAGGGCCCACAGGAGAGAGAGTAAGCGAATATCACACACAAACATATAGAGATTCATACTTTTTAGATTCATACATATTTTGTGACTAATCAAGTAATTTGATCATGTGATTTAAAGTTGTTAGTTTTTGTGATTAATGCACGTTCATATACTGCAGGGACCACAAGGGCCTCAGGGACGTGTAGGTGAGGTGGGACCCAAGGGACCCAACGTGAGTGACCCTCGTCTTCACCTCATATAATAAGACAACATATATGGGCATATTCTGATGTCTTTCTCAACACGCTTCTGTGTGCAGGGGCCTGCTGGGAAGGACGGTCTGCCAGGTCATCCAGGCCAGCGGGGGGAGCCGGTGAGTCTGGGAACATCTACACACAGGCTTGCAGAAACTACAGGACGTGGTTGTGACATTGAATGAACACTTTAACACTAAATGCTAAACAAAAATCAGCAATGCACTAAAATATTAATGAAAACATACAATACATATTGATACAAATATGTGTTTTTAATTTGCTTCCGTTTGCTGAGTATTGAGCCTGTGTGATGTTATGTTTGTGTAGTGATTTGATGGTCTGTTGTTCACCTGGTGTTTGATGGTTTGATTCCTGAAAGGGTTTCCAAGGCAAGACGGGTCCTCCAGGACCAGCTGGTGTCGTTGGGCCGCAGGTGAGCTCATCGCTTCAGGAATCAGTCTTATTGACTGGGTGGATCCAGTATCTTTGAAGTTTTAGCAATTTTTAGTTCAAGCTAAAGGCCACTGCTGTTGTTCTTACTGGTGCTGATTTGGTTGCAGGGTAATTCAGGAGAAACTGGACCGATGGGGGAAAGAGGACACCCGGGCACCGCAGGGCCTGCTGGAGAGCAAGGTTTACCTGGAGCCGCTGGGAAGGAGGGTGCAAAGGTGGGAAGACTATCGGCATCAATCATCACGCTCTTTCCACTTCTAACTTCCTTCCTTATAATGACTCTAAACCTAACTTATAATATGTGTGTGTTTGTTCATCAGGGCGACCCTGGAGGTCCAGGTACTTCAGGAAAGAGCGGTCCAGCAGGTCTGAAAGGTTTCCGTGGAAGTCGTGGAGCGCCGGGTGCCATGGTAATTTATAGAATACTGCATCCAGCTGATTTAAGATTGCTGCCAGTGATTCTTTATGTTGTTAAATGTTCTCTGTCGGGCTTCCTGATTGGCCAGTTTTGTCATGTGACCTGTGGTCTCTTGTGTAGGGGCCAGTTGGATTAAAGGGAGGGGCGGGGCCGTTCGGGCCCCCTGGACCTTCTGTACGTAATCTCTTCCAGTAATCTCACAAAACCACATTAAGTATATATAATTTTTATATTGTTTTATTTTCAATCTTGAGGTGAAATTATGACCTAGAAAAGTTCTTGATGAGATTTTTCACGCTCTGTTATATGTATGTGAAAGTATATTAACATATTGTGTCACAAATAAATCTGTTTATTCCCAGGGGCCCACAGGTGAACGGGGCCCCCCTGGACTGGCTGGTGCCATTGGTCAGCCTGGTCGAACTGGAACCATCGGTGGGCCTGGACCAATGGGAGAGAAGGGAGAGCCAGTAAGCCACGCCCCCACATGTGAAGATAAATGATTGACCATTGAATGACAAGTGTGTGTGTAACTATGTGTTTGTGTGTTCAGGGAGATAAGGGTCTAATCGGACCCGCAGGACAGGATGGTGACCAGGGGCCCGTGGGATTACCAGGAGCCGCTGGCCCTCCAGGACCCCCAGGAGAGGATGGAGACAAGGTGATGAGGGCATATGTTCATCTGTGATTAGTAGTGATGATGTTTGTCAACTATAATAGACTTTTTGCCCTAAACAACAACTTAAAACTGCCCAGAACACTCTGGAAACCAAACAGAAGTGCTAATAACCACTCAGAAACCGCATATTAACTCCCTAGAACAGCCTAATAATAGCATCACTCACAATTTTATCACGAAAATTACAAAATCTGTTTATTGCTTGATGGTTAAAGTCCTCTGTGTGTTTGTGATTGTTAGGGAGAAACAGGGGCTCCAGGGCAGAAAGGCAGCAAAGGAGACAAAGGAGAATCAGTGAGTGACTGAAATAAAACACATATCACTCTCACGTGTCAGTGTTACCAATGATTTAAATCTGCTCTCAGGGGCCTCCAGGACCAGCCGGCACTCAGGGGCCAGAGGGGCAGCCGGGAGCACCGGTGCGTGTTTGAGGAGAAACGACATCTTCATGTTCTCGCTGTGTTCTGAGATTGTGTGTGTGTGATTGAGTGTGTATGTGTGTCAGGGCATGGACGGTGAGCCCGGTCCTCCAGGACAGCAGGGCATGTATGGACAGAAGGGAGATGAGGGCCTTAGAGGATTCAAGGGCTCCAGGGGCCCCGGGGGGCTACAGGTACCTGATCATCAACCGTCTCTCTATTTCAATGAAAAATCAAGAACTGCTGATGTCAGTGTGACAGAGGCCCGTCATATAATGGAGATACGTGTGTGTGTGTGTGTGTGTGTGTGTGTGTGTGTAGGGGATGCCCGGTACTCCAGGAGAAAAGGGAGAGAGCGGGAACTCTGGTCTACTGGTGAGCTCATCAATTCATCTGTCATTCATGATCATGCTTATTGATCTCTGTGTAAATTCAATGTGTGTGGTGTGTGTTTGTGTGTCTTCAGGGACCACCTGGTCAGTTTGGGCCCAGAGGAGCTCAGGGACCCTCTGGTGGACAGGTAAACACACCCTCCCCCATAATTTTCTAAACTAGTTCTAAAATATATATTTTTTCATTTCATTTTCTAAAATATATTTGTCATTCAGGGTCCTCCTGGCCGTCCTGGAGTACGTGGTCAGCCTGGTGGAGTCGGTGAGAAGGTAAATCATCCAGATGTTCCTGCTGGTGATCACATGATCTGGTGAACACACACATCATGTTATATATGATTTTAAATGACAGGGTGAAGATGGAGAAGCTGGTGATCCTGGACCTGTTGGTGTTCCTGGCAGTGCAGTGAGTCCATCTCTCCTTCTCTGATCTTTATTACCACAGCAACACTTCCTTTATTACCACAGCAACCCTTGATACGTGTGTGTGTGTTTAGGGTGAGAAAGGTGAGCAGGGTGAGAAAGGAGACACAGGACCACCTGGAGCTGCAGGTTCACCGGGAGCTAGAGGAGCATCTGGAGAAGACGGAGCGAAGGGGAACGCGGTCAGTATGTGTGTGTGTGTGTGTGTGTGTGTGTGTGACCTCAGTGTGATAATCAGTGTGTTAGCTGACGTATTCTCTGTCAATCTCACTCTACAGGGTCCTATAGGTTTTCCTGGAGATATGGGCGCTCCTGGAGAGCCAGGTGTTAACGTGAGTATCTTCACTGATGTCAGTCAAAGACACTTTGTTAAGTGACGTGCTGATGGTGAAAGATCTTGTCTGTTCTCTCAGGGGATCGACGGGAGTCCTGGATCTAAAGGAGATAATGGCGATCCAGGCAAATCGGTGAGTCTCTCTTATGTTTATTTTTTTTAGGTCAGGTTAACTTTATTTGTCTCCCGTGGGAGAAATTTGGCTTGGACAAAGGGCGTGCTGCACAACATAAAACATAACAACATAAACATAAGACATTTTAAACACATAGAAAATACTCAAAATGTAGTACAATTTAACCAGGTGAATTTATGTAGATAACACTCCCACCCTAATCCCCCCCCCCCCCCCCCAAACCCTTAAAATACATTCCTTTTTGATCATTTAAAAAAGTAAATGACAATGTGATAAAATAATATTTATACCTATTGTACCTGCACAATGGGACCCTAAACCTCCTCCCTGAATTCATCAGCCTATACTCAGGGTAAAGCACATGTGTTTTGTCAGATAAAATACTTCTAGCTTGGCTGCGTATAGACTGCTCAAACAACTCCTGTGGATTAAGGGGAGCGGGAGTACCCATCATTTTACCCGCTGTCCTAACTGAGCTGGAGATCTGTGCTTAAAATTTTACTGTTAAACTTTCAAACCAGCTAGTTATGTCATACCTAAATATCGATTCAATCGCTGCTCTGTAAAAAATCAACATAATATGTTTACAAATAATCTAAGTCTGCGTAAGAAATGAAGGCGCAGGTGAACTCTGTTACAGACACTTGTCACCTGTGTGCGCCAGCCCAAATCACTATCAATGTGAACTCCAAGATATTTAAATGAGCTCACCTGCTCGATCTCATGGCCATAAATGGCCACAGGGCCATAATCCCCTACTAAACCAGGGTCCACCAGCATGTCCACAGTCTTACTTATGTTATTCTGCAGTTTATGTGCATCACACCAGGCCACAAGGTTTTCTACCGCTGCATAATGGGTGTTCAAATTGTAGTTTTTTGTGAGCAGACTAAGTAGAACAGTATCCTCAGAAAATTTCACTATGTATTGATTTGGCTCCACACTGACACAGTCATTTGTATAGAATGTAAACACAAACGGTGAAGATACACACCCTTGAGGGATGCCAGTGCTACATACTGCTGTGTCAGATAAAGCAGAATTAAACCTCACTTGCTGTGGCATATCATACAGAAAAGAATGATACCACTTAATTAAACAAGGATTTACCTTTGCCTGAGCTAGCTTTCTAAGAAGAATATGTGGCTGTATTATGTTAAAAGCTGAACTGAAGTCAATAAAAAGTAGTCTGGCATATGCAGTCGTACATTCAATATGCTTCAGAATAAGATGTGTTATTGTATCACTTGTACTTCGATTTTTTGTATAAGCAAACTGATATTTATCAAGCAATGGCTCCACATCTGTACGTAACTCTTCTATCATAAGCCTCTCAAATGATTTAAAATCATTTGAGGTGAGTGTCACCGTCTGTAATCATTATCCCCCTGAGGGGACACCTTTTTGGGTACTGAGATATAACAGATTTTATCCACAGTAGCGGCACAGTATGAGTGTCTATAGAAAACTGAAATAGTTTATGCCACGCAGGTGACAACTCCTCAGCAAAGGTTCTTAACACAATCTGGGCCTGTGGCTTTGTTAGGGTGTATAGTTTTAAAAACTTTAGTAACAGTATGTGGTTCAATTCAAATTCTGTCCGAGGTCATATCACAAATTACATTCTCTAAAACTGCCATATGTTCCTTAGCATTAGCATTATCTGTATCAAAGCGCAAGTAGAAATTGTTCAGTTCATTGGCCCTGGCCATTTCATTTGGGGCAGACAGTGACTTCCTTTTTGTGTCCATATTGGTCATCTGTCTGATTGAGTTCCACAATTTCTTTGTATTCGATGTCGACAAGTCCTATTCTGCCCGATTCTTAAACCGACACCGAGCCTCTCTCATTTGGAGATTGAGGTCCTTTTCAGCATCACGAACACCTGCCAAGTCACCAGATATAAAGGCAGCTCTCTTCCTCTTAATGCATTCCCGGATACCCTCAGTAATGTGCGGTTTGTTATTTGGATATCGCTTAACAATTTTCTGGGGGATAATAGAATCGACACGGTAAGAAATGTAATCTGTGATTGATTCCGCTGCACTATCAATGCCTGCTTCCTCAAAAAAGATATCCCACTCCGTGCAGAGAAAGCAGCCTTTCAGCTCTTCTTTTTTTTCTCCCTTGTCCAGACCTTCAAAGTTTGCATTTCGGGTTTACAGGTCTTGAAAACTGACCGGTAAGTTGGCAGCAGATGGATAACATTATGATCGGAATTACAAAAGGGTGGTCTGGTTTTCGCTGTATAGGCATCTCTCTTATGTTTATGTCTTTCATGTAAGCTCATGTTCTTCTGTGTGAGGCTCCTGATGGCTCTGGATCTGAGTAGGGCAGTGAGAGTGTTATGGCATGTGTAGAGGCAGGTGTATTTGAGACATCAGTTGTGTTGAGATGATGATTTCTCATCATGTTTCGACCTTCTCCTTACTCTGGTGATTAGGGTCCTCCAGGACCCTCTGGAGAACCAGGACCACCAGGAAGACCAGGACGCAGGGTGAGTGTGTGTTTGTGAGGAATCAGGTTAAGTACTGTATGACTCAACTTTCTTTGTGTACGTGTTGAGCTCCTATCTGCTTTTGTTTGTGCTTAGGGTCACTTGGGTCCTCCTGGAAAAGAGGGGCGGCCGGGGCTGAAGGGCAACAAGGTGAGACATTCAGTAGATGATAAATCAATGAGTCTGAATGAGATTTGAAAGGATGGCCTAGATTACTAATTGTCGGTTGTCCTTCTAATTCATTATGCTGCCACTGGGTCTGTGTTCAGGGAGCGCCAGGATATGAAGGCATCATGGGAAAGACCGGGCCGGTGGGCGGTCAGGGGAACCCAGGGAAAGCAGGACTTCAGGGGCTTCCAGGAATCCCTGGACCATCGGTGAGCTCTGTTCCTCTTATTGTTGATGCTTTTTCTCTGCTCAAACCCACATGAGTCTGCTCAACAGTAACATGAGGACATGTAGAATCTGAACAAATGAACAAGAGCCCTGGACATGTGAGTTTACATTCAGTCTTATCATCTATTAAAATCATTAAAGTCATTAATCCAGTCATTAAGTTCATTTAAACTCTGTCCCTACAAACTTACCAACATACAGTCAAACCAAAATGTATTCAGTATTTCACACATTATTAGTTTATTGGCTATAGTTTAGAAAATGGTAATAAAATATGAGAAGAACTCATATTTGGACTGTGTCAGATCATACTGATCTTGATAATGGCAGATAACTTTGATAGAAAGGTATGTAAGGGATTCGGTTGAATAGCTGTTAGCTGTTAAATTTAAGAACACAATGAGATAAAACCAATTTAGTTCAACCAATTACCAAGTGATGCTTCATTGTGTTCAGTCTGTGGTGGAAAAAGATCACATTAGCAATTAAAGAAAAACACTTCAGCAAAACATGCTCAGCTCAAATCTCTGGGTCAGTTTTGGTCCCAAATTTTACTAGTAGTTCACTTTATGAACAATATTTGGGTAAAATGTGTCACAGTTCACTTTATTTTGCTATCCTCACTTACATAAATGAACTATAGTGTCCTGCACCCGCTAGTAAAAAAAATATATCAAAAATGATACCTGATGTCGAAAATTTTTGGTTTGACTGTGTGCAAACACATTTGATTGCTACGCCCACGTCAACATCCAGTCACACAAATCTAAAAATACACAATATAGTTCCAATTGCACAACAGAAGAGTAAAAACACGAAAGCAGACGAGTCAGAGATACTGTAGGAACAGTGTTTTCAGCTGAATTAAACACGGACTGATGCCCCCTGCTGGCCTGGAGCTGACGTCTCCTGTCAGATACTTGTAAATGTTGATTTAATAAAGATGAATGTCACATTCTCTCTCTGCTGTAGGGAGAACAAGGGCTGAATGGACCCCCAGGTCAAACGGGACCCCCGGGGCCGATGGTAAGGCTCAGTAACACTCCTCATGCACTGATCTTTAATATGACATTAGACTGATGTTCTCGTAACACGTGTGTAGGGTCCGGCTGGACTGGCAGGACTGAAGGGAGATCCGGGCAAGAAAGGAGAGAAGGTACGTCTCTCTCTCTCTCACACACACACACACACACACACACACAGACAGAGTAAATGTTCATGATTTCATTATATCTGTGTGCGTGTGTCAGGGTCATGGCGGTCTGATCGGTTTGATTGGGCCACCAGGTGAGTTCGGAGAGAAAGGTGATCGAGGACTGCCGGGAAACCAGGGGCCGCAGGGAGCCAAAGGAGACGAGGTGAACACACACACTCATATAGACACACATTCACACGTTAGGAAGCTGATTAAATCGTGTTTCTGCTAACAGGGACCAGTCGGACCTCTAGGACTCAGTGGACCACCAGGATTACCAGGACTGTCTGTGAGTCTCGTGACTCTTTAATCTTCACAAACATCAGACCCATCATGGTCTTCTGGGTATGTTTGAGCTTGTTCTGGTCTCACAGCTTCTGTCTGTAACACTGTGTTTCAGGGATCCATGGGACAGAAAGGGTCTAAAGGAAACCAGGTGAAACACACACTGATTTTTACTTGAATTCATAATGACCTGCTGACCATTTGACTTGAGATGTGTTAGCTGAGTGTGCTCCCATATATGCATTTAGCAGATACTTTTATTCACAGTGACTTAGAAAAGAGGAACATGAACCATTTGTCACTGAGCGAAGTATTCACTGTGCACAATGCCAGTTATAATAGAGAGCTAGATTAGGAAACCAGCTGGGGATGAGGTGAACTGTAAAGTTTAAGTGCTTGAGGGTGTCTTCAGCTGCTTCTTGAAAGTCTCAGCGCTCATTTCACAACAGAGGAGCCGAGAGGGTGAAGGGTCTGGAAAGTCCAAGGCTGCGTTTACACTGGCACAAAAAAAATAAAAATTTTTGCTCACATCAGACACGTATAAACACAAAAATCTGCACGAGAGCTGATTTGTTTTGTATCCGAACTTCCAAATGTGGATTTTAATTGGATACATATCCGATATGTGGACATCCAACCTAGATCTAAACACGCATATCCGATTGCCTGCAGATCTGTGAGCCGCCACAATGCAAGGGTGACACGTTTGACCATAAAGACAGTTTTGTGACACGTTTTGACCATAAATGCCGGCGTACTGTATACGTGCTTGCATTTTATTGAGAAATTACACAACATTCAGGAGCTGGTTTTCAACCCTTGCCCCGTGAATTTTATCAAATACAACAGCTTTGCTACTAAAACCTACCATATTTCTCAGCAATGAGGTGATAACTTCACAAATTTCACTATTAGGCTACTCACTCGCACGTTCTCTCTCTCTCTTGTTAATTTATTTAAATTAATTCAAATAGAATCTTATAGTGCTACTTTATTTCACTTCAGAATTCTACATCTAATGAGCTACAGATAAAATAACAAACAAACATTACCGTTATGTTCCAGTCTTTGGTGCTGCAAAACATTCATGACAGCTGTTGTCCATGCTGGGAAATAATAATGTCCACTTGACTTGAATTATATAAATCATTTTAATAGCACGGCCATTCAAAACCTGAGGGCCTACTACAATGTGCATAGTAAAGAGATCACTGATGGGCAAGAATTAATGTAAATACAGATATCGGATACCAGTCATGTCAAAGTGAAAGTAAACAGGCGAGGCCAAAAAATCGTATATGGTCAAAAGATCAGATCTGTGCTTTAAGACTGGCAGTGTAAATGCAGCCCAAGAGTCTGTGAGCTCATCAGCACCAGCAGATACTGAATAACTCATGTGATCTGTGTGAATGATGTGGTTTATTTAAGGGCCCTATTGGACCCAGAGGAGATCCAGGGCCTGCTGGACCCCCTGGTCCCCCGGTGAGTCTCCAGTCACCCATAAACTCATTATTAGATGAAAACTAATGGCTCATTAACTGAACGAGTGATGGAACTGGATCTCTATCTAGGGTTTTCCTGCGGTGGGAATGGTGGCTCCTCCAGCGCTGGATGGCCGAGGGAAGAGGAGGAGACATTCGGATGTGGATGGAGCGGCGATGGAGGATGGACAGATGCAGGATGAGGAGGCACCGGGGGAGGAGAAGGACATTGAGGAGGTGTTTGCCTCTCTGGTCTCCATGAGGACGGACGTGGAGGGACTCAGAACCCCACTGGGCACCTACCACAGTCCTGCCCGCACCTGCAAAGAGCTGTGGATGTGCCACCCCGAGTATCCCGACGGTACGGACACGACACATTCAAACATTAATTCCCACTTGTTCCAGTGCTTTCTTAGCCTGCAGCACTGGAGGAATCATCATCGTCTGTGTGACCTTTGACCTTTTAGGAGTTTACTGGATTGACCCCAACCAGGGATGTCATAGAGATGCGTTTAAAGTGTTCTGCAACTTTACAGCAGAAGGTGAAACATGTCTCCAGCCGCACAGCAGCGTACAGACGGTGAGAGATTCAATGATTTGAATCTCATTGAGATTCAGTGAATGAATTCACTTTTTTACATTTGAATTTACTGAGGTCACAACCACAACAAAGCTGTCCATTTTTTGTGGACAAGGGGGGAAGCCAAAAAGGTTGAGAAATACTGAATTAGACAAATTATATTATATATGCTGTGTGTGTTTAGAAATCTGTTAATGACGTTTACTCTGCACAGGTCAAAATGGCTTCGTGGAGTAGAGAGAAACCAGGAACCTGGTTCAGCCAGTTTAAGAAGGGCTCACAGGTGTGTGTGTGTTATTGTGTTGTGTGTCTTTATCCTCTTTGCTCTCATTCACACTCTGTCTGTCTCTGTTGTGTAGTTCTCTTATGTGGATGTGGATGGAAACCCCGTTCACATAGTGCAGCTGGGCTTCCTGAAGCTCTTGAGCGCCACGGCTCGCCAGAGCTTCACATACAAGTGTCAGAACTCGGCCGGCTGGTTCGACAGCACCTCCTTCAGCTACAGACATGCGCTGCGCTTCAGAGGCAGCAACGGAGAGGAGCTGACGCAGCAGAACGCGCATTACATCCAGCCCATGATCGACGGCTGTCAGGTACATGCTCACCTCACTCCATACCTCAGTGACCTCTGTGAATCCATTTACACGAACGACTCAGTGAATCCTGGACCAGTTCACATGAGCAACTCAGTGAATCCTGGACCAGTTCACATGAGCGACTCAGTGAATCCTGGACCAGTTCACATGAGCGACTCAGTGAATCCTGGACCGGTTCACATGAGTGACTCAGTGAATCCTGAACCGGTGCACATGAGTGACTCAGTGAATCCTGAACCGGTGCACATGAGCGACTCAGTGAATCCTGAACCGGTGCACATGAGCGACTCAGTGAATCCTGAACTGGTGCACATGAGTGACTCAGTGAATCCTGAACCGAAGCACATGAGCGACTCAGTGAATCCTGAACCGAAGCACATGAGCGACTCAGTGAATCCTGAACTGGTGCACATGAGCGACTCAGTGAATCCTGAACTGGTGCACATGAGTGACTCAGTGAAACCTGGACCAGTTCACATGAATGACCCAGTGAATCCTGGATCAGTTAACAGGAATGACTCAGTGGAATCCTGGACCAGTTAGGGGAAGTCGTGGCCTAATGGTTAGAGAGTCGGACTTGTAATCCAAAGGTTGTGGGTTCGAGTCTCGGGCCGGCAGGAATTGTAGGTGGGGGGAGTGAATAACCAGCGCTCTCTCCACCCTCAAAACCACGACTGAGGTGCCCTTGAGAAAGGCACCGAACCCCCAACTGCTCCCCGGGCGCTGCAGCATAAATGCCCACTGCTCCGGGTGTATGTTCACTGCTGTGTGTGTGCACGTTGGATGGGTTAAATGCAGAGCACGAATTCCGAGTATGGGTTGGCTGAATGTCACTTCACTTCAGTTCACATGAATGACTCCTGTGAACTGATCAGAGCGTCTGCCAAAGCGTCTGCCAAAGCGCTTTATCCAAAGCGTCTGCCAAAGCGTCTGCCAAAGCGCTTTATCCAAAGCGTCTTTGATCATAATATAGTATATACTTGTGTAAGAATATATATATATACACATATAAGTTGATATAAAGATACATAGATATATACTGAGAATTTGAGATACATTTCTAATAATAATCATAGTTTACACTGACAGTGCAAAAAGAGTATCAAAATGCAAACACCAATTATCAAGATACCAGACAGTCTTAAAGACCAGATTTCACAAGAAAAATACTGTAGATTTCATTGCACTTGAAATATTAATTCGGTATAATTATTTTCTTGGATTACATTTTACTCATACATGCGCACACTGAAACAACGCACGTGCTGAACAGTCAAAATGGCGACTGAACCGAGGATACAACATACACGAAGAAACGTAATTCTTAAAACACTCTGAACCAATGTAACATGGCATAAACTCAATATTTCAGTCTGATAACATTTTTCTAATCTCAGTCAACATAAATCAGGCCTGATACACGATTTAACTCACTCTTCAGCCCTTTTTTTATAATCCTCAGTGAATTAAAACTTTTTTTAGGTTAGATACACTTCAAAACTCACTCAAACTCTTTGTAGTACACATTTCGATCTGCACAAATACAATGAAATGAACACTCTAATGAGATACACTCATACCTGTGAAAAACACAAGAGGACAGAAGTTACGTCTTTCCACAGCGGCAGTCAGTTTATTACTGAGCCCGCTGACCAGGGGGGAAATAAACCTCTCACGTCTTCCACGAGCGCCTGATGCGCCATCTATTGGCATGGCGGTATAATGCCACAAAGATACACTGCTCTACCTCAACTAGAAAAGCTGTCACCTTGCAAAAATAATAAAAAAAAACAGGTATGCACATAATACACATATATGGGGGGGGGGTCACTGTTGAACTCATAAATGGCATTTTCTCAACCCATTACACTCTCCCCTGCTTTAAGAGATGTCTCCGTACATCTAACACTAACTAGTTAGATAATTACCGTTGTCACAAAAGGTGAACTACTAGGTTGCTGTTCCTGCTATGAAGGTGCATATTTTGGAATGTCAAGTGACTTCTATTCTTTCGTGACTTTTTTTTTTTTTCTTAGAATGCCCATACTGCTGGCAGTGGGTAGTGATGTATGTCAGGTAATACCGGGTAAGTCTGGACTGGATAAAGTACACAAGCATGCATCGCATTAGCTCCTGGTCTCCAAGCTTGGTATGTAGGTTGGCCCATCTGATTGTATGTAAACACCTCCTTTGGCTTTACTGCACGTGTAGACCTGCGCAGGATGACATCTTCCTCATCTCTTCTCCTAGCTATGCAGTCATCCAATTGTTCTTGAGGTTCCACAGATGGCAACGGGTTAGCCGGCGCTTGTGCTGGTTCTGGCATCACCAACTGGGGGTGCTGTGCATGTATCTCAAGGTTATCAGGCTCTACCCTGTGGCATACTGGGTGAAACTCTGGTGCCGCTACTCGGAGGTGACGGTGTGGCTCATCGTGAGACTGTTTGAGAATGACTTTTTTTCTTTCATATACTGGTACTGGTCTGGGGTTACAGGCATATCCTTCTTCATCCCCGGAATCACTGGCTTCATTCTCCAAGGTATCAGACATTTGAGACCTGCTGTTCATATGGTGTCATTTCTGTCTTTGCTGTTTCCGTGTCTGATTGTCTTGACCATCATGTTCAAGTGGCAGATCGTTCACAGGCAAAAGGAGATTGCGGTGCAGAACACGGAGGGTGCGGTCACCAGTTTCAGCTTGAATTTGATATACAGGACTGTCTCCCATCCTCTCAACCACACGGTGAACTTTGTTCTCCCAGTAAGGACGGCGTTTACCGGGCCCGCCTCTCTCTGATAGGTTGCGGACAAGCACGCGATCACCTGGCTGAAGCACAATTCCTCTGACACCACGGTCGTAGTATTTTTTTCCTTTTGTAGAGCAACTCTTACAGTTTTCAGAGGCGATCTTATATGCCTCCTGCATCCGGGAAGCCCACTTTTGCACATATTCCTGATGGGTCTCAGTCTGTGACTCAGGTTCGAGGTTAAAAAGCAAATCCACGGGTAAACGTGGGGCTCTTCCAAAGAGGAGAAAAAATGGTGAGTAGCCTGTGGCTTCATGCCTCGAACAATTATATGCATGGACTATGTGTGGTAAGTGGTCTTTCCATTCAGATTTCTTTTCCTCTGATAGCGTTCGGAGCATTTGAAGCAGTGTTCTATTCAGACGCTCAACGGGGTTCCCCTGCGGGTGATAGGGGGTCGTTCGAGAATGAGTAATACCAGCCAGTTGCTGAAGTCGTTGGAACAAGTTATTCTCGAACTCCCGGCCCTGATCATGATGAAGCTTTTGTGGATACCCGAAGCGTGGTATAAAGTCGTAGAAAATCTTTTCTGCGGCTGTTTTGCCCGATTTGTTCCGTGTTGGGTAGGCCTGGGCAAAGCGGGTGAAGTGATCTATGAGAACTAAGATATACTCGTAACCTCACTTACTTGGTTCAAGATGGAGATAGTCAACTGACAGTAGCTCAAATGGGACACTAGTTGTGATTGAGCCCATTGGTGCCTTTTCAGGAACAGTGGGTCGCTTTTTCTTGATGCATGGGCATTGGCGGATGACATAATCTTCTATGTCACGCTGCATGAAAGGCCAATAAAATCTTTGCCTTGCCAGGTGGATGACTTTGTCAGCCCCGACATGCCCCATGTCATCATGAAGGTGTTTAAGTGCAAGAGATTTAAGAGAGTTAGGGAGAACCAGTTGTCTATATTGTCTTGTCTGTCTGTATAAGATTCCCTTATCAAGTCTAAGTTTGTTCCATTCGTGTATCAGTCGTCGTGTGGTTGATCCCATGTGTCTCTTGTCTCTGTCACTGGGGTTCCATCCTCTCTCTTTCCAAGTAATTACCTCACCGATGGAAGTATCTTCCCTTTGGGCCGATTGAATGTCTTCAGAAGGAAACATGGGTGTACTGGCAGTAAGAAGATCATCATCACTGTAACCCAGCTGAAGGGCCGCAACCCATGGTACTTCTTTCTCTTTCTTTGCCTTATCTCCCTGCCATACGGCAGAAATAACATCCGGAGGTAAAGCCTCGGAGTATTCTCGGATGTGGTCCTGAAGCTTCAACGGGAACTGTGATAGGGTGTCGGCATCGGTGTTAGACTTGCCTGGTCTGTATTTTATGGTGAAGTGGAAGTCAGCCAATTCCCCCACCCACCGATGCCCAACAGCACTCAACTTGGTGGTGCTCAGGATATAGGTAAGGGGATTATTATCTGTGAATACTGTGAACGTGGGGGCATAGTAGAGGTAATCGCGAAATTTATCGCAGACGGCCCATTTTAGGGCGAGGAACTCAAGCTTGTTGGAATGGAGTTGATAATTCTTCTCTGCAGGCGAGAGCGACCTTGAGCCATAGGCAATTGCGCGCAGTTTACCCCCCTGTTCCTGATAGAGTACAGCCCCCAGACCCTCATTAGATGCGTCAGTGTGAAAGACAAAAGGTAAATTAACGCTGTGTTCAGAGGTCCACTTAACTGGTGTCTTGGACGGTAACTGACCTTTTTTTAACCCCAGTTGAGTTGGCCTAGTTTTTACAGAATTCTCCCCTTTCTCGCCAGGACTCTCTTGAAGCTTGAACAGTGGGCGGGCTATTCTGGAAAAATCCTGAATGAATGATCGATAGTAGCCCAAAAAGCCCAATAGAGCTCTAACTTCTCCGACATTCTTTGGTTCTCGCTCTTTCCATTGCAGCACTGCTTCCAGGTCCTTGGGATCAACTTGAATGCCCTCACTTGTAACTAAACGCCCCACGTATCTCACCTGATGCTTAAATAATTCACACTTCTTTGGGCGTAATTTCACACCATGTTCCCGTAAGCGGCAGAAAACTCTCTCTAAGTCTTTGACGTGGTCTGGAAAGGTTTTGGAAAAACAGAGAACATCGTCTAAATATGGGCAACAGCACTCATCCCTCAGGCCATTCAGCACACCTTCCATGCACCTTTGGAAAGCTGCCGGTGCATTGGTTAGGGCAAAGGGAAGGCGGATCCACTCATACAATCCCCAAGGCGTGCTAAAAGCCGTCAACTGCCTAGAGTTCTCCTCAACAAAACCCTGGTGATATGCACTGCCTTGGTCCAATATGGAAAACCATGAGTAACCTCTCAGATTATCCAATAGATCCTGAATACGTGGAAGGGGGTGGCGATCTGGGATCTTTTTACTATTTAGTCCACGGAAGTCCACACAAAGACGTAGGCTCATATCTTTTTTTCTTACGCAAACCACGGGAGAGGAGTAAGGTGACATGGACTTCTGAATCCACCCGTGATCAAGCAGCTTTTGTACATATTCCTTTACCTCTCTATACAAGGGCTTTGGAACCGCATTGTAGGACTTTTGGACTGGTGTATCATCTCTTAAGCAAATTTTGAGTTGCAGGTCAGGTCATCCCTAGCAAATACATCAGACTGCTCAAAAAGCATCTCTTTGACTATTTTCTGTTCATCCTCAGCCAGATGTGACAAGTCAACTGGAGGGTGCCATTTATCTTTATTTGTCTGCACGGAAGGATTCCTATTTTTTTTTAGGTTTTGCAGATAATCAGTCCTTAACTGAACTGAGCATGATTGGGGAGTATCATGGCTTTTGAACTCAGGAATGTCAGTGGATTGTTGGATGGGTTTAAGATCGACGACATCTTCGAGTGTGCCCAGAACTGTCCTCTGTGGCAGGTGGACAGCATGTTTAGTGGAGTTCTGGACTGGAACTTTGACACATTTTGACAATCCCCCAGGAACATCCACTAACGCTGGGAACAGCTCTAAACCATCAATGCAATCATTCTCCACAATAGGCTGAAACAGCATTGTCCCACCACTTGACCACCCTCGAATCCGACACTTAACTTCCCGAATCTGTCCAGCGGGTATTGTTTCACCTTTCTTACCAGTGCGGACATTGTGCTGTGACGTCTCAGCCAGAGTTATCTGCTGGAGAGCCAACACTAATGCTTCTACAGTAGATGCACTGATGCCTAAAGCTTCTTCCAGAATAGTAGAAACATCAATTTGTTCGTCCTGACAGGTATTTTTTTTTATGATCTCTGCTATGACATTGCTACCTAAAACAGGACAGCTACAGTTTCGACTGATTAAAAGTGGGACTCTGATAGACATGTGTCCATGATTCTGGCTACCGATCTGGAGGTAAACTTCAGCCCAACCTTCAAGAGGTACCTCAGTGACATTAACTGCAGTTATCTCCAGTGACTGACTAGTGAAGAGAGATTCAAGAGGCTGTATTTTGACAGTAGGCAATTCTCTCTCCATCCACACCTTCCCTACCATTGTCACCTGAGCCCCGGAATCCAGCAACATTTGAAGAGGTACACCATTAATCGAAGTCAAAATCATACACCGCCTGCCAATAAGCTGAGCTACTCGTTGATTTGGGTCCACCTGACATCGTAGTTTTGATTGTGGATGTCTTGAGATTTTGGCTTTTATCTGGGGCCCAGAACTGATTGAGGTCACAGGCTGCCCCTCTCCAGCGACCTCTTCCCGTTTCCCGACAGCTTACGTTGAAGACAGCCAATAGCCCTATGACCAGCTTGTCCACAAATAAAACAGTGTGAACAGTTCATATTGCCTTTCTGGACACAATCGTGACATTTCCCTTTTGTCTCAGCTGCTGGTTGAGAACGAGTAATCGATGTGCTGTTGTCTAGTGATTTCATAGCCTCAGCAGATGTTGTCAGATGGACTAGATGCTTAGTTAATGAGGACACTTGGGCTGTCAGTTCCTTGATAGCATCACGATTAGCCTGTAATTCGGAGTCAACTTTTGTTTGTCTCTTTTGGTCAGTTGGCTCACCTGAGTCATGTTGAGCTGAATTCAGAGTCACTGATCTTGTTTTAGCTACTGTGATCAGTCGTTTTAAACGTCCCTCTTCCTCTGAGGTAGACTTAGTCACCTGTTCCAATAGAAAGTTGTCACTAACTTGTATGTCTGAAAGGAAAGGTTTAAGATCATGTCGTACATAGCTGTTTTTCTCATTCAAACCCTGGTAAATGGTATGAAGGAAAGTGCCCTGAACCAATTTTTTGTCATAGCTGAAATCAACACCTGGTTGCTGGGACTCAAAAAGAACTCGTTGCTTTAGCCCCATAACCCTGTACAGAAACTGTTGTGGACTTTCTCTGTCTTGCTGCCTAGCATTACTCAGTTCTTGGAAAAGCTCCGTTACGTTTTTGTCCCTGATATGTGACAATTCACAATTTGTCAAATGCTGAATTGGTTCACATAGTGTCACATCAATGAATCCTGAATCGGTTTATAAGAAAAAGTAATTTGTTACATTACTGAAATTTACATGAACTCCCAGCGTAAATGCTCCCGATAAATATTTGTTATTAAATTCACAAGACACTGTTATTTTTAACTAAAGCAAGCAAAGTGCTGCGTACATGGTTTGGCATGGCATCGGGTCTCGCGGGAGTACAGGACAGGTCTCTAATCCAGTGGCACTTGACTCAACAGTGCGTGTGCTACACCCTTTTTACAATCTAGATGATAAAACACTGCATTCTGTCAGCAAAGTAACGCGCCAGTAAAGTATAGAGACCTCGACTTGTAACTATACTCTAATTACTATTTTGAAAATTATAACACAATAAATTACTCGGTTAGTAAAAAAGTAATCAAATTCTAGTAACGCGTTACTAAGGCGTTACCGCCCAACACTGATCCTGAATCAGTTCACATAAACAACTCATTGAATTCTGAATCAGGGTGCATAAACAATTCAGTGAATCCTGAATTGGTTCACATAAATGACTCAGTGAATCCTGCATCAGTTCCTTTGGACAACTGCTTGTTGAATCAGTAAAAATAAATGACTCACTGAATCCTGAATCAGTTCATATGGACAACTGCTTGTTGAATCAGTAAAAATAAATGACTCACTGAATCCTGAATCAGTTCATATGGACAACTGCTTGCTGAATCAGTAAAAATAAATGACTCATTGAATCCTGAATCAGTTAATATTGACAACTGCTTGCTGAATCAGTAAAAATAAATGACTCACTGAATCCTGAATCAGTTTCTTTGGACAACTGCTTGCTGAATCAGTTAAAATAAATGACTCACTGAATCCTGAATCAGTTGACACGAATGGCTCCTGCTGCCATGTGTTTTCTCTGTGTGCAGTCACGCTCGGGGCAGGAGCGCACCGTTCTGGAGGTGGACTCTGCGCAGTCGGACGCTCTGCCGCTCCTGGACGTGGCCGTGACGGATTTCGGGAGCACGAAACAGAAGTTTGGCTTCAGCGTGGGGAAGGTTTGCTTCAACGGCTAGTCAAGAACAGACTTTGACTGTATATATTTATACATCAGTCCTTCAGCTGCTTGCGTTTGTCTGAGAACAGGAAGTGGTGCTTGAAGGGCGGTCATGTGACATGATGACACACATCTGGACGCTCTTGTGTTTGGATGTTTACAGAGATCAGACCTCACAGAGATTCAGTTATTTTGTATTATTGTTTGAAAGATGTCAATGTATTTTTGTATTTGTTTGTATGAATGTTTCGTAATCTTGGTGCTACATGAGGCTGTATTTTAACTTGTTTACATGATGTAATGAGCTCTCAAACTGGCAGTGCATTCTGGGAAAAGACATGCTGCAGCTCCATCCAGTGGGTCGGGACGGACGTCAGGATGGGATTTAGATGTCCATCAGATTGTTTTAGTGTTTAATATGGATGGAGATTCTCTGACTGTGGTTTTGATAAGTACTGTTTGAGAGGAGAGATTTATAAATAAAACTATTACTTAATAAACCCAACCGGTTTAGAAGGCGTGATTTACACTGATTCACAGACCAGCTCAAGATTGTAGCAAATTCTGCTATATTTCTATCTATCTGATAGAAAGAGCAATTCAATATATATAGTTTTATCAAATGTGCTTTTTTATGTGAGTTTCTCATGAAATCACATTCAGGTCAAATTTTATGCCAAAAAATATTATTTTATCAAATTATTTTTTTTTTTTTTAATAAAATGTAATTTTTTTTACATTTATAGTTTGTATTTTTTACTTTATTTCATTTATTTATTTATTGCATTTATTTTATGTTATATATTATTTTATTTAGTTTTTGTTTTGTTTTATTATTTATTTATTTTTTGCATTGCCGGAATGCTTATGGGAATTCCTGTGTCTTTCCTGAGAGACACCTTCCCATCTCTCCCACCCCGCCAGCCTCCCTCTCCCTCTCTCTCTATCTCTCTCTCTCTCCCTCTCTCTATCTCTCTCTCCCTCTCTCTATCTCTCTCTCCCTCTCTCTCTCTATCTCTCTATCTCTCTCTCTCTCCCTCTCTCTATCTCTCTCTCCCTCTCTCTATCTCTCTCTCCCTCTCTCTCTCTATCTCTCTCTCTCTCCCTCTCTCCCTCTCTCTATCTCTCTCTCCCTCTCTCTATCTCTCTCTCTGTAGGTTTAGTATCGTGGGACGTTCGTCTGCTGCTGTTCTCTGTTCCGGTCAGCAGTGAATCGAGATATTTGGACTCCACTTATCTTCATCAGATTGACTTATGATCTGGGTTTGAGTTTGTCTGGGATCCACCTGTGGTTTCCGAGTTGAATTAACAAACTTTCCTCTTTGACGTCAGGACTAAGGAGTGTCGGTCTGGTGTAGTGTGAGCTTGACCAGCGGGACATGAGCGCTCCTCTGCTGAAGGTCGGTGCGGTTCTGAGCACCATGATCATGGTCACTAACTGGATGTCCCAGACACTGCCAGGGTTGGTGGGACTCGATCCGCACATCGCACGGCCTGGAAACTCTGAGAAGATCATCAGCGTAAGTACAAACATTACTCTGTATGTGTGAGACAAATGTGTGTCTGTGCTTTAGCTTGATTGTTTGTGTCTGTCTCTAAACATGAGGTGTAATTCTGAACCGGGAACAAACAACTCACTGACACACACAAACACTCCCACACACACAGTGTGGCACTTCCTCCAAGAACTGGAGATCTGCCACTCGCGGCCGGCCAGGACCTGGCATCGCTACGGCAACCTCACAGCACCAGCCAGCCAATCAGACACATACACTCAGCACCAGCCAGCCAATCAGACACATACACTCAGCACCAGCCAGCCAATCAGACACATACACTCAGCACCAGCCAGCCAATCAGACACATACACTCAGCACCAGCCAGTAGGGCTGCAACCAACTATTATTTTGATAATCGATTAATCTAACGATTATTTGAATGATTATTGAGTTATACATATTCTAACATTAATAAAGGTCACTTCAGCTTTAGAAAAGCATATTATGTAATTACAATTATACAATTAATTGGTAACACTTTACAGTAAGGTTCGTTAGTTAACATGAACTAAGAATGAACAATACTTCTACAGCATTTGTTAATCTTAGCTAATGTTAATTTCAGCATTTACTGATGCATTATTAAAATCAAAGTTGTGTTTTTTAACATTGATAAATGCACTGTGAACTAACATGAACAAATAATGAACAACTCTATTTTATTAACCAACATTAACAAAGATTAATACATAAATGTAATAAATGCATTGTTCATTCATGTTAATTAATACATTAACTAATATTAACAAGTGACACCTTATTGTAAAGTGTTACCAATTCCTTATACAAATAGATGTATTTGGCACACAAAATGAGATGACAGACAGAGACTCTCCATTTAATTAGCTGCATGAAAAAGTAACTGAGTGACACATAATTCTGCTAAACATCTCCGTTTGTAAGTCATATAGATAAGAAACAAAATAAAGGTAAGTGATAAGACACTTAGGATAAATATTTGATTCAGAACATAATGTCTTAAAATAGCTTCTAGGTTATGAAAACCAGTCCAGAGCGAGATCCAGCTTTGATCTCTGTAAAGCAAACTATCACTTTAATGAAACAAGTTTTTCCCACTAATAAAAAGATTTGATCATTAGCTAACTCCAGACTCGAGAGCTGCTTTATAACAGAAAATCAAGTTGTAATTCTAACTGAAAGCGACACTGAGTCTGGTTTTTCATGTTTAATACCGTAAAGCTGCTTTAATTAAGGCTATCTATTGCATAAAGTATACTATATAAATAAACCTGATGTGACCGGACTTTACTGGAGTAACGTTACGTTACTGACCTGCAGAGCTCGTGCAAACATCCACATCGTTGTAATCAGATGCATTATTAACTGCTGCCAGTTTATGTTGTGTTTATTTCATTACTGAGAGGAAAGCGCGCAATATATATTTATATAGTGAAGTGACATACTGCCCCATACTCTGAATTCGTGCTCTGCATTTAACCCATCCAACATGTACACACACAGCAGTGAACACACACACACACACAGCAGTGAACACACACACACACACACAGCAGTGAACACACACACACAGCAGTGAACACACACACACACACAGCAGTGAACACACACACACACACACAGCAGTGAACACACACACACAGCAGTGAACACACACACACACACAGCAGTGAACACACACACACACACCCGGAGCAGTGGGCAGCCATGCTGCAGCGCCCGGGGAGCAGTTGTGGGTTCGGTGTCTTGCTCAAGGGCACCTCAGTCGTGGTATTGAGGGTGGAGAGAGCGCTGGACATTCACTCCCCCCCCTACAATCCCTGCCGGCCTGAGACTCGAACCCGCAACCTTTGGATTACGAGTCCAACTCTCTAACCATTACAATCCCTGCCGGCCTGAGACTCGAACCCGCAACCTTTGGATTACGAGTCCAACTCTCTAACCATTAGGCTACGACATTCCCATATGCATATTCGGATGCATTTGCGCTGAAGGGCTGTGTGTGTCTTCTTCTCTTGAATTGGATTCAGAAGGGCTGAACTACAGTCTTGCGCTACAGCACCAAACCGCAGTATTGCAGGCTCTTACATTCGGTCATATGAGATCAAACGACTACTCGACGACAAAAATATTTGTCGACTATTTTTTATTGTCGACGTTGTTGATAATGTTGACTAATCATTGCAGCCCTACCAGCCAGCCAATCAGAGACACACGCTCAGCACCAGCCAGCCAATCAGAAAACACACTCAGTACCAATCAACCAATCAGAGACGCACGTTGATCTCAAAAGTTAGCAGTGAGATATATTGACTCCCGTCCATTTGCTGAACAGAAATAGTGAGTGCTTTCAGACAGGTTTCCCTGAACACTTCCCTGTCTGTCATTGGTCAGTCCGACTGATAGTCCCGCCTCAAACTCACATGACTGGTTGAGTCAGATGTTTACATGTCGGGCCATTCGAACAAAGAGATCAGTGTAGTGAAAGCGGGTGTGCCTGTAGTGAAAGTGAAGCTGTGGGCTCTTTGATCGCCCCCTGGTGGCTGGCTGCAGTACAGGTCATAAATCCCACCCTCTCCATGTAAACGAATTGGACTTCAGTCAAAATAAAAAAATTTATTACACCTCCAATACAATTTTCCGAAATAAGGTTTTGGTCATTTAAGGTAGTTGTTATCACGCTGATATATGACCAATTGTTCGTTTTTGTGATAAGTTTGATCTTAGCTAGTAATTTGATGCTATAAAAATGGGGCGTGTCATTATGGTTGATTGGTTCTGCAGGAGTTTGGGGGGAGTTTGATACTGAGGCTCCACCTCACGACTCTACTGCGCAGACTCTGGCTCAAAACGAATCACTACTGCTCAGACTGGCTCCAAACTAATCTCTGCTGCGCAGACTCTGGCTCCAAACTAATCTCTGCTGCGCAGACTCTGGCTCCAAACTAATCTCTACTGCGTATACTCGGGCTCCAAACGAATCACTACTGCGCAGAATCTGGCTCCAAACGAATCACTACTGCGCAGACTCTGGCTCCAAACTAATCTCTACTGCGCAGACTCTGGCTCGAAACGAATCAGTACTGTGCAGACTCTGGCTCCAAACTAATCTCTACTGCGCAGACACTGGCTCCAAACTAATCTCTACTGCGCAGACTCTGGCTCCAAACTAATCTCTACTGCGAAGACTCTGGCTCCAAACTAATCTCTACTGCGCAGACTCTGGCTCCAAACTAATCTCTACTGCGAAGACTCTGGCTCCAAACTAATCTCTGCTGCGCAGACTCGGGCTCCAAACTAATCTCTACTGCGCAGACTCTGGCTCCAAACGAATCACTACTGCGCAGAATCTGGCTCCAAACGAATCTCTACTGCGCAGACTCTGGCTCCAAACGAATCACTACTGCGCAGACTCTGGCTCGAAACTAATCAGTACTGCGCAGACTCTGGCTCCAAACTAATCTCTGCTGCGCAGACTCTGGCTCCAAACTAATCTCTACTGCGTATACTCGGGCTCCAAACGAATCACTACTGCGCAGAATCTGGCTCCAAACGAATCACTACTGCGCAGACTCTGGCTCCAAACTAATCTCTGCTGCGCAGACTCTGGCTCCAAACTAATCTCTACTGCGTATACTCGGGCTCCAAACGAATCACTACTGCGCAGACTCTGGCTCCAAACGAATCACTACTGCGCAGACCCTGGCTCCAAACGAATCACTACTGCGCAGACTCTGGCTCAAAACTAATCACTACTGCGCAGACTCTGGCTCCAAACGAATCACTACTGCGCAGACTCGGGCTCCAAACTAATCTCTACTGCGCAGACTCGGGCTCCAAACTAATCTCTACTGCGCAGACTCGGGCTCCAAACTAATCTCTACTGCGCAGACTCGGGCTCCAAACGAATCACTACTGCGCAGACTCGGGCTCCAAACTAATCTCTACTGCGCAGACTCTGGCTCCAAACTAATCTCTACTGCGCAGACTCTGGCTCCAAACGAATCACTACTGCGCAGACTCGGGCTCCAAACGAATCACTACTGCGCAGACTCTGGCTCCAAACGAATCACTACTGCGCAGACTCGGGCTCCAAACTAATCTCTACTGCGCAGACTCGGGCTCCAAACGAATCACTACTGCGCAGACTCGGGCTCCAAACTAATCTCTGCTGCGCAGACTCTGGCTCCAAACTAATCTCTGCTGCGCAGACTCTGGCTCCAAACTAATCTCTACTGCGTATACTCGGGCTCCAAACGAATCACTACTGCGCAGACTCTGGCTCCAAACGAATCACTACTGCGCAGACCCTGGCTCCAAACGAATCACTACTGCGCAGACCCTGGCTCCAAACGAATCACTACTGCGCAGACTCGGGCTCCAAACTAATCTCTACTGCGCAGACTCGGGCTCCAAACTAATCTCTACTGCGCAGACTCGGGCTCCAAACGAATCACTACTGCGCAGACTCGGGCTCCAAACTAATCTCTACTGCGCAGACTCGGGCTCCAAACGAATCACTACTGCGCAGACTCGGGCTCCAAACTAATCTCTACTGCGCAGACTCTGGCTCCAAACTAATCTCTACTGCGCAGACTCTGGCTCCAAACGAATCACTACTGCGCAGACTCGGGCTCCAAACGAATCACTACTGCGCAGACTCTGGCTCCAAACGAATCACTACTGCGCAGACTCGGGCTCCAAACTAATCTCTACTGCGCAGACTCGGGCTCCAAACTAATCTCTACTGCGCAGACTCGGGCTCCAAACGAATCTCTACTGCGCAGACTCGGGCTCCAAACGAATCACTACTGCGCAGACTCGGGCTCCAAACGAATCACTACTGCGCAGACTCGGGCTCCAAACTAATCTCTACTGCGCAGACTCTGGCTCCAAACTAATCTCTACTGCGCAGACTCTGGCTCCAAACGAATCACTACTGCGCAGACTCGGGCTCCAAACGAATCACTACTGCGCAGACTCTGGCTCCAAACGAATCACTACTGCGCAGACCCTGGCTCCAAACGAATCACTACTGCGCAGACTCTGGCTCAAAACTAATCACTACTGCGCAGACTCTGGCTCCAAACGAATCACTACTGCGCAGACTCGGGCTCCAAACTAATCTCTACTGCGCAGACTCGGGCTCCAAACTAATCTCTACTGCGCAGACTCGGGCTCCAAACTAATCTCTACTGCGCAGACTCGGGCTCCAAACGAATCACTACTGCGCAGACTCGGGCTCCAAACTAATCTCTACTGCGCAGACTCTGGCTCCAAACTAATCTCTACTGCGCAGACTCTGGCTCCAAACGAATCACTACTGCGCAGACTCGGGCTCCAAACGAATCACTACTGCGCAGACTCTGGCTCAAAACTAATCACTACTGCGCAGACTCTGGCTCCAAACGAATCACTACTGCGCAGACTCGGGCTCCAAACTAATCTCTACTGCGCAGACTCGGGCTCCAAACGAATCACTACTGCGCAGACTCGGGCTCCAAACGAATCACTACTGCGCAGACTCTGGCTCCAAACTAATCTCTACTGCGCAGACTCTGGCTCCAAACTAATCTCTACTGCGCAGACTCTGGCTCCAAACGAATCACTACTGCGCAGACTCGGGCTCCAAACGAATCACTACTGCGCAGACTCTGGCTCCAAACGAATCACTACTGCGCAGACCCTGGCTCCAAACGAATCACTACTGCGCAGACTCTGGCTCAAAACTAATCACTACTGCGCAGACTCTGGCTCCAAACGAATCACTACTGTGCAGACTCGGGCTCCAAACTAATCTCTACTGCGCAGACTCGGGCTCCAAACTAATCTCTACTGCGCAGACTCGGGCTCCAAACTAATCTCTACTGCGCAGACTCGGTCTCCAAACGAATCACTACTGCGCAGACTCGGGCTCCAAACTAATCTCTACTGCGCAGACTCTGGCTCCAAACTAATCTCTACTGCGCAGACTCTGGCTCCAAACGAATCACTACTGCGCAGACTCGGGCTCCAAACGAATCACTACTGCGCAGACTCTGGCTCCAAACGAATCACTACTGCGCAGACTCGGGCTCCAAACTAATCTCTACTGCGCAGACTTGGGCTCCAAACGAATCACTACTGCGCAGACTCGGGCTCCAAACTAATCTCTACTGCGCAGACTCTGGCTCCAAACGAATCACTACTGCGCAGAATCTGGCTCCAAACGAATCTCTACTGCGCAGACTCTGGCTCCAAACGAATCACTACTGCGCAGACTCTGGCTCGAAACTAATCAGTACTGCGCAGACTCTGGCTCCAAACTAATCTCTACTGTGCAGATTC
>NC_136735.1:1165000-1305000 GCF_936440315.1 Barbus barbus
GTGTCTGTGTGTGTGTGTGTGTGTCTGTGTGTGTGTGTGTGTGTGTGTGTGTGTGTGTCTGTGTGTGTGTGTGTGTGTGTGTCTGTGTCTGTGTGTCTCTGTGTCTCTGTGTGTCTCTCTGTGTGTGTGTGTGTGTGTGTGTGTGTGTGAGTGTGTGTGTGCGTGTCTGTGTCTGTATGTGTGTCTGTGTCTCTGTGTGTGTGTGTGTGTGTGTGTGTGTGTAGGTGTGGGTGATGGATGGTTATTTTAAGGGCAGGCGTCTGGTGGAGTATCAGTCTCTCGGTGACTTCGCTACTGGACAGAACTTCGTCGTCCATCATCTTCCTCACCCGTGGGCAGGTTTGAATGCTAGTCTATCAAACACCTTTAGTGATGTTCATACAGAGAATCACATGATCCGCTAACAACAAACAAAAAAACTCTCTTCATCTCCAACACTACAACTACTGATTCAGCATTAAACCCAAAAAACTCCTGTCTGCTTGTCATGGGACTTTGTTTCCGCTACAGGGCAAAAAAAAAAAGAAAAAGGTCAATGTGACGTATCAAAATTCTGTACTTTTTATCATGAAAACTCGAAAAGTCAGAACTACAACACGTGATCTCAGAAAAACAAAAAATAAAATAAAATCAGAATTACGAAAAAGTCAGAATTGCAAGACATAAACTCAGAACTACAAGAAAAAAATGTAAATTGTGATATGCAAACTTTATGAAAAATCTGAATTGCGAGATGTAATAGAGAACTACAAGAAAAAAGTCATAATTGGGGGATGTAAACTCAAAATTCTGAAAAAAGACAGAATTCTAAGATATAGACTCAGAATTGTGAAAAAAGTCATAATTGCGAGATTTAAATAAAAAATGTAAAAACAGAACTACGAAAAAGTCGTAATTCTGAGATATAAACTGAGATGTAAACTATTATGAATAATATTACAACAACATCTTTTAAGATCAGAATTACGAAAAGAGTCAGTGAGACGTAAAACTCAATTCAGGGAGAAAAGTCAGAATTGCGAGATAAAATGTTGCAAGTATGTTTTTAAAGTGCCCCTATTATGGGTTATGAAAGGTTCATATTTTGGTTTTGGGAGTCCCCAACAGATTGACATGCATGCAAGGTCAAAAACACTTTCATTTTCTTATAATATGCATTTATTTTTACCTTATTTGCTCAACAACTCCAACGATTCATTTTTCCAAACCCCTCCTATGCATGACGCTAATCTGCGGTGATTGGTCTGATTGGTCGATTTCATTTAAAGCAGTGTTTGTGAGCTCAGTGCTGCTTTGTGTACAGCGTTACCGGGGAAACAGATATTTTTCCCGCTCCAAAAGCGGCACCTAGTAGCAAATAATAAATTTTCATTTTCATTTAGAACAACTCGAAAAGACCAACAAGTGGACGGGCAATATGCTAATGTTTCATGTTGACGGCAAACGGCTTGGGATTCGTTTTAAAAGCGACTCCTTTCAATGATTCAGAGTCGACTCTTTCTTTTAATAACTTTATATACGGTGCACTTTCAGATTTAAAAATTTGCAGGATGTTTTCATTCTTAGAGCTGTGTTATATAGGGGCACTTTAATATCCTTACAGCTGTCAGAAGTGATTCTCCGTGCTTTGTGACGTGAGTGTGCTTGTGTCTCTCAGGGACGGGTCACGTGGTGTATAACGGCTCTCTGTACTATAACAAACACCACAGTAACGTGCTGGTGCGCTACGACCTGGCGTCCGGCGGCATTCTGCAGCAGCGCCCGCTCGCCCAGGCCGGGTTCAACAACACCTTCCCGTACTCGTGGGGCGGCTCGTCCGACATCGACCTGATGGCCGACGAGACGGGGCTGTGGGCCGTGTACTCCAGCATCGGCCGCGGCGGGAACATGCTGCTGAGCCGGCTGCACCCCGACTCGCTGGAGGTGCTGCGCTCCTGGGACACGGGCTTCCCCAAGCGCAGCGCCGGAGAGGCCTTCCTCATCTGCGGCTCGCTCTACGTCACCAACTCACACCTGGCCGGAGCCAAAGTGCACTTCACCTTCCACACGGCCTCGGCCTCGTACGAGTACACCGACATCGCCTTCCACAACCAGTACTCGCACATCTCCATGCTGGACTACAACCCGCGCGTCAGGGCGCTCTACACCTGGAACAACGGACACCAGGTGCTGTACGACATCACGCTCCTGCACTTCATCCGGACACGCCACGCAAACTCCACCGACTGACTCCGGAAACCAGTTCCCCAAACGCCCTGAACCTGCATGAGCCACGCATGCCC
The DNA here is from genome assembly GCF_936440315.1 of Barbus barbus. Classification (NCBI taxonomy): domain Eukaryota; kingdom Metazoa; phylum Chordata; class Actinopteri; order Cypriniformes; family Cyprinidae; genus Barbus; species Barbus barbus. Next base: position 1,167,283 of record NC_136735.1, read on the forward strand.
AGCCCTGCTGAACTGAACTGAACTCTGCTGAACTTTTCACTTTTCCCACTCCTGCCAACCTGTGCGCATTTAGACCTCAAAGTAAACTCAGAATTATGAAAAAAGTCAGAATTGCAAAACTCAGAATTATGAGATTATGAAAATATTGTAACTTGAAGATGTAAACTCTGAAAAATTCAGAAAAAAAAGAAGAATTCTAAGATTTAAGAAAAAAGGGCAGAAGAAAAAAAAAAGTCAGAACTGTTATGTAAACTCAAAATTATGAGAAAAAGTCTGGATTCCCGAAGAACTTTGACTCTGAACTTTTCACTTTTCCTCTTATTTTTCTTTGCTAGAAAGAACTAAATGGAATATATGCTCCTTCGGTGCTTTGTGTACTTCTGTTTGTTCATGTCAATAAAAATAAATAAATGTATCACTTGTTTTAAATACTGTATTATTTGTACAGAAATTTAGGGAATCATTAAGTTTATTGCCAATCATTAAAAGAAATGGCCAAACTGTAAAGCAAGAATCGCTCAATGTAAAAGTAAGCGGTTGTAAGGGCTTGTGTTTGCAGCTGGCAGTGATGAGTGCAGTCCTGCTGTTACACACATTACTCTTCAGGGTCATTCTCTTCTCAACACAACAATATTTGAAGGTTGCATGACTTTTTTTTATAATATGTTTGTGATTTATGAGTTAACAACTATTAAAAGATTTTAAAATGTATTTATATTCACAATGCTTACCAAATAAAATATTTAAACATGATTTAGCATAAATATAAATTCATATACCCCAGTTAGACTCGAGTGTAATTCTGAGCTGTTTTAACTGAAAGATGACTATCAGTGCCTTTGTTTGGTCTCCAGATGCACTCCAGTAATGTTTCTCTTAAGCACATGTATAAAAATGATGTCCTAATTGAACTACGGCCTAATCCTAGTTTAGTCTAAGCCCTGTCTGTGAAACCAGGCCAGAATGTATTAAAATATCTACATGAAAAAAAAATACTATAGTAATTTATAGTAAATGCTACAGTGTTTTTGAACCATACTATAGTGAAGTGTAGTATACTGTGTAGTATTTAATGAACGCTACAGCCTACTGTAGTAAATACTGTAGTATACTTTAGTTTTTGCTACAGTATTGTGGCATAACATAACCTATACTGTAGAAAACAGTACAGTATTGGCTCATATTACTGTAGTTGTTATATTACCACAACAGCCAGAGTACGTTACTATAGTATGGTTCAAAAACACTAGTATTTACTTTAAATTACTATAGTATTTCTTCATGTGGGAGTTCAAAGATTGTATTTATATGACTTTTCCAAGTCTAGATATCACACTTTTATAATTTTTCAAAGAATAAAGGTTGAGGGTTGATTAAACTAAGGAATATATTGATATGAAATGCTTGATTTGTAATTTTAAATCATCTTAGAAGTTTCCCGAGGACTTCTGGTTTTGAACAGTAATTCGCACTGCGCATGCGCGGTCCGCTCTGACGCCGCGGTGCATGACGGGAGTCGTAGTCTTCCGCTTCTTCCTGTTCTCTGACTGCGGGAGTGAGTTCAGGTCAGTTTCGTGTTTGGAAACGAGAAAAAACTTCATAACCAACAGCCTGTAAGTCCTGAATTCAGCCTCACGTCTTCATTAAAGCTGTTTATAATCAGTTAAAGTGTAAATGCTGACCTTAATGCTGATTGTAGTGTGTGTTTGAAACTAATAACTGCTGCGTCGCGATGATTACAGCTGATAAACACATCATTTAATGATTATTAACAGTGTGATTAACTGAGATAAGTTCACTAGAGAAATCATTATCCATCTACCAGCTTATCTGACTCTGTCTGTCTGTCTGTCTCTCTATCCATCTCTGTCTGTCTGTCTGTCTGTCTGTCTGTCTGTCTGTCTGTCTCTCTATCCATCTCTGTCTGTCTGTCTGTCTGTCTGTCTCTCTATCCATCTCTGTCTGTCTGTCTGTCTGTCTCTCTCTCTATCCATCTCTGTCTGTCTGTGACCATGGACCACAAAACCAGTCATAAGAGTTAGGATTCGAAATTGAGATTTATACATTGTCTAAACAAAGCAGACTAAATAATCTTTCCATTGATGTATGGTTTGTTATGATACGACAATATTTGGCTGAGATACAACTATTTGAAAATCTGGAATCTGAGGGAGCAAAAAAATCTAAATATTGAGAAAATCTCCTTTAAAGTTGTTCAAATGAAGTTCTTAGCAATGCATATTACTATCCATCCATCTTCTTCCGCTTATCCGGGGCCGGGTCGCGGGGGCAGCAGTCTAAGCAGAGATGCCCAGACTTCCCTCTCCCTAGACACTTCCTCCAGCTCTTCCGGGGGGACACCGAGGCGTTCCCAGGCCAGCCGGGAGACATAGTCTCTCCAGCGTGTCCTAGGTCTTCCCCGGGGTCTCCTCCCAGTGGGACGCGCCCGGAACACCTTCCCAGGAAGGCGTCCAGGAGGCATCCGGAACAGATGCCCGAGCCACCTCAGCTGACCCCTCTCAATGTGAAGGAGCAGCGGCTCTACTCTGAGCTCCTCCCGAGTGACCGAGCTTCTCACCCTATCTCTAAGGGATCGCCCAGCCACCCTGCGGAGAAAGCTCATTTCAGCCGCCTGTATCCGGGATCTTGTCCTTTCGGTCATGACCCAAAGCTCATGACCATAGGTGAGAGTAGGAACGTAGATTGACCGGTAAATCGAGAGCTTCGCCTTGCGGCTCAGCTCTTTCTTCACCACGACAGACCGGTACATCGACCTCATTACTGCAGAAGATGCACCGATCCGTCTGTCAATCTCCCGTTCCATCCTTCCCTCACTCGTGAACAAAACCCCAAGATACTTAAACTCCTCCACTTGAGGCAGGAACTCTCCACCAACCTGAAGTGGGCAAACCACCCTTTTCCGACTGAGGACCATGGCCTCGGATTTGGAGGTGCTGATTCTCATCCCAGCCGCTTCACACTCGGCTGCAAACCGTTCCAGTGCCTGCTGAAGGTCCTGGCCTGATGAAGCCAAGACGACAACGTCATCTGCAAAAAGCAGAGACGAAATCGTGTGGTCACCAAACCTGACACCCTCTGGCCCCCGGCTGCGCCTAGAAATTCTGTCCATAAAACTTATGAACAGAACCGGCGACAAAGGGCAGCCCTGCCGGAGTCCAACATGCACCGGGAACAAGTCTGACTTACTGCCGGCAATGCGAACCAAGCTCCTGCTTCGGTCATACAGGGACCGGACAGCCCTTAGTAAAGGACCCCGGACCCCATACTCCCGGAGCACCCTCCACAGGCCGCCGCGATATTACTATTACTAATCAAAAATGAAGTTTTGATATATTTACAGTAGGAAATTTACTAAATATCTTCATGGAACATGGTCTTTTCTTAATATTCTAATTATTTTTGTCATAAAAGAGAAATGTATAATTTTGATCCATACAATGTATTGTTGATTATTGCTACAAATATACCTGTGTTACTCATGACTGCTTCTGTGCTGCAGGGTCACTTATAAATGTCTATATCAGTCTGTGCGTGTCTGTCTAATCAAGTTATATCTGCTGATGCTCCTGTGACAGTGAGCATGAGCAGTGTGTCGTTACTATTGAATCCTCATGATCTGTTTGTCTGTAGATGTCTGTGTTCGAGTCGTCTGGCGCCTTCAGCAGGCCCATCACTGCAGTGGCCTGGGTGTCAAACACCACCACCTGCCCCGGTCAATTCATCCTGGTAAACAATACAACCACACACACACACACACACCTGCGGTCACATGGTCATCTGCCGCTGGAGTTCAGACGGTGTCATTAACTCCGTGTGTGTTTAGATCACTCAGACTGAAGATGGAGCCTCCGCTAACTTCATCCGAGGGTTTGCAATCAAGTCAGGATACTACCTGTGCTACAGTAAGGTAAGATGCAGTAAAGGGTTGATTCACTGGTGATTCACTGATCGTTCTGTCATCATTTACTCGTCACCCTCATATCATTCTAAACCTGTATGACATTCTTTCTTCAGTGAAACACAAAAGAACGTGCAGTTGTTAGACAAGAATAACACACACAAACTCTGTTTTAACTCCCATCTCACCACACATATGAAGTCTCCATGTACTAACATGCTCTTAAGACTCATTCCTGTCTGTCTCTTGTAGGATCTGTCCAGCGGGATGGTTGTGGCAGATGTGCAGGTGATTACGGATAAAGAGACGATTCCTCACGGTTACTGCTACATCCCAGAATACCTGGAGCCCAGTAAGATGTTTCATTGACAGATGTGGGCCTTAGAGCCTCCACAGATCTGCTTGTCTGTCTCTCCTGACGAGCTGTGGAAGTGTAATCACTGTGTGTGTGTGTGTGTGTGTTTGTGCTTGTACAGAGGTGTCTGTCGGGAAGAAGAAGCGCATCTGTGTGCGGATCGTTCCTGTGGGCAGTGTTACGACGGCTGTTCTAGATCTCAAACTGACAGCCAAGAATAAGACCATGGTGCAGCAGTACACCTGCCTGGGGTGAGAGACACCACACACCTGCTCTAGAATCACATGCTCTATTCAACGGTTCTCATATCAGGCATTATACACGTTTGTTCAATGGTTCTCCTATTTGACACTCTGTATGCTGGCTCTGGAATCAGACACGCTATTCAACAGTTTTTCAATCATATGTTTTGTACTCTGATTTTTAAATCAGGTGCTCTATTTTTATGGTTCTCAAATCTAATGCTCTGCTCAAATGCACTGTTCTCTGGTTCTAGAATCAGATGCTCTGTACACAGTTTCTAGAATCAGACGATCTACACTGGTTCCGGATTCAGAAGCTCTGGGCTGCTGTTCTTGTTGTTTATTGTTACATTTACATTTAGCAGACGCTTTTCTCCAAAGCGACTTCCATTGCATTCAAGTTACAGTTTCTACATTTTATCAGCTCTTGCTTTCCCTGGGAATCGAACCCATGACCTTGGCGTTGCTAGCGCCATGCTCTACTAGAGGAAAGCCTGTAGCTCAAATAGTGAGTGTGTTTGTGTTTCAGGGACATGAATGGCTTCGTGGTGTGGTGTTTAAAGGGCCAGTTCTCCACTCCAACTCCTCAAGCCAAGCCTCGCAGTGTCAGTCTGGACATGCGCAGTCTCTCGCTGGAAGGAACCGGACCCCTGCAGCCTCTCAAGCCCAGGTACTTCCTTTCACAGCTGTCACTAGGGATAACATCAGCGTTATAGGATTCACAGCGACACGAGATTCACAAACAGACTCCAGTGTTTGGATGATTTGACTGTTAAATTAGACCGATGCAAATGAGCTGTTTGGCTCTGCAGTATCCACACAGGTAGAAATATCTATTCAGAGCAAAGTGTTCGACCAGTGTCACATTATATACCTCTCCATTACTGGATTCACAGCTTTAAAGCATCTTTAGTGATTCGGTGTTGGCGTTAAACCACAGTGATGTAGCCTAGTGCTGACACAAAACCCTAGAGCGTAGGTGTTCAGGGTGGTTGCTAGAGTGTTAAGAGTGGTTGCTAGGGTATTACTATGTGGCTGCATGGGTGTTCAGGGTGGTTGCTAGAGTGTTCTGACTGTCTGTTTCCATAGCAACCCTCCCGAAGCCCCACCGAAAGTCAGCTGTCGGCGCAGTAAGCTGGACACACACAACCCGATGGAGGCTGTGTATGACAGCGGTAACCACAGCAGCATCTACGGTATCACAGGTACAGCTACAGACAAACCAATCACATCACCCCTTCATATAACAGGAGCACACACAAGCTGTGTCCTATATACGTATCATCATATGCATCATGCATTTAACAGTCTTCACATGTGATACGAGTAAAATTGTGTGAATTTCTCACGTGTTCTCAGCGATGGATGGAGTTCCTTTCTCTCTACACCCGAAGTTTGAGTCTCAGTCAAACTCAAAGGTCAGAGGTCACTTCATCACTCATTTACATGTGGATATATGTAAGAAATCACATACATTCATCTGCTCATTATGGCTCAATAAAGACAGACAGGGCTTTTGTTGACTTATTGACTAGAGCGAAGGTTTTGAAGTAAGATGTGAGAATTCTATTCAAGGGATCTTAAAAAATGATTATTGTACAGAAGTCTTTGACCACAGAATGCTGTCATTAAGCAATCACAATCACAGTGACCCATAACAGAGGTGTTGTTGTGTCTGTCAGGGGTCTGTGAGCACGCTGAGTGACATCCGTATCAAATCAGTGCGGGACATTGAGAATGAGGTGAGGAGATCTGCATCTGTACCAAGCTTTATTGCTTCTATAATTATCATTTTAAGATTGTTAGACATCATTTTGAGACGGTGTAGAGACGTCAGAATGTTTCTTATTGTTCTGGGGGACTTTTATTTTGAATCTGGCTTTGTTTGTGGTGATTATTTGTTGATTTCTGTGTAGTTGAGCAGATTTTAATGACCGATTGTTTCTCTGCAGTATAACTACACGTTTGCGGTGGAGGAACTGGCAGCGAGGAGGATCTGTCCGTCAGTGAGCGGCTGAAACCATTCCTCTCCTCGGATCAGAATCAGATTCCTGGCTCTGTCCGTGAAATCACACACTTATTTCTGGGTTATGATCATGAATGGTGAAGTTGGACCCGAGCTCACACTACTGGTTCTGCTTGGTCTCATTCTCTCTTTTCTTCTCTGGGTTGGTTGAATATGAAGGATTTTCTGCATTCACAGACACGTGTGTTTCTACATGTTACAGTTTTGTGTGTTTCTGCGAAACACTAACAGATATGTACATGTCATTTTATAAGGCCACACTATTTTCTGTATCTGTTTTGGGATTTTGAGCTGCAGTTTAGTATTTAAAAAGTGTGGTTACACTAATATTCTTTATTTATCGTATGAAAAATGTAAGTTTCAGAAACGAGGGGACCAAAAAACAATGTGTATTCTCTGAATTGCTCTTTTGTCTGTTTAAATACTCTTAAATCTATTGCATAATGTCCTACTGCGGTGCTCTGTGAGCTAGTCTTTTGTACTCGCTTTGTTAAAATCTGTCTTTTTGTGGAATTTTAATAAACATTATCAGATCTTGACTGAATGTATTTGCAGACTTGCACAAAGGAAGTTATATTAATTCCTAATAGACCTAATCTGGTTTATGAATATATATTTTTTGTTTTACTTTCCTATATTTACATAAATGCCTTATTTCAGGATCATAAACAAAACCACACCGCTTTGACTGTTTGTTTTAAACTCAACAGTTTTATTCCAGACACACTTTTGTTTTGAAATAGTTTACGGAAACAGCGTTCTTCCGGTCGTCGAGGTCGAGGATTGGTTCGCTCAAGCGTCAGTCATTGAGCCACGCCCCTCTGTGGGCGGAGTCAGCGCGCGCGCACACTCAGAGCCAGAGCTACGCTGAGAACTGCTGCAGGATGGATCGAGGATATTCTTCAGGTTAGTGTTTTATTCTGGATTTATTTATATGAGAGTCTGTTTGTGTGCTGGGAGCGTGTGTTGTTCTGTATTTAAGCCCTGTAACTGAACGTTACCGTGATTCGGTCTTCGTTAGTGAAGTGCTTAAAATGGCGCAGGTCTAAATAAGGCGTAGACCTATTAAACACCGTTTACGCCACTAAAACAGAGTCTATCGGTTAGGTAGGTTCCTTAAGTAGAAGTATATTTTAATTTAAAGTGTTGTTTCGTCGATTGCTGTTGCGAACCCCATTGCTATTGTCTGCCGGCGGACGCGCGCACATGAACGCGCTTATCGAACAACGCAAACTATTAACACAGTCTCACATCGTGTCTTTAATCACCAGCACGTCAAATTAATGTTTAATCTGCAGTAAGCAGATCGTGTGTGCTTTGAGTCGAGTAAAGTGCGTCAGAGGACGCATCGTGTTGGTTTGTCACCGCATCTGCAGTCAGTGGTGTTTAATGCAGGAGTAAACGCAGCAAAATGGAGTCGTGTTGCTGTAAAATGGCTGCCGTGCCCATTCTGCTGCTCTATTGCTCGATTAATCTCCGCGAGCGTGTGAGCTGGAGACACTGTTTACTCTCACCTCAATATACAGAGCTGAGTGTGATGACATCTAATATAGTCCACCCCTGCTGCTGTAGTTCTGGCCTTTAGTTCATGTCTAGCAGCGGCATAAGATTAAATCTATGCACTTTCTCTTACAATAAAACAAACCTACTTATTATACATTCTTGTCCAATCAAATGTCCTTGGTTTTGTACCCTTCCAAATTCATTCTGCTGCTGTCATCATACATTAAGTCATCAGTAAAGTTGAGAGGGCCTGTTCCAGAGACAGCCATGCATGCCCATGCCATGACACCACCTCCACCATGCTTTACAGATGAGGCTGTATGCTTGGGATCATCGCAGTTCACTTTCTTTCTCCACATTAGTGCTTTCCCATCACTTAGATAAAGGTTCATCTTTGTCTCATCGGTCCATAAACACAGTTCCAAAACTCTTCTGGCTCACCTTTGTGCTTTTATGCAAACTCTAATCTTGTCTAGAAAATGATTGCTGGTGAATCAAGTAAAGCTGAGCTGCTTCAGTCCAGTGAGAGTTCATCTGGAGATATGACTGCAGTTATTCTGATGTTTACTTGATCAAAAAAAAAACTCTCTTCCTGTATAAAAACCTCTAAACTATCAATCAGATGACAGAAGACATGGTGTAGTGTGCGTGAAGCAGGTTTAACAGCAAGTTTGAGGCCTTAGAAATTCATGGATCAACTATGACGTACAGAAGCAAACATTACTTTCTCACACTATAAACTCAGTGGCGTTAATTTCTGGGCTCGTTTCAGGATTCTCTGGATGGGGAGGATCAGGTGGAGGAGGATCGTCCAGAGGTGAGACGTCACGTTCTTCAGCTTTGACGTGATTCACTAGGGCTGCAACGGTTCAGCTTACTCACGGTTTTAGAGTCACGGGTTCGGTACGGTTCACTATTTGCTGTGTTTAGGGGAAAACTATACTGTCAAATTAAAAAAGAATTTCCTATAAAGGCTTTCCTGTAGCTCAAATAGTCGAGCATGGCGCTAGCAACGCCAAGGTCATGGGTTCGATTCCCAGGGAAAGCAAGAGCTGATCAAATGTAAAAACTGTAACTTGAATGCAATGTAAGTCGCTTTGGAGAAAAGCGTCTGCTAAATGCATAAATGTAAAGAAAATAAGAATTGTGTATCTAACTACAAACAACACCACAAACAAATACAACAGAGTAAAGATACAAATAAAATAAACAGTGCTTTTCAGGGTTTTTTAAAGTAGGAATAACATTAGTTTTTAGGTACAGAAATTAAATAATTAAATGTAAAATAACATTACATATTTGACTGTATGAATGAAAGATTAATCTTTATTACAGTTACAAAAGCTATTCATGAGATCGCCTCCGATATATCGCCCAGCCTAGCCCTAGTGTGTGGAGAAGCATACGGTTTGTTTGTTTTACCGAGAACCGTTGCACCCCTGTTATTCACATGCGTTAGTCTAGCAGATACTGATGATCTGGTCATGCCTCAGGCTCAGGCAGCTACGACCTGTACGGATATAAAGACTCCATGTCTGGAGGCAGCGGGTTCGGAGGAGGTGGATACGGGTCCAGCGATCGGATGAAGAGAGGTCTGTCTGGAGGATCACTGCTGTCCTCCAGCTCCAACGCAGACGACGTCATCGCCAAAATCAACCAGCGCCTGGACATGCTGACGCAGCTGGAGGGAGGCATGAAGAGCAGCGGCCGCAGCGACAGGTGACCCGCACACACTCACGTTACCCAGCATGCACCTGAACCCGGAGCCAGCATCACCCCAGACATACTCGCCATCATCCGATGCATATCTAGTCATGCAGGCTTTTCTCTGGAGCTAGATATGCATGCATTAACATTTGTGCTGGGCCACGATTAATCACATCCAAAATCTGTTTTTTTATATAATGTGTGTGTGTGTGTGTTCTATACAAATTATATGAATATAAATGTAAACATGCATTTTTATAATATATACTTTCTTTATTTATACACAGTAGACACGTGTGTGTGTGTGTGTATATATACATATATACACACACACACACACATCAAACACTTTTATTTTGGATGCGATTAGTGCGATTGACCAGCGCTTATTAAAATATCAGATATCATAGATTTAAAAAAAAAAAAAAAAAGGGGAGAAATTTATTGCGACTATTTCTGGCATTAAATGCATATTGCAATTTCTTTTTGCACTAATTTTGTTGGGAGGAAACAAGCAAATATGGCAAAAGGAAACATGGATTATCATATTTCTACATTTGCTATTTTTTGTTAACTGCATGTTTAAATATGTATAATACACATGTCCAGCGTTTGGATCAAAATGACTCATCTGCTGTTTTGTCACATCTAGAAACATTATGACTGGAATATCTGATAAGATCATCGGTCTAGTCGACAGCTCGTCTTAAAGTTTATTTTGTGATTATGTCAGTCTGCTAATGTTATCCCTCTCTTCAGACGTTCAGATCACTTCACCAGCTCATCCGCAGCAGTAACTGCTTAAAGTTTATGGTTTTAAGACCTTCTAGATCTCCTCAGTGTGTCCCTGCAGCACAAGTACACTTCAGACTTCGTCTAATAGACTGTGATCAGGGTAGATGCCATATTGCACTTTTTGCAAATGAAAACAAGGCTGTGATGGATTGACGTTTAGTCTGTTGTATGGGTTGACTTGTCATTAGAAATTGTCTTGAAGACATTTTAAATGTTGTGTCCGACTACCATTTAAATGTAGTAAATTAATATTTATTTTTCAAGGATGCATTAAGTTGATCAAAATTGACAGTAAAGACATTTTTAATCTTACAAAAGATTTTTTTCATCTTTGGATCATGGATCATGAAAAATAAAATATATCACCAATTCCCCAACTATATTGAGCAGCACAACTGTTTTCAACATTGATAATAATCAGAAATGTTTGTTGAGCAGTAAATCAGTATATTAGAATGATTTCTGAAGATCATGTGACACTGAAGCAGCTTTTATCACAGTAATCAATTACATTTTAACATTACTGTATTTTTAATCTACTAAATTCAGCCTTAGTCATCTACATCTTTCCATCGCAGCCTTGTTTTCATTTGTGTAAAGTTGTCTTAATTTGCTTTCGAGTGTATATTCAGTTCTTGTAGTTGAAACAACTAAAGCAGTGTAGTTTGTGTTATGTAGATTCAGTGAATCCTTCCTGACCATTTGAACACAAAAAAACACGCTCACATACTCCGTTTCGTCCTGATCCTCAGAAGGCCCCATCAGATTTGACTCTAAAGTCTCAGATAATGCTAACGCTGCCCTTGCAGACCCCAGAAGGTCCCCGTTTTGCACCATTTCAGTCCTGTGCCGAATGTGCAGTATTGTTGCCTTATATGTCCATCTGTGCAACTGTCATTCTGAAGCTTTTCCACAGCCTGTCTCTTCCCACAATGCACCTGAGAAACGGGGCTGTGGAAGGGCTTGAACGAATGAGCGCTGAATGATGGGTTTGTTTGCATAACGAAGCGGTCCTCCGAGCCGCCGACCGAATGTGGTGGTCCCTGCTTGACCTTTGCTCTGCGCCTCCCTCCCTCTGCAGGTTTAACCAATACGAGTCTTTCGACTCGCGCTCCGCCTCCCTCGGCCCCCGAGATCTCTACAGATCCAGTAGCTTCGGTTACAGCGACTCCCGGGGCGACATGATGGCCCAGCGCGGAGGCGTGGGCTTTGGGCTCATGGGTGGAGCCGGGGGGGGCGGCGGCTTTGACGGCTCCGCCTTCGGGTCTGCTAAAATGCGGCAGACTCGAGACTCCGCCTTCTCGGGCTCCGGCTGGGGGGCGGGGCAGAGATCTCCGCGCAGGAGCAGAGCGGCCGGGGGGCGGGGCTTTGGCCGCAGGCAGGACTCCTCCTCCTCCGCCTCTGGCAACATGGGGGGAGGAAGTGGGCGGGGCGGAGGCCAAGGCCACTCCCCCGCGGGGCGAGGAAAGCTGCCCTCACTCCTGGCCCATCGCATGTACCCCGACAGCGGGGCCTTCCAGTCTCAGCGCAGGCCCCAGGACTTCCCTGCGCGGAACTTCGGAGGGGGCCCGAGGGCCAACCGGCAGCACGGCCGCAAGAGACCCATGAACCGAGTAAGTACCGCCTGCTCCCTGTGGGGGGTGGGGCTGAGAGATCAGTGCTCACCCCTGCACATAGGGCCCAGTCAGGCGCATTCATTCCCTCGAGGAGAGGCTACCCCAGTCTGACCCCCCCCCCATTTGACCAGTTAGACACTGACAAACACCAAAGGGGGTAGCTGTGTAAAGTGTCACACAGTCAGGATAGTAACACTGTAAATCCTCTCATCATTGACTCTGACTCTCACGACGATGCAAATGGACACGCTCTCAGATCTCATTTGCATGTGTGTTGTCGTGGCAGCAAGTGAAAGGTCAGCGCGATGGGCAGAAGAAGAGGAAACAGACTCTGAGTGCATCTGACGAGCCTGAGTCCAAAATGGGCAAAACCGAAACTGCGGGGGAAACATCAGCCACCGGTACGAGAGTGCATGTGTTTTCGATAAGAACTGATCTGCTGCCTCCTGTCTGTGATTGCTGATAAGTGTGGTTGTGTTTCAGACGCTGCGACAGGAGAGTCGGAGGAAGCGACCGCTGCTGTGGTACGTTCACGTTCATTTATCATCTCTGTTGTAAAAACAGTGAATTATACGGAAATACAACTAACTCTCTTTGCTCTCCAGGAGTCCAAAACAGAAGACGGAGGAGAAAGTGCTGGTGAGTTCTGGGCTTTTCTTCTGCAACAGCTCAATGTAAAACATTGGCTCTCCAGATTTTTGGCTGATAAGTGTTGGAAGTGGGACTTTTATTTTGATACGGCGCTTGCTTTATCATTCATTCGTCTTCATTTGTTTAATAGTTTCTGGGCCTGTTTTACTAAACGGGGCAAATAAGCGCTAGAGCACAATTCCGAAACGGCGCCGATGGGAGGGGAAAATTCTGCGTGGGAATTACTGACAATGTGCACATTAAACACAGAATTCCAAAATGACCAACGCAGTCTACCAAGAGCAGCACAAATTACCGCCTGCTTTAAGACATTGCTTTTTTTGGGGGCGTTAAGTAATGGCGCAAATACCAGTAATCTGACCAACGCAAACGTTAGTAAATCGCATTGCGTGATTCATTTTAGTAATCTCCTCCCATAAATTTTGCGTCTGAAAGAGAAACTCCTACAAATGCATATTCAAAAAGGTCTGAAACAACTGTCCACACGTTTTCAGTGCTAATTGTTCACTGTGCGTTTTTAGTAAATCCTGACAGTACTATTTTAACACCAAAAGATGGTTTGCGCAAGCTGTTAGTAAATCTGGCCCTCTGTCTTTTTAACCAAAGCTTCTGCATTTAAACAAATCTTTGGATATCTAATAGACATTTAATAATGCAAACTGTGGCAGCTTCAGTTGTGGGATCTTAAAGCTAGTGGTCGGCCGATATTGTTTTTTTTTTTGACTGCCGATATCTTGGAAAGCTGGGTGACCGATACATAGCCGATATAATTTTATTTAATGTTAATTAATATTTAAGAAATTTGAAATCATTTGAAAATTGATTAAAAAATAAATGTGTAAAATAAACATACTCATACTTCAGATGACAAAGTCTTTTTCACAAGTAAATAAATATTTAATAAAAGTATAATTGAAAGGAAGTAAACACTAACTAACAGGGCACTCAGTATTCTGGGAAGTTTGTGTGCATTGGGAAATCATATTGTTCAAATAAAGCAAGGTAACAGTCATTTTACAAACAGTACACTGAGAAAATGATATCAAGATGTCATCCAGTCCTGTACTGTCTTTATCTTGCTGATTATCCCGTTTGACCCAGAAATGCATCACAACACGAACGCGTCTCACGGCGTGAGGTGCTGAAAAAACACTGTTGGGATGTGATGCGGCTGCCAAAAACTTTGTATCTGTCTCTCTCCAGCTGCATCCAATCAGGACGAGAGTGCCAAGGCCAAAGGGAAGAAGACTCCGCCCTCTGCGGCCAAAGTCAGGAAGAGGAGAGGCTTCTTTGAAAGGTCAGGGGTCAAAGTATCAGCACACATGTTAGGTTGCTTGGCGTCTGTGCTGAGTGCGTGTTTGTGGATCATGTGGTTGTTTTTCCGGTCGTTTCCCAGGATGACGTTCGCCTGCTCCGTCTGCAAGTTCCGCTCGTTCTACAGCGAGGACATGGCCGCCCACCTGGAGAGCAAGTTCCACAAGGACCACTTCAAGTTTCTGTCCAATCAGCTGTCAAAGCCCACCACTGACTTCCTGCAGGTGCGGATGCTTCGCTCAAGCGAACTCGTATGTGGAGTCCAGTGTGTCGTAACGGCTGTTGTGTGTGTTTTGTAGGAATATCTGAATAACAAGTACAAGAAGACGGAGCAGCGAGTGTGTCAGATGGACAACCACAGCACGGTCATCTGTCAGGTGTTCAAAGAGCAGGATCTGACGCGAGGTGCGGAGTCTTGCTTAAACGTGGATCTGCGCAGAAGCGTGTGTGTTCTAACCGCAGAGCCTCTCATGATGTCATTTCCTGTCTGTAGATCTCGGCATGGAGCACTTCATGAAGAAGGTGGAGGCGGCTCACTGCTCGGCGTGTGACGTCTTCATTCCCATGCAGTACACGCTGATCCAGAAGCACCTCAAGTCACCTGACCACAACTACAATCGCAAGGTACAAATGCACATCAGATCAAGTCAGAGGCTTTGAGCTGCTGGTGAAGTGCTTGTCTGACCTTGTGACCTGTGTCTGTGTGTGTCAGGGCATGATGGAGCAGTCCAAGAGGTCGAGTCTGTCTGTGGCACGCAGCATCCTCAACCACAAGGTCATCGGCAAGAAGCTGGAGAGCTACCTGAAGGTGTGTGTCTGTCTCTCACTGTCACATGGTGTAATTGAGCATTTTATGGACTTTGAATTACTTGTTGCCAGTCGTACGACCGTATTTTTTTTTATATTTGTGTAAATATAGTAGTTTTTACCTTGACATTGTCTTACTAAAAATGTCACTCTTATGTGGCGTTTAGACCAACCGATAATGTCTTCTTGTGTTATTATTTTTTACATTTTGTTTGTTATTTTTCAGACATTTGTGTAATTATTCAGTGATCGACCGATAATCAGTTTTACTGATATTTCTTTTTGATATTTGAGCATGGTTCCTTAATTGGGTATTGTTTTTTACTCCAGACAATATATAATTACAGGAAACTAGATGACTTTACTATTTAGGCAAATAATCAACACCTAAACCTGGATTTGAACGTTTTTCAGTAGAGAATGACCAATAATCGGGTTTACCGATATATATATATATATATATACATTTTTTGCTTTGTTTGGTTTATGGCTGTCGAAACGATGTTACTCTGCTTCTTAGCCTAATAAAAAAAGACCTAAACCTTCATTTTAACAAATGTTTACTCTAATGCAGAGTTGAAAGACACCTTTGTCATTTGTTCTCCATTTGAAAACAGTAGACTTTCTCCATTTATTTCAGCTATTGTTAATATTGTTATGGTTATTGCTGCAGCTATAAAAACAAATAAAAAATACAGTTTTTGTAGTTGTGGCATGAAGATGAAAAAAATCCACAACATTTAAAAGTAAACAAATATCGGTACTACACAATGGTGATATAATCATACAGAAAATTGGTATCAGCCATACAAAGAAAAAACTCAGAAATTGCTAGTAAATTTATGTAAATTTAAATAATGATAAAGAAATGGCTGAATTAACCCTAAAGTTTTGAATTGTATTTTCTCGTAAAACGTACACCAATAATGTTGATTTACAACTTCAAAAACATTTGTTATGGTGTAGCATTTGGTGAGTGTTGATTTTGGATCTTGGTCAAATGACCAAACGAGCGAGTTATAAATCAATACTCTTAATAAACTTTAGAAATATTGTTTTATTTGTAAGTTTACGAGTTCCGTTTGTCCTCACGCAGGGTGAAAACCCCTTCGACGGTAACCAGGATGACCAGGATCCCGAGGACTCCATGGTGATGGAGGTTTCCGAGGCCGATCTCACCAATGAAAGCCTGAGTGAGCTCAAACAGGAAGAGGAGGGGTCTCTGGTGGAGGGGGCGGAGCCTGTTGGGAATGGGGAGGAGCATGAAGAAGAAGTGAAGATGGAGGCGGAGGAGGGTGTGGAGGAAGGCGAGGAGGGTGTGGAGGAAGGTGAGGAGGGTGTGGAGGTGGGGGAGGAAGGTGAGGAGGGTGTGGAGGTTGGAGAGGAGGAGGCGGCCGAGCACGGCGTCGATGCAGACGCAGCAGCGGCGGGAGACGCTGACGCCGCACCAGCCGAGTAATCGCCAGGAAAACGCCCATTAGTGTCTATCTGAAGAATCACTTCTACATCCTAAACCTTTGAACTCTATATGAAAGCTGACCCTGGGTCAGAGCAGAAATGCAGCCTGAGGACCAATCAGAATAAAGCCTGCCTCGTGTTCATCCAGTCACAGGATTGCTCCGCCCCTCTAATGCCTGTGCGTTTGATTTGATTAGATACGCGCGTGTCATGTGACTGTTGATGTGCCTCTTGAGATGAATTCAGTTTGTCACTTCTTTACACGCTGAAGTAAAACATTTAATTTCCTTCTGGTTTTTCGTTTCTCTCGTTTGTTTCATTTGTTGCCCTGTAGAGCAGAAGTGAAATGCTTTAATTTAGCAGTTTCCACTCATTGTTTTTTTTCTTGTTAAGGAAATAAATGTTTGTAAAGTCATTTGTGTTTATGAGTGTTTTTCAGAGCGAGTGATATTCTGCTTGTTATGAAGCAACGTGGTTTTTCAGGTTATTTTTTGGAATGATGGAAATTCATCAAAATACATTATGTACTAGAAGTTTATTAAAATTTTTAAAATGATAGGAATTTAGTAGTTAATTTGAGTGTGTGTGTGTGTATATATATATATTAGTGCTGTCAAAGTTAACGCAAATTAATTTCACTTGGCATTAGTGCAGACCGCTTTAGCGACTTTTTTCCCTTTAAAAAAGCACCCAAACCTTATTTAGTTTCTGAGAATGAGCCGCACAAGGTCTTGCTCTCCCAGAGCACGCACACCTCTCTCTCTCTCGCTCAATTCAATATTGATTATTGGCATAACTGTAAAAAATACAATATTGCCAAAGCTTGAAATATATATAGAGAAATATAATAACAATGAAAATAATAGAATAAAACCATTATAACAATATAAACTTAAATAAACAGTGTAACAAATAAGAACTTGTGTGAACATGTCATACCACACTGTAAGGTCCACACATCCGGCCCAAAGAAGGTTTCCGGTGGAGGATGAAGGGTTCCTGCGTGTTCGGTCTTTTCAATGCGCAAAGCTCTTCAGTTTAAGTTAACCTCTAATCTGACTCCATTTTATTATGACCTCGTATTTAGCTTGAAATACAAATTGATTGTCTATTTCTAATTAGTATTCTTCTGATATTTGATTATTCTAGTTAACTCTTGACTTTATATTTACTCGTTCATTCGGTTGCTCATGTCTTTAACAACGTAATCTACTAGAGTCAATAATTACAGAGTAAAACAGAATAAGGTCAAATATAACAATTTATTATCAGTCAGGTAAATACTGTATGTATTATGTCAATTACACAGCAATTCAGAGAGATCAAATCATATCAATAAAATACATCAAATTCTCAAAGATAAATCTACGAGTAAAGGATGCAAACCTGACTTTATAGAAATACATAGTGTGAAGTATTGAGAGACACACACTACGGGCTTCTGGCTACAGAATCACCCCGATCCTTTTGCAACATTTCTTTAAGTACCTCAGACCAAGATAAACATCCCCCGAAATAGAGACAGGAACTAACAATTGTAATTTGCTTTGATCAGGTCGAGTTATAACACCTTTAGGGACAGAAGGTAATTTGCATGAAAGGCACTGGGAACTGGCCCGCCCTCTAAAGCAGGGGTGGGCACACTGTTTGACTCGAGGGCCACATCAAGTTTTCCACATTAAGTGAAGGGCCGCATAATATGTTTATGACAAATGAAGCTTTGATATATATTTTAATTCTAAATTGACACTCACTCACTACTGTACCATGTATACTTGTCCATACATGGCAGTTCTGTTCTTGTACCATCTCTACCTATTTTTATGAGCACTTTATGACACAGATAAGTTGTATTGGTGTACAAGTCGATATGTGAGACACATTTTATCATTTCATTCAGAAGTAATGTAAAATAAACGAAACGTTTACAAACATGTTTTTATATTCCCTACACTCCACAAAAACTCCTGTAAATTTAGCAGTGTTCAGAATAGAAAAAAAATACGGAAATATAAGTAAAAAACAAGCACAAATTCTTGTGGCATTCACCATAAACATATATTATAAACGCCCAGCCTAAATATTTAAAGCGAAACTGAAACTAGCGCGTGGCTGCTGGAAAAGGCACAATACAAACTCAAAACAAGCTCACTTGCCTTTTCTCATTCGTCACCAATCCTGCTTTGTGCTTGACCTTGATTGCGTTATATACTGTAAGTCACCTTGGAAATCGCAGCACATTTCAGATGAACAAAACGCAATTTATAATCCAGAAAAACAGTACTATATCCATTTTCATAAAAATGTGTGTGGGAAACAGAAGAAGAAATCATATCTTTGCGAGATAAAATGACAAATTATTTCCATGTTTTCCCCAAATGCCAGCACCGTGAGCAGCAGGATAACACTGCCATTTGTTCTGATTCTGAAGAGTCTTTTAAGCATTTTTAAAACAGTTCCAATACAAGGCATTTTTAAAAACAAATGAACACTTTCACATTTTTAAAACATGTAACTTATTTACTGTTGTGCCAGTTTTGTGGTGTATGTAGCTCTTTTGACTTTTATTTTGTATTCGCTGCGCGGCTTGAACGCGGCGTCGTCCGTCAGAAATAGACGCGACGCATCTCTTCAGTGAAGCCGCGCGGAGAGCCGCTTCTGAAACGCGCCGCGGACTGACTGGAGCGGCGGGATGCTGTAAATCAGGGGTTATATACTGCACTACAGGCTACAGCGCCATCTATTAGATATGACTGATACTGTATATTGGAACAACTGCATCACGGACTGGATGAAAACGCCCGTAGTTTGCCCTCCTCTGCAGATTCTTATCATGATTTTAAAAATCCCTCGCGGGCCCCACAGCAGTGATAGCGGGCCGTAGTTTGGACACCCCTGCTCTACAGTGTGCAATACATCTCTAAACTCTTAGGATCTGTATTACCTTTTAGTTTACCTCTTGTAAGAATGAGACCATTGTACCAGTCGCCCTGAGACAATTCAAATGATACCAAACATGACTGTAAATATCACCTGCATTCATGTAGAACATTATATTCTACTATTGACCATTCTGAGTGAGCTGAGTGAAGGGAAGGATGGGTGAGAGGAAGAGGGGATGGAAAGGAGCTGATGCATATGTGAGAGAGGCATTTTCCCACATCTTCTCTCAGTGGGATGTGGAGACAGATGTCTGTATGTTAATGCACTGTGTGTGTGTTGTCCATCTCAGAAGTTCAGTGTCTGAGGTTCTGTAATTCATACACAGTGTTTAACATATAAACACACAGGCTGAGGGTCACTGTGGTGGACAGTAGGGAAACACACTGAGGTCAGACATAATACACACACACACACACACACACACACATTCACCTGCTGTCTCTCAGGCTGTGGCACACACACACACACACACACACACACATTCACCTGCTGTCTCTCAGGCTGTGGCACACACACACACACACACACACACACACACACACATTCACCTGCTGTCTCTCAGGCTGTGGCACACACACACACACACACACACACACACACACACACATTCACCTGCTGTCTCTCAGGCTGTGGCACACACACACACACACACACACACACACACACGTATCTCGCAGCCAGTGCTGCTGTCTGTCCCTCTCCTAGTATGATCTTTATTTGTTCCTCTTCAGTCATGGCTGTAAAGTTCTTTATGATGTTTGTGAATTTGTTGATGTATATGTCTCTGATTGATTTAAACTGGTAACAGTGAAGTAGGAAGTGTGTCTCTGTCTCACAGTGAACACACACTCTTTGCTCTCTGGGTAAGCAGCTCTTTCTGTGTCTGCCGGTCTCGATGGCTAGTCTGTGCTCACTGAGCCTGTACTTGCTCAGGATCCGTCTCTGCTTTGTGTCTTTCACACTCTGGAGATATTCTTCTAATTCATATTTTAATTTTATAGTTCGATAAAGTTGTAATTTACTTTGTGTTTTGGTTTCTTGATCCCAATGTTCCAGATATATATGTTTAGATTGTTTGATAATCTGATTTATTTTGATGTTTGGGTGAGAAGCAGTGCTGGTCTGAGACTGGTTAGTGTTAGTAGAGTTAGTCAGGTTAGTAAGTCTCATCCCATTGTCTGACAACAGAAACAGTAAAATATACCAATGAAAAACATTTTATTGAGAATTTAGCTTCATCAAAATACAGTATGTGGGCACAGAGAGGCAAACAAATGTAATAATAATGTATATATTGCACGTTCAGAAGAAGAGCTGTCCTGTCTGCAACAATGTAAACAGGTTTGTGTCAGTAATCAGTAAAGTGCTCAGTGCAAAGAAACAGAAGTAATGCCAACCTGGTATTTATTTTTTCATGTGTCTAATAGCCATGAACAAGTTATTTGAAAAACATCTATGAACTTTGAAACATGTCTAGTCTTCATGCTCTGTTGACTATGGTTTCAATAATAATAAACATACATTTGCATAAAGCATCCATATTTATCCATGAAAAGTATTAATTTAAGGTACATTTAGAACAAATAAAAATGTGTGATTAATCGCGAGTTAACTCATGACAATCATGTGATTAATCACGATTAAAAAATGTAATCGATTGACAGCTCTAATATATATATATACAGTGTCCTCCATAAGTACTGGAACAGTAAAGACAGTAAAGGGAGCTGACTTTGAGAGAAAAGCAAGCAATTTGGATGCTAAAAGAAAAGAGGAAGTCAGTTAGAGCTCTAGCAAAAACAAAGGGCATGGAGAAATCAAGAGTTTGGAAACCACCAGCAACCAACAACGACCTGATCGGCTGAGAAAACAACAGTAGTTGATGACAGACAAATCATAAAAGCTGTAAAAATGAATCCTTAAAGACGTGTCTGTAAAATCAGCAACAACTTCCAGAAAGCTGGGGTGATGCTCTGACAATCTACTGTCCTCAGGAGACTTTGACACAGAATTACAGATGCTACACAGCAAGATGCAAACCTCTGACCAGCACCAAACATAGAAAGACAAGATTAGAGTTTGCAAAAAAGCACAAAGGTCAGCCAGAAGAGTT
This sequence comes from Barbus barbus, assembly GCF_936440315.1. NCBI lineage: Eukaryota > Metazoa > Chordata > Actinopteri > Cypriniformes > Cyprinidae > Barbus > Barbus barbus. Next base: position 1,188,732 of record NC_136735.1, read on the forward strand.
TTGGAACTGTGTTTATGGACCGATGAGACAAAGATGAACCTTTATCTAAGTGATGGGAAAGCACTAATGTGGAGAAAAGAGGGAACTGCAATGATCCCAAGCATACAGCCTCATCTGTAAAGCATGGTGGAGGTGGTGTCATGGCATGGGCATGTATGGCTGTCTCTGGAACAGGCCCTCTCAACTTTACTGATGACCCTGCCAGTTCAGTCAAGGAATTTATAAGGGCAAAGAAATGGAAAGTCTTACATTGCCCAAGTCAATCTCCAGATTTAAATCTGATTGAACATGAATTTCAGCAGCTGAAGAGGAGAGTAAAGGCAGAAACTCCCCAAAACAAGCAACAATTGGGATTGTCTGCATTAAAGGCTGAGAAAGTATTTCAAAGGATGAGAGCAAGAGTCTGGTGATGTCTATGGGTCACAGACTCACTGCTGTGATTGTGTGCAAGGGATCTGCAACTAAATAATAGCTTTTAATCTTTTATATCTGCCTTATGTTCAACTGTCCCAATACTTATGCTCTCATCAATGAGTGGGATGAACTCTAAAAGTGCTGTCAGTTTCAAAGTCATGTGCTGTGCTGCTTTATGTGCTGTTACCGGGGACAGAGTTATATTTCTGCTGTTCTGAAAGCACCACCTGCTGGCAGAGAATGAACGTGTATTTTCAATAAGCCTGTTGTTTTTGTTCAGACCAATGCAAAAATCGACCCATGTTTCAGCTTGCAAACACGCAGAGCTGTAACTGTGAACTGATGCATGGATAAGAAGATAATGCATTCTCAAAATCTAAACAGTAAAATGTATTTATATGTTATTTAATTGATAATAGGGCCTAGTTGTTTAAATTAATGTAATAATTCTTTTGACTCGTCCATTTTCTTAAAAATGGCTTAAAGGTTGAAATGTGAAGTTTTTATAAAACTTTTTTCATTTTATAAAACTTTTATCTGAACTGTAAATCATGCTTTTTACAGTCATTTTACTGTGTAATATGTTACTATTGACAGTGTCTTACCCTGCTCATACAGTATTAATTTGATTTGTGCAGGTCTTTAAAAAGGTCTTAAATTTGAGCTTAAAAATCCTGCAGAAACCTGATTCAACATCTGCAACAGATAAAGCTGAATGTTTTATGCTATTAACTCTGTATTTAATGATGAATGTATGAGACGAGAGATTACTGGCACTTTAATCTGAACTGATTCCTGACGATATGTGCCACATTTAATAAGAAAGGGTCTGTGGCTTTAATGTGAGTTTTTGTACACATGTACATGAGTGCCTTCAGCAGCAGAGGGAGCAACACACACACACATGCTAATGTTAGTAGGACACACACACACACACACACACACATGTTGGTTTGCTATTTTGCTAACAAACTGTGTGTGCTATTGCCCTACACCAACCCTACACCTAAACTTAGCCCTCACAGGAGACTTTGTGCATCTTTTTCAAAGAAAAGATTTTCAAAAAAACACCATTTAGTATGTTTTTAAGCCTTTTGAATTACGGGGACATAGGCAGTGTCCTCATAAACCACCTTCATATTGTAATACCTCTGTCATACCCATGTCATTATACACATTTGTGTCCTCATAAACCACATAAACATGCACACACACACACACACACACACACACACAAACACACACACACACACACACACACAACCATTGAGGTGTCAATGTGCGTGTCTCCATCTGTATGTGTGTTGGTGTAAAGGATGAGGTGTGAATGTGTGTCATTAACACTGATAAGGATCTTATACGTTTGTGTGTGTGCTTCTTATTTTTTTATTGCCAGCAGGATGTTTTGAAAGTGTGTGTGAGTATCAGTGTTACTCTGCTATATTACATTCTTTAGCGTGTGTGTCTGTGCCTGACATTCAGAGGTAATGACATCATTTCTCATGGGCAAAAATGCTTAAAGATCCAATAACAACTTGTGTGTGTGTGTGTGTGTGTGTGTGTGTGTGTGTGTGTGTGTGTGTGTGTGTGTGTGTGTGTGTGTGTGAGTGTGAGTGAGTGTGTGTGTGTGAGTGTGAGTGAGTGTGTTTTGGTGGAGTGATATTTCAACAGCCTCCTCCTCAAATCTGTATTAGATGATAATAAACAGCTCCATATGACATACACACACACACACACACACACACACACAGGGTTTAAAGTGTGTAAAATAATATCATTTTTCATTAATAAACAAGTTCAGCAAACACACATCAGCAGAAACACAAACATGAAGAACAATGAAAACACTTCTGCCATTATGTGATGAATAAATGACCAAACACACACACACACACACACACACACACACACACACACACCCTCAGGCTGATGTGACATGATACCCAGCAAGTCTATATTTCCATATTATGTTGTAAATGATGACGTTTAAATGCGTGCATATAATGCATAAAGTTATACTTTTTAGGTATAAGACTTTAACTGTGATCCACGTCTTTTACATGAATAGTTTTTTTTGTAAGTATTTTAAACAAACGAACAAATGTCAAACCTTTACAAATTATTGCAAAACAAAAACTAGGTGCATTTTAAAGGTTTTGTGAGCTCACGGTTTAAACAGTTGAAAGTTAAAAATATCCTGCGCTCCTCATTGGTCAGTCGCGTTACCTGCGCCCAATCAGCCGCGTCCTCGGAGGCGTTAGGCCACGCCCCCAGCAGCCGATGAGCAGCACAGGTGAGCGCGCGCCCGATCACGGAGGCGGAGGAGGAGAGCGCGAGCGGAGCAGCGACATGAGACTCGGCCCGAAGCGACCGGACTGAGCTGATCGGCACCGAGCACACCGAGAGTACCGCGCCGTTCCTCCGAGAGAAGCGGGACGAGTTTCCCGCACTCCTCAGCAGTTTGCGCGCGTGAGTTTCTGTGAGTTTTACAGATTTATGACTCTGAGCGCTTATCGCATTATTCACGAGCGATTTGAGCTTTAACCCGAGAGTGAGTGTGTGTGTGTGTGTGTGTGTGTGTGTGTGTGTGTGTGTGTGTGTGTGTGTGTGTGTGTGTGTGTGTGTGTGTGTGTGTGTGTAGTTGATTGTTTATAGTGAGTGTTAACGCGACGCACCCACATCTCTCACACACACACACACAGAGAGTTTTTGTTGGCTATTTCAGCAGCACAGTAATGTTTAAGACGATAACAGACCTGTTGTTCTACTCTGGAAAGCTGCTTTCAGTTTAACCTGAGCTCCATCTTTATCATCAAGCATGGCTGAAATGTGTCTTATTGTGTATTTAAAGCGACACTCCGACAGAAACAGTGCTTCTCAAGCTCAGATTGTGGTCTGAATAGCTTCTGTATCAAGTCTTCATGCGGGCGGATGGAAAGAAAACATCCAAAACACACTTTTAAGTGTCTATATTTATTATGTGTTTGAGTCTGTAGAGTTAAATGAGGCTACAATCCAGATCTCTTCGAGTTTTTCTCTTAAAAGCACCAAACCTTACAGTATTATCCTAGATCCTGAAGCCTTTTACTGCTGTATTTCACTCCCAAAACACAGTGTTTGTTTTCTCTCTGACAGTATTTTCTGATTTGTGGAGTCCAGAATCTCTTCTAATATGATATTGAAACCTAACGAGACTTCTCAGCCTGGCTTTATTATATGCAGTGTTCAGGGTAATATTCTGAAGTGTTTAATGAGCGATTAATCACCTGGAGAAAGATCATCAGATACAGTGTTAATTCAGCTGTGCGTCTCGTCTTAAAGTCCACCACATCAACACCGAGTGGATTTTATGTAAGGCTGCAGTGTTTATTATAATGATGCTGCACATAAATCTCTCATAATACACACTGAAAAAGTGTTTCATTACTGTTTGTGAGTATATGAGAGTCATTGCATTTTGAAGACCACAGCGAAATACTAAAATATAAATGTTTTTATAAGGAAGTGAAAGGCAGAAAGTGAAACGATGTTTTCTAAGAGTACAGCATGACATGCAGTCCAGACTCAGACTATCCCTCTCAAGTGTAGAAATGAGGAAAGACGTATTGAAGTCCCCTCTGTAGTGTCAATAGACCTATGAAATATACTCTGAATTTATTTTACAGTGCAGTTGTTTTGCAGTCAGTGTTGGACAGAGAGTGTTTCACAGATAAAACCAGTTCAGCTACAGGTCAAGTGAAGCTTTCTAAGCTAAGATCATGTGTTGCAGCTCTTAATTCTCAACTCTCAAAGTGCACTAGATAGAATCATTTAACGTCAAAACATACAAAATGTAAATTTTTTTGCAATTCGTTCATTTCTTTTTTTTGTTTAGTATTGCAATAATATTGTACGGTGAGATTTTGATATCGTTGCATCTCTAAAACGATATTTTTAAATGGAAGTGAAGCAGCTGATGTGTGTCTGGAGCAGATCTGATATCATGCGTGTGTTCTCGTGAAGACTTTTCTGCTTATCACTCATGTAGTGTGGTTTCGACTTCACACGTCCTGGTTCCTGTGTGTGTGTGTGTGTGTGTGTGTGTGTGTGTGTGGTGGGGGGGGTTGTTTCCGTCTGTCTTCTACCTGCGCAGCAGCTGTTGGTGAACGTCGGTGTGATTTGACGTGAAGCTCAGAGCGAGACACAGGCTGCTGAAAGGTGTGTCTGATTCTCTTATAACAGGTTTAAGTTCATAAGAGCCTTGTCAAGGTTCACTTGGGTCTATACACACACACACACACACACACACACAGATGTTGAAGACGGTTATTAGAGCAAATCTTTGTCTCGCTCTTGTTTCCATCTCTGCTTGTTGTACAGGAATGTTTCTCTTGGTTTCTATGCTTGACTTCCTCAGAAACTCACTACAGATTTTATGACTTCTAGTGTGTGTGTGTGTGTGTGTGTGTGAGAGAGTTTCTTCTCAAGCTCCTCTTGTCAGTTAGTAGCGGCTGGTGAGTCTAGTTTTCTGAGCTGAGGGATGTTTTGTGCACGCGTTGGTCATGTGGGGGCTGAGCCAGGGGTTTGTGAGATGTTGAGGTTGATGGGGAGTTACTGGAAGCCCTCTGCTCTGGGGCTGACTGACAGCTGCGGCGTCCAATCGGAGCGCAGGTGAGCGGAGGCGCGGGCTGGGATTGGTTAAGCGCCGCTCGCTCGGTGGGAAATGTTGTTCTGGTTTTGTGTGGAGGTCAGGTTTCTCTGACAGCGGATGATCTCTAGTGCGAGGGATTTAACCACTTTTCAGACTTCTCATCTAAATGCTTTCACGAATCTCACAAAACTGCTGCAAAATGTAAAAGTCAAGCTTTTTTTAACTTCATGACATTTAAATTTTTTTTGCCTCAGCTAAAGCATTGTTAATTTTCTTGAAGCACATTATTATAATTATAAGGGACTTTAAGTAAAGCGTACTGTAGATGGTTTTATATTTTTTGCCTCATTGTTATTGCCGTAATACAAAGAAAATCTCGTTCTCGTTGATGTAAGGGAAAAGATTCAGGTCTAATATTTGATGTCATAGTTTTATTATACTTTCTTTAAACGAATGATTGTATCAATAATGAGAATCATCAATGACAAGTATTCAGTGGTAAAACATCAAGATATGGTCATGAGTCTGGTGTCAAAATATTCCTATTTCTCATTAAAATACTGCCGTAAATCCTAATAAAGACATTCTTCATTACAGTGATGCAGATTATAATGTGTGACTTTAATATAAAATATATATTTCGCACATAAAACTTTTTTTTGGCATGTTTGCCTAATTTTTATTATCATAATACAAAAACAATATAAAAATACTCTCAATAGAGAAAGATCAAGGCCTATTATTTAAATTAGGTTTTTAAATGGTGTTATTTTACTGTCTTTATTTTTATGCTGATTTAAATAAGTGAGAAAAAAAAAAAAAAACAGTAATTAATATTAATTCAACTGTTAGACACACAGATGTATTTTGGTCGTGTAAATATGTCCTAAAATGTGCTTATTTGTCATGAAAATGTCACATCCTTCTGTTCTTAACAGTCTTTATGCCAATTATAATAAATTACAAAATAATAATAAAAATGTCAATATGGCATATTTTAGGTGTTTTTAAAAATGAAAAGCAGTACTAGACATTTGCCTCAAATTCTCATTACTACAATAATAAGAAATAATTTTAGCCCTATTTCATCATTTTATTGTTTTAATGCAAAAACTCATAATTGTATACGATATGTATTACTGAGAATAGAGCAGTAATCTGCCTTAAATGTGCTTATTTGTCATTAAAATGAATCACAAATGCTCATAAACGCTCTTCATTTTGATTATGCAAGTTATGATTTCATATTTTCCTGTGATGTTTGAAGCGTGTGTGCTGATGTAGTCATTAAAGCATGACTAACGATCTGTGTTTCTCCTCGGTCGCAGTAGATCTGGTTCACGGCTCCATATGCCTCCATGAGTGACCCCTGACACGTGAAGCCCCTCCCCTCCAGTCAGTCCCATCCAATCGCACGCTTCACCATGGTTTGCCACGATAACGAGACCATTAAGTTCTTCTACGACCTCAGCAAGAAGAACCTCAGCGAGACGTGGAAGCCCAAAGACGTGGTGGTGGTGTCTCTGGGCCTGCTGGTCTGCGCCTTCGTCATCTTCGCCAACATCCTGGTCATGCTGGCCATCTTCATGAACCGCAGGTTCCACTACCCCATCTACTACCTGCTGGGGAACCTGGCGGCCGCCGACCTGTTCTCCGGCATCTCCTACCTGTACCTGATGTTCCACACGGGCCCCTGGACCATCAAGCTGTCCATCCCTCAGTGGTTTGTGCGGCAGGTGAGGCGTCTGGAGAATAAATATGCAATGCAATTTAAAAACCTTAATTAAAACATTACAATTTATGAATGAAATGATTTAGACAAGCTGAGGGAGGAAGTGCTTGTGTTCATTAGAGTACTGATGGGTTAAATGTGTTGTAAGTCAGCATGAAGCAGGACAGCTGGCTGATCAACAGGATGTGCTGCACTTCCTGTTTCCTGTAAGGAATTCTGGGAGAAGACCTGCTGTTGGTAATCCTGTAGAGCCCTATGGTTTCCACATTTGATGAAAACACACAGAAACCCAAAGGTTTTCACTACAAACCGCCAAAAATAAAGTTTGGTTTAACTTGAGGAAATTATGAAATACATATATTACTATTTATAAGAAATAAAATAATATAAATAATAAAAACTCTTTATGCAACAGTTTGACCCAAAAATGTTAAGATGTGATATGATTATATTTAAGTTGACGTTTGATCAATTGGATTGTCTACATATTGTAACTAAAGCAGAAGTGTTAAAGGCCAGATTTCAGGCCCGTTCAGGTTGTTGAGATGAGCGTGTTGAACTCTCATCAGGGTCAAGACTTCAGAAGAACAGCAGCTTGTCTTGTTTCCCGTGCTGCTGAAGAAGCGCTTCCTCTAGCTGTGGAAGAGCATTTTCTTACTTAATTTCATCCATGCGTGACCGGGGCGGTGGAGATCTGATACTTGCTGCGTCCCACTGGAGGAAAACACTATTTTACAGTCAAATACTATTAGATGTACATTATTAAATGTTTTTGGAGTCATCTTATGATTATCAATGCAAAGCATATATATTCCCAAAATCCCTTGTGTGGCACTTCACATGTGACTGTTTGTCATTTAGGCTGTGTGTTGTTTTGCACATTAGGGTTTATGTTGCTAAATGCAATATTTTAGTGTTGTGCGTGTCTCCATGATGGTGTTTGTGTGCTGCTTCTATATTAGTATTCACTTCAGTTTCGAAGAAGAGCTGCTTGTGATGAGTTGTGATTCCTCATGTGGTTTTCTCTTTAACACCCGTGTATGTATTTGGTGGTTGTCAGTATGTTATCAAGGTGGTGGTGTTTTTTTTACACAGTTTAACAGTAACCCGCCCGCTTTTTTGTACAGTAGTTCTGGCAACCACAGCACCCACTTTTTTATTTTTTATTTAATTACTTAAAAATGTAATGTAAATTGTAAATGCAATGTATTTTAATATAAGTGAAGTGAAGTGACATACGGCCAAGTATGGTGACCCATACTCGGAATTCGTGCTCTGCATTTAACCCATCCAACGTGCACACACACAGCAGTGAACACACACAGCAGTGAACACACACAGCAGTGAACACACACAGCAGTGAACACACACACACTGTGAACACACACACACACCGTGAACACACACCCGGAGCAGTGGGCAGCATTTATGCTGCGGCGCCCGGGGAGCAGTTGGGGGTTCGGTGCCTTGCTCAAGGGCACCTCAGTCGTGGTATTGAGGGTGGAGAGAGCGCTGGACATTCACTCCCCCCACCTACAATCCCTGCCGGCCCGAGACTCAAACCCACAACCTTTGGATTACGAGTCCGGCTCTCTAACCATTAGGCCACGACTTCCCCCAATAATATAGACTAGTTGGATATAATGTGATATTCACTTTTGGCCCATGTCCCTCAGTTAAGATGTTTGGCTCTTTGTGTTGAAAGCTTTGTGGAGCTCTGCACTAGATGATTGAGTACACAGTATATAGTGTGTAATACATGATTTGGGACATAATCAGATATTTGTATTTGTATGAACCTTTCATTACCCATAATGGGGCACTTTAATAAAACAGAAACGAATACTGAATTTGTGGCCGCGATTCAATAAAACGAGGAAACAAGGGAACGAATCCGCAATATAGGGGTGGGCGATATGGGAAAAATATCATATCACGATTTTTTTTAGAAATATCACGATTCACGATTTTATCACGATTCTTTGTCATGTTAGTTTTACTATTTTGGTTTTACAAGTTGTCTGAGCATTACAGCCAAACTAGAAAGACAAAGATGCATGGCAGATATTTAGGCCAAAGTGGGCGAAGATAAAAAATCTTTGTCATTATTTTATCTTTCTTATTAAAAAATAAGAACAAAGATACACATTACAAATACACATGATATACAAATAAAACAAACAGTGCTTTATTTTCAGGTACAAAAGGTGCATTTAGCAGAGCATTCAATGAAATTATATAAATATAAAAATAAAACACTAGATAGACTGATTCCTAAAGCAACTGTTAAAGTTTTTCAGTCAAGAATAGTGAGTGATTTTTCTCCTTGCGTTTTGTTGTTTTGTTAACGTTAAATGAATAGTTACCGGAAAAATAAATATTCTGTTATCTGTCTGTCAATTCTATCATAATGTTTTATTTTATACCATCATTTACTCAAAAGTTGTTTTAAACCTGAATGAGTTTCTTTCTTCTGCTGAACATAAATGCTATTTTGAAGAATGTGGAAAACCAAACATTTGCTGGTCCTCAGTGACTTCCATAGGATTGTTCTTTCTATCAAAGTCAATGTGGACCAGCAACTGTTTGGTTACCCTCATTCTTCAAAATATCTTCTTTTGGGCTGAGCACAAGAAATTAATAGTGGTTTGGGACAACATGTGAGTAAATAACGCAGAAATTAAATTTTAGGGTGAACTGTCCCTTTAATGACAGTCGACAGCATGTTTAGTGTCCTGTCCCTTTAAGAGCTGCACGCATCTAATATACAGACACGCATCTGTTTCTCTCTTAACTATATACTTTTATTTTAGAGATAACCAACTGAGTCTGTATGTAAACCTTGTGTGTTTTGACAGTATTAGCGCAAAAGATAAGTTAGTTGAGTAATCAGGCGCTGTTAGACAGGCGTTTTAGTGCGCGTGCTTCAGGTGTACGTTATATGTGCTCAGAAAAAGCGCACGTCAGACCAGCGCACGAATTAAACATTTAACCAGCAAGGCTTGTGTGCAAATAATGTACTTTTGTGATCGCGAATAAGTGCAGTGTCCTGTCAGAGTAACTCTACTGCTGTATGTCGTGTTGTACAGTATATAGAGACGGCGACCAGAACTGTATTTGATATAATGTGCGCTGTAGCACGATACTACGACATTTCTTCAAAAGCAGATCGTGGAGACATTTTTATCGCCCACGATCAAAAATCGTCATATCGCACACCCCTACCGCAATATATATTTTTCATTCACAGCTTTATATAATCCTGTAAAGCAAATAAATGATCTTTGGATTCCCTCCTTGCTTTAAAACTGAGCTTGCGGTGCAAATGCTTTCAACTTGAATATTTTTTATTTCTGTATGAAAAGCGGGCGATGGAAGGTGCAGTGGGAAGGTCATGTAACGCATGAAGGGACAGCTGTGGTGTAACCGTTGTTGTCCTGTCCCGCAGGGTTTGATCGACACCAGCCTGACGGCGTCCGTCATCAATCTGATGGCCATCGCGCTGGAGCGCCACCAGACCATCTTCACCATGCAGCTGCACAGCAAGATGACCAACCATCGGGTGGTGCTGCTGATCGTGGGCATCTGGCTCATCGCCATAGTGCTGGGTTTGGTGCCCGCTATGGGCTGGAGCTGCGTCTGCAACATCCAGCAGTGCTCCAACATGGCGCCGCTCTACAGCCGCAGCTACATGGTGTTCTGGGCCGTGCTCAACCTGCTGACCTTCACGGTCATGGTGGCCGTCTACACACGCATCTTCATCTACGTGCGCCGCAAGAGCCACCGCATGAGCCAGCACACCTCGCAGGTCAAGCACAAGGAGACGGTGGTCAACCTCATGAAGACCGTCGTCTTGATCCTGGGTAGGACCCATTGCTTCTGACTTAGCCAGTGCCATCATTTGACTAAAGCTATTAGCCCCGTGAATTTTATGAGATTGAAGAGCTTTATTCTCATATGTACAATGAAATTCTTACTTTGTTTGCCCCTCTCGAGAATGACAGGGTAGAAGAGGAACAAACATAACTTACACGGACAATACAAAATACGTAAAAGAAAAAAAGAATATACAGTAGAGTAAAAATATGAATAATAGCATAAAGTAATGAAAGAGAAATAAAAAGAGAACCTGTATGCTCATTAGAAACATGTAGTGCAAGTAGCAATAAAGTGTCGAGTGGTGATAAAGTGTCAGTGTAAAGACTAGCGTTTAAATTGTCCATGATTGTCAGTTATGAGTGTTTGATGGTGCAGCAGGTAAAGTGCCGAGTGCCACAGAACAGGCTGAGTTGATCCTGATGGTACAGGTGGAAGTGGCAGTGGGTTTGACTGTTTATCAGTCTGATGTCCTGGGGGTATAAACTGTTCTGCAGTCTGGATGTTCAGGCCGCAGTGCTCCGGTACCGCTTGCCAGACTTCATGAGTTGAGGGTGAAGTAGTTGTGGATTGGATGGATGGTGTTCTTTGATGTTGCTAGGCCATTTGCAGATCCTTTTGTTGTATATGTCCTGCAGTGAGGGGAGATCTGTCCCTGTGATTTTCCAGGCCAGCTTTATCACCCTCTGTAAAGCCTTTCCGTCATGTGTTGTGCTGTTGCCAAACCACACAGCAGTGCAGCAAGTTAACGCACTCTCCACAGTGCCTTAACTTAGAAGTTATGGAGTATTTGTGATGACATGCCAAACTTCCTTAGCCTCCTCAGGAAGTACTGTCTTTGATGGGCCTTGCTTACTAGTTTTACTGTGTTCTCTGTCCACTTGAGGTCCTCACAGATGTGTATCACTCCTCCTCATTAGAGATGGGCCATATCTTATCGTTTGCGATATACCAGTAAAAATCCCCCCCACAATAAGAATTAGTCTTCCCGCAATAACGATAAAGTCTAGTTGTTGACACATTTCTGTGTGTGACTGTGTGGAGCGACATCTTGGATGTGAAATTGAGGAGGAGTTGATTGCTTTTACAATCTGGAACTGGTTTGGTTAGGGCTGTACTGTACAGTGCGACAAAAATCAGTCTGAGCCTTAATAATAAATGTAGTACAGTAGCACGTGTGCGGTACAGTTTTGCATGTGTATGAGCCTGTTTACAAACCTGTTGTCCAACAAAGATAGAATTTATTGACATGCTTTTTATAAGTTCTTTTTGTGACCAGGTGTAGTTTCTCAAAATGATAGTATTATATACAGGGATAAACGCTATGTCGATTAGCATTGCATTATATATATACTTTCCTTATAAAAAATACCCAAGAATGCTTGAAGATTACAGATAAGCCATATATTTTGTACAGTCGTATGTTTACTGTCTTCAAGTATCAGTTAAATTCTCCTATACTTTTGTCCATATTAGGGACTTCCTGGAGCGTCATCAGTAGTATTCCTTCTGCGATGCATATGTGGAGTTTCTCAGTAATATTCACAACACCCTATTTGGGGTAAAAATTGTAAAGCTAATACTATTCTCTAAAGAAACAGGATTCCCTCATTATCGTCATTGACATTATTGCAATAAATACCAGAAATAGTGATATATTTTAAGCCCATATCGCCCATCCCTACTCCTCATGTCCACAACCATCTCCTTGGTCTTGCCGGTGTTCAGTGTGAGATTGTTAGCCTCACACCATGTGACCAGTTCAGACACTTCTTTCCTGTATGCGTCTCGCCATTGTTTGTGATGAGAACAATGACTGTGTGGTGTCATCTGCGAATTGTGATGACGTTGTTAGGATGGGCAGCAACGGTCGTGAGTGAAAAGCGTGTACAGCATTGGGCCGAGTACACAGCCCTGAGGAGCGCCTGTGTTCATTATGATGGTGCTGTAGGAGTGTTTTCCGAGGCGGACATGTTGAGGTCTACTGCTGAGGAAGCTCAGTATCTAGTTACACAGTGTAGAAGGCAGGCCCAGCATATACAGCTTGTTTATGAGTTTGGAGGGAATGATCGTGTTGAATGCCGAACTGTAATCGATGAAAAGCAGTCTGGCATAGCTGTCTTTATTTTCCAGGTGAGTTAGGATTTTGTGAAGGGCAAATGAAATGGCATCCTCTGTTGATCTGTTAGTCCTGTACACAAACTGTAATGAGTCCAAGGTGGTGGGGACAATGCTTTGATTGTGTTTCTTGATGAGACTCTCAAAACACTTTATGAGAACCGGTGTGAGGGCCAGAGGTCTGTAGTCATTCAGAAAAACTGTATTGTGGTCTGAGCGCCCGAAACTTCGCTTTGTAAGCTCCCTTTAACTTTATACACGTGATCCAGTGTGTTCTGTACTCTAGTAGGAATGTTGACATGCTGATGAAACTCTGGTAGAACTGAACGCAGTATACACTGATTAAAGTCCCCAGCAATAATAAAAACAGTGTCTGGATCTGTGATCTGGTGTGTGCTGATAGTATCGTGAGTGCTGTCTGTGTATCCGCTTGTGGTTGAATGTAAACAGCGGTGATTAAAACCACAGCAAAAGAGTGTAAAAGTGTTATGTAGGCTGCTTGCTCATGTTGCAACAGAACACTTTGTAAAAAGACAGAATGAATATGGTTGACATCTAAATATTTGACTTTTTGGTCCCACTTTATATTAGGTGGCATTAACTACTATGTACTTACATTGAAATTAATCATTTGATACAATGCAGCAGTGGGGATTTCTTTAAGACTGCAAGGGAAGCTCGGCTTCCCCTATAATGTCAAAAAAGTAATGGTCAAACATGTACTATTGTGTTAACATTTTATTGATTAAAAATGCGTTAGAACACGTTCATCTCGAAGACGAGTTCGTTCAGAATCAGCTACATATAGCAGGTGACTCGATTTCCTTCTCATATATTCCCGTAGCATCAGTGTATTTGCCTGTTGAAGCCCAGCATCCATTGACTTCTATGGGGCTGCTTTGAACAGTTTTTTTCAGTGCTTCAAAACTAGACGCTCATTGGATAAATGCTGCGATTATGTCCCGCCCCCGGACGCTCAGTGTCTCTGGGGGTGAATGGAGGAGTGGGCGGGGCTGGACTCCGGGCTTCTGCTTGATGATTGGAGGGTTTGTCGAAAGACTGCATCTCCTTTTGATTGACAGCGATTGTGTCCTATAAGAAGTCGCTGATGCTGAAGCTATTCGAGCCAGTGTTGCCAATTTAGCTACTTTTCAGACCACACTAGCGACTTTTCAGGCCACCCTAGCGACCTTTTTCCCCAAAAGTGACTAGCGACAAATCTAGCGACTTCTTTGACAAACCTTAGCGAGTCTCTGTGATCGCTGGTACTGCCGCAACGGCGCGAGGTCAGCGCGCACGCACCTCTTTCTCTGTTCAGTGAGCGGCTGAGAGGAGCAGCGCGTTCAGTTCAAATAGATATTATGTTGCTTCTCTAATTTTACATGCAAATATAGCAGAAATCACAGCACAGGAATTGTCTTGTCTTATCTTGTGTGTATTATTTGATTTAATCAGACGACGGCTCGATTATAAATTAGGATTTTTGTGCAGACTAACTTCTTGGAAGGGAGAGCTGGTTATGTATTCTTAAAGGGCTGCGTTTCAGTCACTATTTCATATTTATCCCGTTGACATAAACAGTAAAATATATAAAGGAAAACAGTTTTATTGAGAATTTGGCTGCATTAAAATACAGTATGAGCACAGAGAGACAAACAAATGTAAAAGGCAATATGACGCGATGACGTAATTAATATGCTAATTAGCGTATGACGTCATCAGCTACTTTCCATCGAAAGAAGTTGGCAACACTGATTCGAGCTCAGTCCCATAGTGGACTTTGCAAGTGTAGTCAAACTGCTGCAACCTATTTCTTGGTATTTGCTTGGAGAAATTGCTGGCCAATTTTCATTATACATTTCACACAATTATACACCACATTCCTTGTTTCAGTTTAACCTAATTCCCACATTTCCTCCGTCGAGTTTAATGTTTTTTTAGATCGTTTGTTCATTCATTCATTCATACAGTAGGCCAGGCGGTGAACTAGCCAGCTAGCAAACTGCACACGATGGCAGAATTTACGTATAAATAAATGGACAATTTTTATGATGTGGGCCGAAAATGAGCTTCCCCTCTTTGAAAGACCAGCAGCCGCCACTGCAATGCACTAATTGTGTACATACGTGTTTTTACGTTGTACTTATATTTTAAAAACACATATGTAGTCACATCTGTAATTAATTTCTGTAATTACATTTATAATTACACTGTTGACCCATCCCTTACACCTTAACCCAACCTTAAACCTACCCATACCACCAAACCTGTCCTAACCTCACCCGTATCCCATCTCAACAGCAGCAGAAGTGTTTTGCAACACTATAAGTACATAGCAGTTAAGGCCACCTAATATAAAGTGTGACCGATAAGATCTAATCGATAAGATGTGGAATCAATAAAGTTCAAGCGATACTTATGACAGTCATAGTCATAATCATTATCATTCTTTGTGCATGTAGAATGTGAATTTGAAAACACTTAAGTTCAGATTTAGTTCAGACGGCTAAATCACAGCTCTGATAATATAGATAGTTTTTTGGGTGCTGTATCGTTTCATTGTGCCTCAGGACTAGATGTTACACTGACTGACCCGCAGTGATCTGGATGTGTTCAGAAACAAACCCGTCCTGCCTTTGGAGAATAGCTGAAACGCACAATCGCACGGCCTGTCCGGACTCGTCTGACCGGACCTGCGTGTTTTCATCTGGAGAGCATGTTCTGACAGAGCCAAGCGCGTTCTCGTACGGGAGTGTCGACACACTTACTCTGACAACATTCCTGGAAACTCTTGCTCTACCTTCGGAATGTCCCATAAACGCACACACTTCCTGAAGACCGCTGGTGTCCTCATGCTAGTGTTTTAATCAATCACAGAAACATGTTTACAGCACCATGCCCCGATCATGCTTAGATTCCTGGAGATAACGAGGAACAGACAGAAGGAACGTTTGTCCTTCAGTTTAACGACACGCCTTTACACAGAGTCACATGATCAGTGTCGCTCATTTACTTACATTTGCGTCTCCTAGAAATGAAAAATGAGCACCAACAGAGTAGACTGACATGCGGAAACTCGTCCATATTATTCATATTTCTGCAAACTTAGCAAAAATTCCACCTAATTTGTTGGCATTTTTTAATTTAGCAGATGCAGAGAGTCTTACAAAAGAGAAGCTAAAGCAGTTTGTAATTCACAGCAAAATCAGCCAATCAGAGCACTTGATTTGTATTCTGATTTCCTGTCATTCCTTAATTAGCAACCATTATTATGAGTTCTTGACTTGGTAGTTACAAACTGCTCAAAGACTCATATTCACACCAGTAACCATAAATAATCTCTAGCAGAATTGCTAATGTTGTAATTCTTATTTTTAACTGCGATTATTATTGTAGTTACAGTAAACATTATAGCTACCTTTGTTGTTGTTACAGTTCTTGTAAAAGTTATAATTTTTATAGTTGTCACTATAGTTATTGCTATAATTATAATTGTTATAGTTATTGCTGTGGTTCTTATTACGTTATGGTTCTCGTAGTTATTATAGTTATTACTACAGATATTGTTTTTGGTTACAGATGTTGTTAACGTGATCGCTACAGTTATTATAGTTATCATTGTCATTATTGTTCTTGTTGTAGTTATTATAGTTATTGCAGTGGTATTTGTATTAGTGTTATAACACTAGTTACTGTTATTATTTAGTTATTTTTACAGTTGTCACTACATGTCTTCTTATAGTCATCACTACAGTTATCATGGGACCATAAGGGTCAATTTTGTGAAATTGGGATTTATGTATCACCTGAAGCTGAATAAATAATCTTTCCATTGATGTATGGTTTGTTATGATAGGACAATATTTGGCTGAGATACAACTATTAGAAAATCTGGAATCTGAGGGAGCAAAAAAATCTAAATATTGAGAAAATCTCCTTTAAAGTTGTTCAAATGAAGTTCTTAGCAATGCATATTACTAATCAGAAATTAAGTGTTGATATATTTATGGTAGGAAACTTACTAAATATCTTCACAGAACATGATCTTAATATCCTAATGATTTTTGGCATAAAAGAAATAATATAATATAATTTTGACCCAAATGCTACAAATATACCTGTGCTACTTAGGACTGGTTTTGTGCTGCAGGATCACACATTTATTATGATTAAAGTTGTAATTATAGTTAATTTTATCATTAATAGAGGAACAACAGCAACTTTTTCAAGTTGTAATATTACAAGATATTTACAGGAACACACAGGAGTATGTTTTATAACCTTATTCTAGTAGTAATGCATTTTGAGAATCCTGAATAAGCTACCGTTTTTCTGAATTTATGCATGCATCTCAATAAGGGCCGTTTGCATGTGTTAAATGACCTTCATGCCCAGCTCAACTTTATATATATATATATATTTATATATAAGGCTTTTCTGCACAGCCTTTCTTTTAAAGCCTCCTGTTGCTCTCAGAAAATGCGCAATGCTCTCTAAAGACTCGTGTTTTTATTTGTTTGTTCTTGAATGCTAAACATTGTATTTGTGTGTGGATGTCCCATGCGTTCCCCTCTCGGGTGTGTGTGTGTTTCTGACGATGTGCTCTGTCCTGCAGGTTGTTTCGTGGTGTGTTGGACGCCGGGTCTGGTGCTGCTTCTCCTGGACGGGTTGTGTGAGTCCTGTGACGTCCTGACCTACGAGAAGTACTTCCTGGTGCTGGCCGAGTGCAACTCCTTCATGAACCCCATCATCTACTCCTACCGCGACAAGGACATGCGCGACACCTTCAAGCGCATCCTGTGCTTCCCGTGTGTGGCGTCGCAGCAGAAGGGCGAGCACTCGGGCGTCCGCTTCAACACCCTCGAGCAAGAGGTACTCTCAGAGAGCGACGGGACCCAGCACGACAGCAACCACCACAGCAGCGTCAGGCCGCCGCTCAAGCGCCCGCTTTAGCAGAACATCAGATAGCCAAAACATGTCGTAGTCTAGCTATTAAGCAAGTGTTTGTCTGTGTACGTTTGTAGTAAAGGGGCATTTTAGTGTTCAATAAGCTGTTGCTTCGCCATTTGAACAAACTCAAACACTAACACTACCTTTTATGGAAGCTTGTGTCTGTCAGAAAAGGTGATGGCCACTATTTTTCCCTCACAATTCTGAGACTTTATTTTTTTAGTCCGAGAAAAAGTCAGACTTGAGATGTAAACCCAGAATCCCAAGGGAAATGCCAGACTTGTAAGCTCAGAATTCAGAGGAGAAAATGGCAGGAATCCAAATGCAAATTCAGAATTCTGAGAAAAAAACTGAATAGAATAGACAAAAGTCAGAATTGCGGGATGTAAACTATATTTAGATGTGAATTGACAATTTGTGTTAGAATTGCGAGAGAAAGTCGCAATTACCGTTTTATTTTTTGAGGCAGAAACAAAAAAACCTGAACTGCAAGATGTAAAATCTGAATTCCGAGAAAAAGACATAAATTCAGAATTCTGAGAAAAATGTAAAGTTTTCGGAAAAATTCGGAATTGTCAGAATTGAGAGTTTTAAAGTCACAATTAGCTTTTTTATTTTTATTATTATTCCGTGGTGGAAACAAGCTTCCATAGCATTTAGTGCAAACCGAAAAGCTAATTGTCTGCATGGCTAGAAGTGCACTCGGTTTCCGGCTTGGTTTGGCAGCGCAAGGCATTATAATTTAGCGGCGTGCCTGCAGAATTAGAAACACGCCAGCTTAGCTGCACGCTCTAATGCAGTCTCAGTGCTATGGAAAGCCAAAGTGGTCATAAACGCCTGCTCGGGCGTCTGATTGCACACTGACACGTCAAAAGCGTGTGACTTGACAGCAAACCGTGCGTACTGGATGCACGTTTGCCATGAAAACGCGAGTTCTTAGGGATTATGGAGAACGCGCGTCGCAAACGCGTGGTTTTGTGTATGTAAACGCATGTCCTCGACGTGTGATTTCCTATAAAACGCATGTTCTTGACGTCCAATTATTACTCCCATTATGACAATTATTTTTTCAACATGCTGTCCCAACAGCAACACATTAATATGCAAATTAGATACAGTGTAAAGATACTCTGTGTTTAATGGGAAAACCAGTTTATGGAAATTTGTACAGACATATTGCATAAAACAAAATGGTATATCAAATCATTTTGTTATATATTATATAACATAGTTGAGAATCATCCTTAAACAAAGTTTAGAAGAAAAAAATCCTGAAACCTTAAAAATGTATTGGTGATTTAAAAAAAAAAAAGTCCCATTGTTTTTGCCTTTTTGATGTCTATTCATGCCATTTTATTTTTAGGAAAACTTAGTCCTACTGTCCTCTACAGCGGACATAGAAAAAACATGAATAAAATATAATTTTAAAAAAATGTTAATTTTCCATTTTTTTCTAATGCTCTAAACAATGTAATGAAAAGAAAAAATGCTAAATTCACAAAGCTTTTTTGGGGGGGGTCTCAGGAGGATATAGTGGACACATGACAGAATCGGCAATGAAGTCAGCACACGCTTTTGACGCGTGCCATTTTGAGAACACTACAGAAAGAGCACGTTGTTTTCGCCTGTGTGGATGCTTCAAAAGACGTTTGCTCTGCCTGTTTACACGTTCAGAACGTGCGTTTTGTCCGACTCCAAACGCATGTATTCGACGCCCATTTCCTGTTATGATAAACGCACGTCAAGAACGCGTGTTTTATAGGAAATCACACGTCCAAGTCGCACGCTTTTGACGTGTCCGTGTGCAATCAGACGCCCGAGCAGGCGTTTATGACCACTTTGGCTTTCCATACAGTACAGTCATGTCCGTCCCAGCTGGTTAGTGATGGGTAACCAGTGCTCAAGTTAAAGCAGGTACTTGTTTGTGTGTGTTGATGTGTGTGTGTCTAATTGCTCTTCTCTTGTCTGTTGCGCAGCGGAGACGGCGTGTGCTGCAGGAGTCATGGGTCGTATGTAGATTCGCTTGCATTTAAACTCTCAATCAGACTCCATAATCACTCTGTCTTGAGCAGTTTAAGCTGACACAAACCAGTTCTCGTGAGGTTTTACACGCGCCGCATGCCCTGCACAGCTGGTGTCACTGAGGGTCTTTCATAATAGTTTTGTTCTCTTCATGAATGACGCGCATGTTTGTGAATGCTCATCTAACGTCTCTGTAATGCTGCGGTCGTGTTTCTGGCTAACAGATGTGCAGCACTCACTGTGCATGTTTGTCAGAGTGGGGTGTGCATACAGCATCCCATCCGCTCTCTCTCTCTCTCTCTCTCTCTCTCTCTCTCTCTCTCTCTCTCTCTCTCTCTCTCTCTCTCTCTCTCTCTCTCTCTCGATCGAGGTCCTCTAGTGGTGCTCTCCTGTAACTGCGGCACTAACTAACCAGCATACTGCTCTGTTCACCGCGATTCCTCCATTAACTCCATTTAAAATGTCCCTGGTTTTTGAAGAGGGTCTTTTTAAGCTTTTATCTGTTGTGTTTTACTATTTTTATTCCTGTAATCTGTACTGAAGTCTCTCATCTGAGATTCGCAGCGTAGTTCGCCATCTCATGAAATCAGCGACATATTTAAGAGCTTATTGTGAAATATCCATAGCTTGTGCGTTCCGGTTGATTCTGTGGTTTGATTTTATCCTCTGTTTGTAATCACCTCCTGTGGCCAATGAGACACGCACACAGATGCTTTGTTCTGATTGGTGGTTTGCGATTCTGGAGTTTAGATATGCTAATAATAATCATAGAGGGTGCTCAAAGTGTCTGTGTGTCGTCTCTCACTCATCTACTGATCATTAAACACTGATGATGTCTCGTGATGTTGTACAGACATGATTTCACAGCTTTTTGTTGTTGATGAATAAACGTGCTTGATGAAGCCGCATCTGTCCGTCTGCTCTCTGTGCGTTTAGGATGGGGAAACGTCTCCATTTGGGCTGTTTAGGTCTACATGGATGTTCCCCCGTCCTAAAGCGGTCTGTGATTGATCGAGATCTGTCACTGTTAGCAGCTCTTCTGTACGGCTTCGCTCCGCTCTGGTTGGGTGAGATCATCCTAACTTGATTAAACTCATGTCTAACTGATTGACGGTTGTTTGCAGCCCCGTGTTTTCTCGGCTCTGTGTGTCTCAGGCTCGTAAGACTCGTGAGGGAGACGGCGATCAGACGAACAGAGGACAGGTCGTGCTGAAGGATGCGGAGAACATGCTGGGCTCCACCGAGAGCTGAGCATCGAGAAGCAGAGGGATCGACTCCTGCCTACTGACAGTGTGCTGATTGGCCGAATGAGCTGTCAATCACTCATTACACATTTAAATGAGCATCAGATGAAGAGACTGTGTGTGTGTTTGAGCTGTAACTGTGAATGAGTTAGTTGTAAATACGGTTTTTATTTAATTAAAGTCTTATCGGTAAAGTTTATGCATGCTTGTTTGTTTTTTATTTGAAAACATATGACTGACGTCTGATTAAAGACAAACATTAATTGTGTTTTTACGATACCAACATTTCAGTCGACTAATACTGATGAAATTTCAATGAAAACCAACATGCAAATGCATCTCTTTATTTAATGTTAAAACGGAAGTAAATTAAAACCGCATGTATCTTTGGATATTTCATGTTTTCGTTTTTCTTTTTTAAATGTTGTTAATGATTGTTGTGTTACTGGATCTGCATGGAGTTACGAGTTTGTTAAATATTTTAACTTTTGCGCTAAACGTACCGCCCAACCGGATGCGACGCATTCATTTAAAATGTCTGGTTATGAAATGACTTCTGACATAATCATGTTTATTTACAGAAAACCTACCATGCTTGCTTGGTGTTGCTTTTGTTTTGTGTAATTTCATCAGTAAATGTACCGCGTTAGTTTTAACGTGCGCCGCGGCCTTTTTGTAGTTTGAAAGCGCGCGGTTTCCGTGTCCTTCGAAGTTATTTAGCTGTTCAAAAAACAGTCCGTTATACTGCTTGATATTACAAACAGGCATTCGTTTATTCTTGTGAGGAAAGCACACTGGTTTGAAGCACCATAGTGTTCCAGTTTACTGTATTTCTATTCTAACGTTATTTAGCTAATGGCTTCCGCAATCAGTGGAAACGCGACAGGACAAACTGCCTTTGTTTAAATGAATATCTCACCAGGTTTTGACCGTCAGGAGACGGCTGTCTAACATGAGTTTCTGTGTTATTAAGATCCAGATCTGTGGGAGGATGAATGTGTCCGACGCCTCGTCGCAGGAGCGGTAATTCAGGCTTGTGTTCTTTTATTCAGAACAATTCATTAATATGGAATCATTCAGATCAGATATAATTAAGATGAGTCAAACTCTGACACCTCTGAACATTCGTTATTAAACGATACATTGCAGTCCGTAATTAACCAGGTTGAGCAGGTTCGTCCGGAGCTCGTCAGGATCTGGGTGGAGAAGTTTCTGGAGATGCAGAAGATGATTGAGGTGACTGGAGGATTTTACCCGCTTTAACAAACACACCCTCATGTCCTTCAAACCTGTGATGCTTTCTTCTGGGGAGCTCAAAGGTGGAAGAAGACCAAAACAATGGCCTGTTTTTTCATGGAAGGAAACCCTGCTCAAAACAAACAATAGAAGCCCAATGGAAACAATCACAGAAATTCCAATGGTTTCCATTAAAATACCATTATAAACCATTACAAAATTCCTTTTTGTAGTGTGTTTTGGGCATTTTTCCAATAGTATTTAACATCCCACCAATAGAATCCATCACACACCAGTCGACCCCATTATAGTTTCCATTAAAACCAATACAGTTCCCATCATAACCATTAAACCCATTACATTTTCTATTGTGTTTTGGGCAGGGCTCTATGTTTTATGTTTTTCAGCAGGGTTGGTGGGAAAAAGCTTTGGTGGATTATAATTGACACACAAAGTAGAAATTATGACAGAAACAATCATTATTGACGCAAGTTTAAGTTATGAAAGCCATTATGATAAATTAGGAATATAAGCTTGAAGGTCATAATTATGATTTATGACAATTAAAGTTATGACAATATATAAAGGTTTAGACAACTATGGTTATCTTTTAATTGTGACTTTTTATTTCATAATTATAAATTAGTATCCCATTTTCAAGTTTGTCATAATTATTACATACAAGTCCAAATAAAATAATTGCCTTTTTATAGTGTAATTAGACTAGGACTTAGTATCTCATAATTTCCACATTTTATTTCATAATTATGATTTGCCAGAAGCATGTTTTTTTTTCTTGTGTGGTTTAAACAGATTTATTCAAACATCATATGACTGACTTCTTGCATTGGTCATAATTTTACAATATTTGATGTCCTTTTTCTCATTTTGCCAGCCATTGCTGTACTTGTGTGAAAACAGTTGTGAATGAAGACCAGACGAGTCTAATACAGCTTGATATAAACCCTCCTGTAAGATCTGGACGGTGTGCGTTAGAAACAAAGCAGGCGTTTGTATGTGTCTGACCCACATTCACCATCACAGGATGAAGTGATTACATGCTCAGTTATTAATGTGCTATCTGCAACAGAGTAATTTACAGCAGTGAAACACGAGTTACGCAACACTGCTGGAAGTTTACCACACTTCACAGCAGAACGATCATGATACCCCGCACACAGTGAATCCCATTGCTCCAAAGTCAAGCATTTGTCTCCGGTTGAGTCATTACTTCCAGTTCATGGAGAATCTCTTGTGCAGCGCTGCCCGCCGCCTCCTGTCGCCTAGCAACAGTCTCTTAGGAGACAGGGATGCTCTTCTGCTGTCGCCGAGCAGCAGCATCAGCAAGGACCTCTTCTTCTTCTTCCTCTTTTTCTGCGGTGAGACCGCTCTCTTGAGTCGTGTCCAGGACGCGACGGATCTGAGGTCACTGGATCCACACAGAGTCCTGGAGGAGGATCCGCCCATCCCGGCTCACACACTTCATTAGAGAGTAAACATGCACACAGTACACACAGCTCTGCCGGTTCATTAATCAGGAAAACAAGCAGCGTTTCTTTACCGTGTGAGAAGCCTCCTGTAAAGTCTGTGCTGTTGTTTGTGAGTCAGGTTCCTGAGGAAACGAGTGACTCTAAACCGAAGCGGTGATAAAACTGATAATCTAGAGAGTGATAATGACTGTGCACTCCTCCGCTAATGTGCTCTGATTATCAGCAGAGTAACGACGAGATCCTGTTTTATTTGCTCTGAACCGGTTCTTCTGCATTCACTCGTCACATGAGGTTCAGTCCCTCAGATGTTGTGCTTCTGGAAGATTCAGGGCTTTCACTTTTAATGCAAGGCCCTCTAAACATGTGAGGGACAACCTTCCTAAAGCTTACAGACCGCTGAAGTGTGTTATATATCAACATTATATATAATGCATCACATTCAAGTTCATTCAATTTAACAAACTTCTTTTTTTAACTTTGCAAGATTTAACTTTTTAAGTCGGATTAATATTTGAGTTGAAATTACAAGGTTAAATTAAAGGCAGAACTTGTAATTCTAAGTGTTCTTTAGTGTATATAGATCCATTTTACAGTGTGAGAAAACCATTGTCTTTATAAACATATTGTGTTTGCTTTGTTGTTATTGCTGTAATCCAGAAGAAATTACAAATAATATCTGGAAAATATAAATTAGCATTTTTTTCCTGTGCAATGTTACGTTAATTTTTTTTAATTCAAAATCTATTTTATTTTGCATAATATTAAAAAGGTTTGTGAGCCACTTCACAGAAAATGTTGCTGTAAAATCCTCACAGAAAGATCTAACAAATCCATCTGAAACGCATATATATTATTTTTAATTGTTGCAAACAATAACTGAATTAAAGAGTATAATCAACATGAATGCATTTATGATAATTTAAGTATGAAAGGCTGATAATCAGAGCTGGGCTCCCTCTGCTGGAGGAGTCGAGTGAACACTTCCTGTCTTTCTCTCTTTCCTTCTGTCTTCTTTCTTTCTAGGCTCATGTATGGTGATATTTATAGTCCCTTTTCAGTGACAGGAATAAGACAGGGTATCCTTTATCAGGTTAACTCTATGCTATTTCTATTGAGTTTGTGTGGTTTGCCCTAAAGTTCCCCAATAAAACGCATAGCGTATGCAGATGATGTAACTCTGATAATTAGACATTCAAATGATGTTGAAAATGTAATTTCATGTTTGAAGTTATCTGTGCAGGTGTAAATGGGGAAAGATGTAATTCTTTGTTGATGGGAGATAATGCCAAAGCAGTGTAAATGGGCTCAAGATGGTTTCTTTATTTTGGGACTGATCAGTATATGGAGAAGAACAGGGCTGACCGGGTCATTGGTAAATCCTAAAGTGGAAGTGGATTCTCCCACAGCTCTCCTATAGAGGGAGATGATTAATAATGAATAATCTGGCAGCTTCAGCACTGTGAGGTTACAGTGTTAGACCCTCTGAATGATGGCTTGCTGTTTGAGACCTTTCCAGCATTAAAAGTATCACAAAAGATTTGGAAATTGAAGGCAACATTAAGGTTATTTTATTAAAAGGGTTTGAATTTTTAGATTTCCAAAGTATGGGGAAGAACTATAGTTACTCATATTTGTGCTAAACCAGTACAGTTTGTGCAGTTGAGGGAAAGAAGAGATGGTAAATGCAGGCCTTGCCTTCCTGTGCTCAGTGATGTGACTCCATCAGGCTGCTGTAGAAGCCTTCCATTCCCAACAAATGTGGAGAATACTTCACAGCGTCGGCTACTCTTTTGGTAAGGATTCTGACGCTGTGCTTCACTTCTTTTGTGAGTGTTCAAGGCTTACTGCACTTTTTGTGATTTTAGAAAAACTGATTATGAACCCCTTTTTATTGTTGGTTGCAGGTCTGAGCAGCAGTGAACGCTGTGTGCTTGCTCATTTTAGCCCAGTTAGTAATCCTGAACACATCCATGTAAAAATGCTGGTCAAGATGTTGACTTGTTGCCTCTTTTTTAATCATTGGTAGATTTAGGGTTGCTGTTGAAATTGCATATTATAAACAAACTGATAATGTAGCTTTTTTCTAAATGAGATGGGGTCTGACTCTGAGAGATGCTTTAGTGACTCTGAGTGAGTTTTTTAATTGGGAAAATTGCTTGTGTTCTGCTTATTCTGTGTATTAGATCTGTAATGTGTTGAGAAATAGTGTAAATTAAAGAGATTTTAAAAGTCAAAGTCTTTCTTTCTCTCTGTCGTTCTGTCTTGGCCCCGCCCTTCCTGACGCGTGATTGGACGGCCGCGGTGTGATTGACAGCTCCGGCGGACACCTGACGCTCGGAGGCTGCGTCATGCGCGAGGGGGACGTTCCGCGGCGCGTTCGGTGACGGATCATCGCGCTCTCCGGTGTGTGGCGCATCTGCCGGTCACACCGCGCAATGACGCCGTAGGAAGCGCCTTTTCGCCCGTCATTTCATTGTTCCTCTCGCGTCCGCTTGGCGATGGACGCGTCCGCGGCGAAGAGTGGCGCGCCGGTGCCGGACATCTGCCCGCTGGATCGGTACGACCCCACCCGAGCCAAGACCTGCGCCGGTGTGCGCTGGCTGCTCGACCGGAGCCGCGGACCTGAAGAAGGTAAACCTCTGCGTGCGTCCACAGCATCAGCACCACACTCAGCATCCGCGCGCTGCCGCAGAGACTGTGTGTGTGTGTGTGTGTGTGTGTGTGTGTGTTGGAGATGAGCGCTTGTACCGGAGCGCAGGGCGTCACCGCGGGTGTGTGAGATCCAGTGAATCAGCAGCTGGTCGTATAGCAGTGATGAAGCAGCTCCAACACACTACAATAGCACACTATTTCCACCAACCCCGAATATTAACACACACACACTCACACACACACAGGCGGGGGTCTTGTTTTTGCGTCGCAGGAGTTTGGATGGAGCATCATTGTCTGAGGAGGCCCGGAGGCTTCTGCTTCAAATATATGGGCCATTCCACCGAATCGGTGCCATTTGCTTCCAAAACACTTCCAAAAAAAAGCACCTAATCTAGAAATACAAATAGATCTTGTTTTCTTTTAGTGCAGGTCACACTCAGCTTGCAGGAATGTCATATAAAACAACACTAGAACAGCCTTTTCTCTGGGCAAAAACATGGTGTCAGTGTGGATAGAAAGGCCAAAATATAGAGAAAAAAGATGCTTTTTCAAATGTATGTACATTAATATGGATGTAGCCTAATATTTACATTAATAAATCAGATGACACTACTCGCTGCTGTTACTGTTACTCAGTAAATATATCTGTGACCCTGCAGCACAAGAGCAGTCATGAGTAACACAGGTATATTTGTAGCAATAGACAACAATACATTGTATGGATCAAAATTATACATTTCTCTTTTATGACAAAAATCATTAGGATATTAAGATCATGTTCCACGAATATATTTAGTAAATTTCCTACCGTAAATATATCAATGCTTCATTTTTGATTAGTAATATGCATTGCTAAGAACTTCATTTGAACAACTTTAAAGGAGATTTTCTCAATATTTAGATTTTTTTGCTCCCTCAGATTCCAGATTTTCTAATAGTTGTATCTCAGCCAAATATTGTCCTATCATAACAAACCATACATCAATGGAAAGATTATTTATTCAGCTTTCAGATGATGTAATTTCAAAAAGATCCTTATGACTGGTTTTGTGGTCCTGAGTCACATATATGACAATATTAGTAACAGGACTGAAACAGGATTGAGATTTTAGGTTAAAATGAGCAAATACATATAAAATAACCACACGGACTGCATGCTTTTCATGCATATTTGTTTCTGGGGACAGAAATGGCACCCATTCAGCGAATGGCCCATATATATCTTTTAATGTCTTAATAATACATGCGTTATTATACGTTGCTCTGAAATACTTGATTCTAAACTGGTCAATTCAGTCAGTCGATATCAGAAATAACCCCTTCAGGAGGGTACCAGTCACCTGTCAGGGTTTATTTTGTAATAATGATTTTCACACGATGACCCAGAAATACTTCATCTGTCCAAATCTATCATCTATCAAATGATCAGTTCTGTGATGAGCTGCTGTGTTTGTGTCTGTAGTGATTCAGATGTAGGTCATGAGAACTGGAGAGGAGTGGAGACTCTTCATTCAGCTCTAGTGATGTTAGTAGTGGCCCAGCAAGCACACACACACACACACACACACACACGTGTATATATACACACAGGTGTCCTGCTCTGCTCTCTGTGTGTGAGCGCTGGCGTTCTTCTCAGATCATTTGTGCTGCTCTGACCAAAGACTCTGGATGTGGGTCACTGTGTGTGTGTGTGTGTGTGTGTGTGTGAGGGGTTTGCGTGACTGAGAGAAACACATCATGAAGTGTCTCTTGTGACTGACTCTCTCTCTCTGACTGTGTGTCAGACTCATGCAGGTCGCATCACAGTCAAAATCTCTTTATCGTCTTCTCTCTGCTGTTAGCACAGACGAAACAGAAATCTTTTAATCAGATTAATGTGTCAATAGCCGGTTTTCCATCCAAAGTTTCACATTTAACTTAATAAAACATTTGCGAATGTTTCCATCCAAGGAGTTAGTGAGAACAAAATCATCACTTCCTGATAAACTTGCACTAAGAAGAGTGTGAGAAACCACTGGATATAATAATGATCAGATATAATAAATGACTTGTGTCTCAGAGAGAGCAGGCGAAACACAATGAATGCAGTCATTGCTTTCAGAGGCGGATGCTGCTGTTTGTGATCGCAGTCATGTAAGAGCGTTCTGGAGGCGATTATACAGAAATACACTGTTGCTCGGGAATGCTTCAGAATTACCATGACAACATTTCAGATGCTGTGTGACGAGATCAGTCTGCTCGTTAGTCAGGTAATGCCGTCCCTTAGCGCAAATCAGTGGTATTTTTGATGGGCATGGAGGAGTTTCAGCAAATGCATTTCCATCTCCCATTATTCACCTTCACCCTTTTTCCACGAGAAAAAAATCCCCTCAAGCGAGCATAAAAACATTGCAAATTAAGGATTTATTTTCCCATCACTCATGCAATATTTCAAAATGCTCATAAAACAGTGTGATGGAAACAGCTATTGATGAATAGAAAGGGCCAATTTAAATAAAAAGGGCCAATTTAAAAGTTTAAGGCAACCAGCTTCAGCAGATTTTTGAGTTCTCAACTTCTAGTTTTAAGTTTATACAACAAAAAGTTGAGAAATTTCCTAAAAAAATAAGTTGAGAGAACTCAAAAATCTGCTGAAGCTGGTTGCCTTAAACGTTTAAGTTGGCTCAACTTATTTTTTAAATTTGTTTACAGTGTAGTGTAATCTCCGTGAGGTTAATTAT
The DNA here is from genome assembly GCF_936440315.1 of Barbus barbus. Classification (NCBI taxonomy): domain Eukaryota; kingdom Metazoa; phylum Chordata; class Actinopteri; order Cypriniformes; family Cyprinidae; genus Barbus; species Barbus barbus. Next base: position 1,217,816 of record NC_136735.1, read on the forward strand.
GTTTGATCGCTGCATTGCTCTGTGTCTGTAGAGAGTGTTTCTGCGGCTCTAAAGGAGGATGGAGGCGTCTCTCCCGCTCTGGAGCACCTCCTGCTCTCCGGCGATCTGTACTGCAGAGTGTTTTCCTCTCTCGCTCTGTCCGGCGTCACAGCGCCACCTAGAGACCTCAGCTCTCTGCTGCAGCTCCTCAGCCAGCATGACCTGATCCCGCTCCACACGGACCAGCTGAGCCAGAAACCCATTAACATGGTGAGTGAACCATACACAGACTCACTGCACTAATGCATGTGATTTGATTGGCTGACAGACGTCTCTCTCTTCTCTGATTGGTTGCAGGGGGCCCATCTGGCCGTGATTGATTCGCTGATGTCCCTGAGCGCAATGGAAACCGTGGGTCAGGTTAAGATGACGAAGGAGACGGATCAGTTCGGGTCCAACAGGAACTGGGAGAACTCGCTGCTCTTCTGGATAAACAAGGTTCATTCCTGATCCTCAGTCTAGAATCAGATCTAGCTCACAGTAGAACCACCAGGCCAAAACTCAGAAGTCAAGTCAGCTTTATTTCTACAGTGCTTTATACCATTCTTTCAAAGCAGCTTCATAGTTAAAGGCAGGAAAATAAGCAAACATCATCAAATATAAGACAAAGTCAAATTCCTCAGCAAAGTTCAGTAAGTTTTGTTCTCATCTGATAGTGTCATCAAATCAATGACGTTACCAGATATTAAGCGTCTTTTAAAGAAGTGGAGTGAAACCGGATATAAAGGCAGGGCTTGGCTGTTACTGTGAATGCAGTAAAAAGGATCTGGAATCAGTGTTTAAACAAACAGGAAGTTCAGAATGAGCTGCTCCTGTTCAGATCTGGATGTGTTGGACTGCATGATCCTGAAGTCGTCTGAGTTTCATTTCTTGTGCAGGTGAATCAGAAGCTGCGAGAAAGTGCTAATGTTGAGGATAATCTGAAGTCAAACACCTGCACAGACCTGCAGCCGGCTCAGCCATCTGTGAGTGAACACACACACGCGCACACACGCACGCACACACACACGCACGCGCACACACACACACGCGCGCACACACACACACACACGCACACACACGCGCGCACACACACACGCGCACACACACACACACACACACTGTGTTACTGACACTAACGCTCATCTCTCTCCTCTCAGTGCCCGCAGCGCTGGTACTGGAAACTGGTCCCAGTGAGTATTACAGCTAATAACACACACATCAGCCTGAGTCTCAGTTACGGACGGGACGCACTGGCTTCTTGATTAATAAGACGTCCTCATTGCATATGTGATTGTGTATGACTCAAACCAGAGTTTGCTTCATGTATCAAGAGTGTCTGTATGCCACGCACCCGGCAGGAGTGCCTTATTCTGATGGATTGATGTGTTTTGAATGGGGTTGGTATGATTTTGTGATGGTTTTGAAAATCTGTTCTGATCACCAAGGCTGCATTTATTTGATCAAATATACATTAAAAACTTTACATAAAATATACATAAAAATGAAATATTTTTTAATTGTAAAATAACTGCTTTCTGTGTGAATGTTCAAATATAATGTATTTCTGTGATCATTTTCAGCATCATTACTGCAGTCTTCAGTCACATGATCTTCAGAAATCATAATAATATACTGATTTACTGCTCAACAAACATTTCTGATTATTATCAATGTTGAAAACAGCAGTGCTGCACAATATTTTAGGAAAACTGTGATTAATTTTATTTTTCAGGATTCACAGATGAATAGAAAGTTCAAAAGAACAGCATTTATTTGAAACATTATAAATGTCTTCACTGTCATTCTGATCAATTTAATGCATCCTTGCATCAATTTCTTTAAAAAAAAAATACTGCTGACCCAAACTTTTGAACGTTCGTGTATTTACCAATATTTGGCCTTTCTCCTTTGTCTCAGAACACACAATGTACCCTTTGACCTCTTCCGTTGAATGACATGAGCGCTGATATCGGTCCAGCCAATAGGAATCAGGGGGTGGGGATCCAGCATTGTCTCCGCCCCCTGTTACTGCTGTTTGTCATGTGACTGTGTGTGAATCTGGTTGCCGTAGCGACGACCCCTGGGCATTTACCTGTGTGCTCTCTCTGCCATACTGCACCCAGCATGCCATCGCATTTTGTTTGAAGGAGTCGGGGAATAAGCCTCCTGTGGTAACGTATCCGCCCGCCTCCTGTCTCCATCACTCACACACACACACACACACACACACACACACACACACCTCTGCATGACGTCATCGCTGTCCTGTGTTTGATTTCGCTTCTGTCACAGATCTCTGCAGGAAACACATGGTTCTTGGTGTATTCTTGGTTGCAGATTACTTTATTACTTTTGCATATAATTCAGGTTTTCTTGCAGTTTTACACATTCTTTCACATTCTTTGGTTAATTCTTGCTGTCACCTGCTGTATTTCCATGGCTGGACTCTGGATGGTGCTCCACCTCGCTGAAGCCTATATTTCACATCACATATTCACACACTCACACACATCAGTGTTTTGTTCTTCCCCGTCACCCTTCACCTGTCCTGCTGTCGTCTGTGTGTGAGTGACTCATGAAACCATGAACATTTTCCAGATTTCCTCCCAAATCAAAAAAATATGAAACTAAATTTTAAATAAATATAGCCCGCTTTTAGCATTTAAATTTGCGTAATGAAGTATTCATGACATTTTATAAATATTAAATGCGATTATAAAGCAGTGGAATGCACGAGCAGTGTTTGTTGTACAACCTATAATTTACATTGGCTTTAATCAAGTTTTATTGTAATTCCTAACCCTAAAGTACTGTATTTCACTAATTCGAATCACTATTGAGAATTACGCAGATTGAAAACATGACTTTTTTAGGCATTACGATAATGAGATTTTTTCATTTACAGTAAAAAAGTGTATATTTTGACTTTGTAAAAAAAAAAGACGTAGTAGTTTTAAATATAGGCTTAATTATCTTTATGTACAGTGTGATTTTATTTATTATTATTTTTTTTTGGTTCTGGGGTGAAATGTGAGCCAGACATGTTTTTATGAGATCATGAGTGTGTGTTTGTATTGTACACACTGGCTGGTTTGTGGTTCTGCTTCGTGTGTGTGCGTGTGTGTGTATGTGTGTGTGTGTGTGTGTGAGCGGATCTGAACAGCTCTCTGAGAGCGACTCCTCCTGCACGCTGACATTCACTCAGTGATCAGTCACTGAAGGACTGTGATGAGTTTGATGCACTTTTCTATCAAATGCACATTCACTGATAGTGCTGAAATGAACAGTGAATGAATCTGATTCTGTGAATCAGTCGGACAGAACAAAAGTGAATCTGATTCACTTGAAAGAAGACTGTATGTTGTTGTTGCTATTGCCTCCCTGGTTTTCTTTGACAGTCTTTCTTTTTAAATAAATATATTTTAAATGATCTTTCTTCTGTTCACATCTGAACAGTTTTCCTGCTGTCTGTCTGTCTGTCTTAGATCCGTTACCGGAAAGATAAGGTTCAGTCTAAACAGACTCCGGTGTTTGTGGTGGTTTCTGGAGTGAAGGATCTGTCTAACGGCTGCGCCATCGCTGCTGCCATTCACTTCTACTGTCCTCAGATTCTGCCCCTGGAGGGTAAAACACACATTTATCTGGCTGTCTACAGACAAACTGAAACCAAACTACCCACTTTTTACAAATGTCAGTTACTCATCTCTCTTTTTCTCTGTAGATGTGTGTTTGAAGGACACCATGTCTGTGGCAGACAGTATGTACAATCTCCAGCTGATCAGAGAGTTTTGTAAAAGTCACCTAAACACATGCTGCCCCCTACAGCTGGAGGATTTACTCTATGCCCCGCCCACTTTACAGGTGAGAGATGCCCCACCCATTTTAGAAGTGAGATGGACATGCAGCATAGTGTTTGAGAATTATGAAATGTATAATAAATAAATGATACATATATTAGCATTTTGTCTTTTGACCCCAAAAGGTGAACATTATGTGCTTCCTTTCGGAGCTGTTCGCAACGTTCGAAGTGCAGAAACCAGACTTTGTCAAACCCAAACACACACTGGACCTAACAGGTGGAAATAAACATACAAACATATGAATGAACACAAAAACACACAGCACATTCAGATTCTAAAGGCTCTCTGTTGTTCTACAGATGCATCAGATCTGGTCGACTGCACGAGTCCGATCAGTGGCAACAGCAACAGGTAAAGCACTTGTTACAAAACACTAGGAAGCTGCTTTATCTTGTTAGCAGTTGAACTGCATCATGGGATTTGATATCTTTTTTTGCAGTGGAGCTCCATCTTTCCTTCTGAAGCAGTCGCTCCTGCCTCAGTCCTCTTCTGTGTCTGGTGAGAGCTCTCTGGAATGTGGATTCTCGTTTGTTTTGCATGTGGAGTTTGTTTTCTCCTTTTAGGCTTTGGACTGCAAGTTCTACTTTTTGTAGAATTTGTAGTTTTATATTTGAAATTATGTATCTTTATTGTGTTTTGTATGTAACTGATCTATTATTTTCATATTTGTTATGTAGAAGGACGGGGCTGGAGCAAAAAGCAAATTAGGTATGTCTTTTTATAATGATCTTTCAGTTCATGAAAGTACATCAAAATTATGTGACTAAATAGTACTGTAAATCATTAAACATTTTTATTTATATAATTCATTCATCAAGCAACAGGGATCTTCAATCTTTTTCCATTTCTCTGTCTCAGCCGTCCTCTCTCTGCCGTGGCCTTCAATATCCCATTCCCACTGGACAGTGATGTTGATGTAGTTATGGGCAATCCTCTCTTCCGTTCCGTCAGCACAGACAGCCTCACAATGGTAACCAACCCTGGTCCTTATACACCCCCAGAGGATCTGAGTAAACTCATTGGTCACGCTCCTCTAGGAGAGTTACCTACCATAGAAGAAGCATTACAGATTTTTCATACTGCCCGTCCGGTACACAATGAGCCTCGGCTGCGGCCAGAGGGAGCGCCGTCTGGCTTTTATCTCCACTCCCCTGAGGGGGGTGAAGCCCGCCTGAGCAGCTCTGCCCCCTGCCGGTCGGGGATGATGTATCGGCCAATTGGAGGAGGGCGTGATAGCTGTGGGAACCGCAAACGACAACCTGTTGGTTCACAAGAAAGCCATGGAGATTGCGACACACCTGAAGACTCTCCCAAAACCTTCTCCAGCCCAGTCAACGGTCCCAAGGCTGGTCGCATGACAAACTTTGCTGAATGCAGAAGGAAGATGCCAGAATCCCCAAGTAATTCCAAGTCCCAGGAAGTGGAGTCGTTGTTGAGCCCTGCAATGATGAGCCCCGTTGGGGTAGTGGAGGCGCAGGAGCTAGGTGCACGTCTGGAGGAGAAACGTAGAGCAATTGAAGCTCAAAAGAGGCGGATCGAGGCCATCTTTAACAAGCACAGGCAGAGGCTGGGTAAGACTGCCTTCCTGCAACTCCAGAAGAAACAGGGGGAAGAACTGGAAGATGACGGGCAGTCCCTAACTCTGGATGAACGACTGACACGAATGGAGCAGCAGCTCCAACAAGAGGAGGACAGAGAGGAGGAGGAGAAGAAAGAAAATTATGGAGAGCAGAAGAAGATGGAGAACGCTGGTGATGTAGTAGCTCTACCTAAATTGGAGAAACAGGTTACCTTCTCTGTTGAAACGAAGAAAGAGGAGGGGAAAGAGCCACCATTGGTGGAATATAATGAGGCAGTAGCCAAGCTAACCTCCACCCTACAGTCCCTACAAAGGGACATGCAGCGCCTTACAGAACAGCAGCAAAAGCTCATGGGAAAGAAAACTCTGAGTTCTCCGAAAAACTCCCCCTCAAATAAGACACATACCTCCAGCAAGGCCTGGGTCATCCCGGCTGGTTCTAAATCCCCTGGTACACCCCCTAATCTTTATAGAGACTCCACCCGTATCATTTCACCCTCTGGATCTCCATCACGCTCTGGACAACTTTCTGACACACCCAGATCCCCTAAAAGTTCAGCAGCATCTGCTCCACGCAAATCCCGTGGTGCTGCTCTCAAGAGCCCCAAACGGCAACATCCCTCCCGCCCCACAGACCTCGGCTTCCAGCCTCTCACACGTGTCCTTACGCCGCCACAGAATGTGGACACACTTCCCCATCTGCGGCGAGTCTCTCCGAGCCAGTGCCAGGTGCAGACCTGCTCCTCGCTGCGACTTGGTGGTCCATGCACGACCCAGGACTCTCCACTGCAATCTGTTCCGCCTCAAGAGAGCACCTCGGAATCTGGCTCCAGCGATCATCACACCCCAATCTTCAACCTGGAGCTGGAGGCTGGACCTCCTTCTGCGCTCCCAGCTGAACTTTTTGGAGGTGGGAATAGCTCAGGAGCCCCGTCAGAGTGCTCATTTGAAAGTGACATGCTGCTTAGCAGCGCCCCGGTGAAAGATGAGACTGAGGGTGCGGGGACGGTGGGAGATGACACGGATTTGGAACAGGGTGCAGAAATATTCTCATCAGATTCCATGAGCGACCAGACAGAGAATGAGAGCAAGATGGGGCTCGGTGTGTTTTTCAAGGTTTGTGAAAGTCTGCTTGTGCTTTGGCTAACTGTACATGTCTGAGGTGTTTGTAACATGTGTCTTTGTGGGTGTTCAGGAGGAGGGTCTTTCGGAGGAGGAGATGGCCCAGAAAAGAGCTCTGCTGTTGGAACGGCAGCAAAGACGAGCTCAAGAGATCAAGAAATGTTCAAGACATGGGCAAGACCCTGAGAACAGGTAAGAACACCTACTTGTCCAAACCGGTTCATTCAGGACCTTCATTCAGGACTCACTGATCTCTGCTTTCTCCAACAGTCAACAGGCTTCTCTGGATGGCCTGCGACCTTCTCAAACTCCGCTGCTTTCACAGTCGCTGCCCACTTCATACACCCCACCCCCTCCATCAAAAGCCACGCCCCCAGGAACGCCCCTGCGGCGAGGAGCGTTCACCAGGGCAGAGTATGAAAGGCGTCATCAGCTGAGGATAATGGCTGATCTAGGGAAGGTTCTCAAACAGAAACCAGCAAAGCACAGCGTCAAAAAACATGCACACAAGCCGCACAACAACCATGAACTTACTCACACACGCTCACCGGGGAAGAACAAAACAGGTAATCACACATCATTAGTGCTTAAATTCTGTATGAGTGAAACAGCAACATTTGTTCAACCAGAATAAGTTTGGGGCAGGACTGTCAACTAGCAGTGTCAGATGGAAGTAGAGTTTGAAGCTGTTTGTATTTTGCTCTAAAACAAGTTTTGTTCACTAACACAGTTATTGCTAACATGAAAGATGGCGCATCTCTATCAACTGAAAAGCCAGCGAGGTACTGTACCCAGCTGCCATGTCTTTCTGTCTTCTGTCTTCCATTCATCTTTGTCTTTACTTTGTCTAAAGCTTCCTCTCTCACTCTACAACTCAGTTGTTCAGAGTCGCCCTCAAAGGTGACGTCATCAGGGCAGTTGGCTAATCAGAATGGGGAAAAAGACTGGGAACATGCCTCCAATGCCTCTTCTCCAGCCTCACTCCCAGAATACACAGGTAAAGAACTGATTGTTGATTTTAAGATCAATTTCATGTTTGAAAAAGTTAGTGTTAGTGTGAAATTCTAGAGCAATTTAAGTCATTTGTAGTTCTGTATGTGGTTGCCAATTTGTTCTGAGTGGTTACTAAGAAGTTGCTAGGATGTTTTTTGTGGTGCTAGAGTGTTGCTAATATGGTCCTGAATGGATTTGGCACCACAAAGGATGTTCTGGGTGATTTCTGAGTTGTTCCTGTAGGGTTAATAAGGTTTTCACAGTGGATAGGGCACTGCTAATCAGCTGCTAAGGTGGTCTTTTGTTTTCGGGGGCATTGCTAGGCTGTTCTGAATGATTGCTAGTCAGCTTATAGAACATAGGCTAGTTGAGGTCTTCTGCTAGCAGGTAGCTGGTCTGTCCTGAGTAATTGGTGGGGAATTTCTAGGATCTTCAGGGTGGTTGCTAAAGCGTGACTGAAGATAATAAAGTTTTCTGAGTGGTTGGTAATCATAATAACACCCTTTAGAGGTTTAACTGCATTAGAACAGGTAAGTATGATAAGGATAAGGTAAGGATAAGTATCGGTTTTATTTTTATTTTATTTATTTGTTTTTTCCCTTTTGATGTTTACTTTTGAAATGTTGTTGTATGCATTTGTCAATTTTATTTCGTTTCTGTATTTTCTTAAAAGGGTGTGTATAGAGTATTTACAGAGTGTTAACTTTTAGTTTTAGTTACTTTTTCTTATTTGTAAGTCGCTTTGGATAAAAGCGTTTTCCAGTTCTCGGTTTATTCACAGTTTTATCTTCTGTCTCAGGTCCTAAATTATTTAAGGAACCCAGTTTTAAATCCAACAAGTTCATCATTCACAACGCGCTCTCACGCTGCTGCCTTGCTGGCAAAGTCAATGAATCCCAGAAAAACAAGATCATAGAGGTGCGTCACTGTTCACGTTTCTTCACAGACATTACTCCCTTTGTGCACTTTCAATTTCTGATGTTCACATTCCCCCCGGTCTCTAGGAGATGGAGAAGAGCTCTGCCAGTCACTTCCTGATTCTCCTGCGTGATTCCAGCTGTCAGTTCCGTGCCATCTACACCCTAGACGGCCAGTCGGAGGAGCTGCATCGACTCTGCGGCGTCGGCCCACGTGTCATTTCCTCCGCAGCCGTGGAGGCCATTTATAAATACAGCTCCGACAGGAAACAGTTCAATACACTTCCATCTCGTACCCTGAGCATGAGCGTCGACGCTTTCACGATCCCCGCCCAGCTCTGGCACACTAAGAAACATGGCACTCCCAAAAAAGTAGCCACGCCCAAATAGACTCTGCCTACTCAAAATAAACCACTTCTGCGGAGATAAACTGCTCCCACTTAAATAAGCCACACCTACTGGAATAAACCCCTCCTATTTACATAACTAGCCACGCCCAAATAGACTCTAGGTATGTTTGACATTAAAGTACCGCGAGAGCGATTCGAAAGCATCAGGATCCATCGCCTCTCTTATCACTCTCACGGTACGTTTATGTCATACACTGATCATTCTGCGTAGCTCCGCTTCAAGTCGAACACACCTTCTACCTACTCAAAATAAACCACTCCTGCGGCGATAAACTGCTCCTGTTGGAATAAACCCATTTACAAAAGTCTTTATAGACTCCGCCCCCTCAAACTAATAGATGTGTTCGACTTGAATCTGCACTGCACAGACCGATTAAAGTATTGCGAGAGCGATTCAAAAGCATAAGAAGCTGTCTGCTCTCTTATCACTCTGGCGGTAATTTTATGTCATATCCCGTTCGATCTGGACAGCATTGCATTAAGTTGAACACACCTAATGACTCCAGCTAAGATAAATCCCTCCTTCCCACACAAGTAACCCCATCCACTCAAAATAGCCACACCCTCCAAGCTAAACTATGCGGCATTCATGCCATGTCATAATTACGATAATATCGAGAAGCAACACGTGCCGTTCTAATCTGAGCTGTTCACATCCTTGGATTCAGAATTATGCATTTCTATGGCAACACTATCAACTGAGGTGGTCAGGTGGTACAGTGGTCACATGGTACAAGTCGTGGCTCTTAGAAAATTCCTAGTTTACAAGTTGTAATTACAAGTTTTTCGAGGACATGAACGCTTTTTACAAGTTGGTCTCTCGTAATTACGACAAGGCGTGAACGCACCTAAGCTACGCTGAAATCATGTAAACCCACTATAAGTGCCATAAACACAAATCTTACCAGCACTAAATCCACAACACAATCTCTCTCTATATCAAAGCGAATCGAGTTAACGGTTTATGATCAACCAGAAGGACCTTCTCATGTTTTCTGACTCTGCATGAAGACAGACTGAGGAAACCAGACTTCCTGTTTGCATGTGAGCGTTCGGTTCAGTCCAAATATCTCTTGATGGTCACACCAACTGAGCACTTGAAGCGTTTCTCTCTGATTTTTATGATCTGTATTCTCTTCTCTTATAGATACAAAGTTTTGAATCTCAAGTCAGCCGGTACTGTAGTTTTAGTGAGAATCACTGCTGGGTTTCACTATCTAGTCTCTGTTTGGCTAGATGATTTTGCTGAGAACTCTTATTCTCTTTTATAATATTTCATCAGCCTTTCCATTCTTCATGAATCTGTGTGGAGTAAATGATTCTCGCTTTCCTCCTGATGGGTCTCTGGCCTTCCAAAGACTGTAGGCATCATGTGTTCATGTGTGTGCGCAGATGTCTGGACTATTGAACAGAGTGAGGCATGGTCCTGAGAACCTGATCCTGGATCAGTATTAAAAGCCATTGGCTCTCCATCATAAGCATCAGTGTTGGTATCTCATGTGCTGTATGTGTGTAGACATTTCCTTCATATGTGTGTGTTTCAGGACTGATGGGTTGGATGAGGGTGAAAGGGTAATGACCTCACAAAAAGCATCCCACTACTGTTTTTTGGACTTGTACTATAGTAAATGAATATAAGAGACTTTCAGGATCAGATATGAAGGACTCATGGCTTTTCCATCTGATATGTGTCTCATCACCTCCTGCTCTCTCTCTCTCTCTGTGTGTGTGTGTGTGTGGGGGGGGCTGCTGGGATATATTATCATCCTTGTGTGTTTTTCCTGCTATATGATGATGATGATGACTTTGTGATGATGAACATGTAGGTCAATAAAATCATTTCTAACATTTCAACTCCGCGGTCTGACAACAAGTGAGTTGGTTGTGCTCAGGCAACATATACACATTTGGAGGACCTATATATATTTAAATAGAATCTGATGTTTGAAAGAGTGTTTTTCTCAAGTATTTCAAAAGGTCAGAGTATTAGTGCCGTGCTGATGAGATCACTGACACACACGGTTCACACACACTGAGCGTTTACATAGTTTTGTTTAATCCTCACAGCAATGATTCATTTGCCTGTTTAATGCACAGATGGTGAAGAGAGAGATTATGAGAAGCACAGAGGATCCTGCAGCATTTGTGCCCGAGGCTCCTGTGAGCGTGAGACTCTCAGACATCAAGAGATACTATTTCAGCTTCTGAATGATGAGGATCTTTATAAAAATAAAACCACATCTGATTGAAGTTCTTCAAACACCAACATAAAGTGTGCTGCACAGTTACTACCTGCCTGAACCGCACAAATACAACTCACTGCACAGCACAGCGTGGCTTTGCCCAAGAAAACATCAGGTTTGCACTGCATCAGTGCTTTTAATATATATCTCGTGTAGTTTTGTGTTTCTAACTGTAACAAGCTCAGATGAGCATTAACTACACCTGATTTCAGGTCTTCCTCAGAGATGTTTCCTCACTTTTCTCATGGTTCTTCTTCAAAGTACTTATTTTAAATATTTGCATGTCATTATGTCTGGAAACGGTTCTGTCCCCGGGGCCGTACGCTCTCTCCCAGGGGCCCATCACTGAGTGGCTGACGCACATGAAGACCGGCTATAAAACACGCCGTCTCCAGCGTCTTGCACTACTCTACACCAGGGCCTCCGCTGATATTGCCTCCACTCACCGTCTCACATCTCTCCACTCTTAACATGGCGTTCAGATCTCAGCGTTTCTCTGGTAGGTCTCTCTCCGCGGCCGGTGGCCGTTCGCTGGCTCCAGTCAGCTTCTCCAGCTTCGGAAATCAGTCGGTTATGGCTGGAGGTCTGCAGAGCGGCGGTGGCTTGGGCTTCACATCTGGAGCCGGTTTGGGCTTTGGGTCCAGTGCTGGATTGGGCTTCGGATCAGGTTTTGGGTCAGGTTACGGCGCGGGTGGAGGCTCTTTCTCTGCTGGTTTGAGGACGGTTGGAGGCTCACTCTCGAGCGCAGGAGGAGGAGGTGCTGTCGGGATGAGTTTCAGAGCGGGTGGAGGTTCTCTCGCAGAAGCCATGTCCAACGTCATCAATGAGAAACAGCAGATGCAGGTTCTGAACGACCGTCTCGCAACATACCTGGAGAAGGTGAAGAACCTGGAGACCATGAACCACGAGCTCAACGAGAAGCTCCGTGCGTTCACCATCAACAGAGTCCAGAGCAGCTTCAACCTGGAGCCCTACGAGATCCAGATAAAGCCACTGCGCGAGAAGGTGCCCAGACTCTTTGCATGCGTTTCAGTGTTCAATTTTACAAATACTTCATTGGCATGATTGTTTTTACATATGATACTGTCATATACATATGCGACCCTGGACTACAAAAGCAGTCATGAGTAGCACAGGTATATTTGTAGCAATAGACAACAATACATTGTATGGATCAAAATTATACATTTCTCTTTTATGACAAAAATCATTAGGATATTAAGATCATGCTCCATGAAGATATTTTGTAAAATTCCTACCGTAAATATATCAAAACTTCATTTTTGATTAGTAATATGCATTGCTAAGAACTTCATTTGAACAACTTTAAAGGAGATTTTCTCAATATTTAGATTTTTTTGCTCCCTCAGATTCCAGATTTTCTAATAGTTGTATCTCAGCCAAATATTGTGGTATCATAACAAACCATACATCAATGGAAAGATTATTTATTCAGATTTCAGATGATGTATGAATCTCAATTTCAGAAAATTGACACTTAAGACTGGTTTTGTGGTCCAGGGTCACATATAGTATTATAGCTACATAAAACAAGAAAAGGAAATATACAGTATATCAATAGCAAATAACAATAAAGCAGGTTTACAGTAATGTGCTACGCATCTGACATGACCTGTCTTCTCTTTCTCTAGCTTCTGCTTCTCATACAGGACCACACACGCATCGGTTTAGCCGTAGATAACGCCAAACTGGCCGCTGATGATTTCAGAATGAAGTAAGTTTGATTCACATCAGTTCCAGACTGGATGAGCCACATTCAAAGCTTTCATTAATCACTGTAAAACATGGTCAATGGCCCATCCTCAGCAAGAACTGTAACTATAACGATATATTAGCGTCCACACCATGTGGGATAACTATAACTACCATCCAAATTATGAGTGATGACTATAACAATAACTATATATTACCACCCACACCATGAGCAATTACTATAACGATAATTATATCCACAGCAGTCTTTTATGTGATGAAAGTTTAGTCGCTTAATGAACAAATAAGTCTGGAGCTGAAACGAACACCTTGTGCACAGCTATGGCATATAACACAGCGCTGCCCACATGACTATTGCTCCTAACAGCTTATTTTTATCAGTTCTTTCGTGTTATTTCTCACAGATTTCTGCTCGTTCTAAATCAGATACACATAAGTAGCAAAGTAAAGATTACCTTCATATGGATGAATGCATCAGTGAGAGCGGTGGCGTGTGAATTAATTCTACCTGCCAGCGTCTCTGTAGTGAAGCTGTGGGATTTAGTGAAATATATGCTTGAACTTTTCAGTTTCTAAGCTATTTTATTGAGAAATCACAGTGTTGACAGTTATTTCCGTGCTGAATGATTCTGTATTGTATGCGCTACTGTCTGTAGCCTATGTGTGTGCGTTACAGTGCAGCAGCACATTAGATGTGAACGGCGATTAACTTACCTGTACAATAAACTGTTTAAAACGCGCATTCTTCCGTTCAATTTCCTGCATCCAGTCATTTAATCACACATGTCTTGTGGAGCTGAATTAATTGGTCGCCGTCAAGCTTAAAGCATCATGGCAGACCACTGAAGTGGATTAGTCGGTGTAACTCCTATAGCAGAACGATTACTAATACGTTGCAGCTGTAGTTCTGGTGTGAACAGTGAAAGTGTCTGAGTGTTTTAGCCGTGCTGCGCAGGTTCGAGACGGAGCTGGCCATGCGTCAGTCTGTGGAGGGAGACATCGCCGGTCTGAGGATCCTGAAGAAGGAGTACGACTCCACCAACACCATCTTACTGCAGGAGGTCACGGGCCTGGAGAAGGAGCGCGCTGCCCTCAGAGACGTACACCAGGAGGTGACGCCGCTTTCCTCTCACAGCCATGAACTCATTCATTACAAGAAGAGCACAAGATTTTATTTGAACTGATTTAAAAATATTTATGTAATAAATTATTATATGTGTAATATAATTTATAATAAAAATAATATAATTACAATATATTAAATACACACATATATACATTTATTATATTAGTTATGTATTATAATACATTTATTTTACGGAGTGTCTATTTACGCTAAGCACAAATAGCCCGTCGCATTGGCAGAAGCTACCTGATTGGCTGATGTCATAGTGGGTTAGGGGTGGGGTCAGCGATCGTTTAATGGGGTCATTTAAACACCCAGCAGTTTGAAAACGCCCACTTTTGCTCTGCAGAGACCTCAATCTCCTTTTTGATGCGAATCTGCCTCAAATCTCATATCACATCAGAAAGGCATTTATTTTCATTAAAAATTAAGTAAATAACTGAAAAGTTGAAAATATAAAATTCCAGGTAGGCTCAATACGTTTTATTGTATAGTTTTATAATGTACTACAATACTGAGGTGCAGTTAATTGCCACTATTTGCAATAATAGTATGAATAGCATCCAAGGAAATATGCTGTTTTCATGCAGTGTAAATAGCCACAAATTTACATATTTTTATATAACTATTTATATATAAGAAATATTTTGATAATATTGCAAGTCCTAATATATAGAGTGAAAGAGAGTTTTTTATGTCTTGCTAAACATGAACTAAGAGCACAAGCTAACATGTCAGTTCCAGGCATCTTTTAACCAGCTCTTGTGCTCAGGACATGATAGCCCTGCGCGGGCAGATGATGGGCACCGTGACGGTGGACGTGAAGGAGATCGAGAGCACGGATCTGTCTCGAGTGCTGGCTGAGATCCGCTCTGAGTACGAGATGGTCATCGAGAGGAACCGCCGGGAGGCCGAGACCTGGTACACCAAACAGGTACAAACCACACAGCGGCGAGGCACGTGCTCTCTGTGGCCACCTGTGGCAACAAATTTACTGTTAGCAGCTTTTTAAAAGTGAATAAAATGATAAAAAGGCATACATTTTCCCTCTAAATTACACAAAAAGTCAGTCTGTAGTGAGAAGTGCTAGCAGTGCAGAGATGGCATGGGAATCAAGTTGCTAGCTGCTACAGTTCAATAATCATTCTTCATTTAAGATACACATTATTAGTTTGTTCTCCTTATTGTTGATCAGTTAGGCACACTTTAAGAAAAACAGAAAAGGTACTGGTAATTTGGTACTGGTACAGGATACTATGTGTTAAGTTTACAGATATCTAACACAAACACAATGCAGAATTTAAAATACAGGTGAAACACCTGTGAAAAATGAACATCACAACGTCCTTTAGAAACCTTTAGCAACAAATCAACCTGCTTTTTGCTGTGGTTCAGGTGGAGAAGGAGCAGGCGGAGGTGGAGCTGATCACAGAGACCACCGTCAGCGGCAGCTCCGAGATCACCAACAACCGCAAACAGAGCCTGAGTCTGCAGACGCAGCTGGACGCCACACTGATGGAGGTACAGGAGCTCTGCCTTCTGCTGTCCATCTGTGTTCACACGCTCAGCCTGACCAACATCAGCTTAACACGACACTGACACAACACTAGCCAAAATAGTGTTAGTATTAGTAAATATATAACACTAGCCAAAATAGTGTTAGTATTAGTAAATATATAACACTAGCCAAAATAGGTTCTGTGGACGTTTTGCTAAAGTTCACATTGTTATGTAGTTTTTCTGTTCACATATTCACATAGAAAACATATTTTAAATTGTAATAATATTTCACAGTTTTTACAGTATTTTGATCAAATAAATGCAGCCTTGATGAGCAGAAGAGATTTTAAATGTAAAGCAGTAGTGTAATCTAAACCAACTCTTTAATGCTAGTTTAGTAAAATGAATAAATGTAAATGTAAAGTAATGATTATGAGAGTGTAACAGTATGATATGCTAATGGCTGGAGGTCTGTGTTGTGCTGCAGAAGGGGAATCTGGAGCAGCGTCTGGTGGAGGTGCAGGCTCGGTATCAGGCGCAGATCTTCTCTCTGGCTCAGCTGGCCGGCGGTCTGGAGGGAGAGCTCACCTCGGTGCGCGAGAACACTCTGCAGCAGAGCCGCGACTATCAGCTGCTGCTTAGCACCAAGGTCCAGCTGGAGCGCGAGATCGCCACGTATAAAGCTCTGCTGGAGGGCGCCGGCGAGCTCAGCTACCTCGCCGTGCTCAAGACGCCGGCGGTGAAGGTGGAGGTTGTGAAGAGCACTGAGCTTTCATCTGCCGCTGCCGGTGAGTTACGCATTAAGGGTCTTGCACACGGAGTACGAAATTTTCGTATGCTTTTTTTTCGCATCCTTTCTTAACAAAATGCTTGGTATGGTTGCGAAAACACAGAAAATCAAACCTGATACGATTTTTTTTTTTAATTTTATGGCAGTCAAAAGTTTGGGAGGCAGTATACTAACATGATTGACACAATGTGAGGTCGTATTTATTTCTTGCGAAAATTGCAGACGAGAATTTCGGACTCAAGGGCCTTGCACACTGAGTCTGAAATTTTTGGGTTTTTTCCGTATTTGTCATCCTGTCCAATCACAATGTTTATTACAGATGCAAAAATGCAGAAAATAGAACCTGATCTGAATTTTTTTTTACGGCTGACGAAAGTTTCGTAGGTCAACGCACACGGAGTCCGAAATTTTCATCAGAAATTTCCGCACGTTAAAAAATACCTCACGTTGTGTCAACCGTGTTAGCCTGCGAAACTTTCGTCCGTCAAAAATTTTTGGATCTGGGTCAATTTTCTGCGTTTTCGCATCCGTAGCATACATTTTGATAGGAAAGGATGGAGAAGCGCATGCAAAAATTTCGGACTCAGTGTGCAATGGCCTTTAACATGACTGACACAACATGAGGTCGTATTTATTTTTCAATGTGTTAAAATTTCGGACAAAGAGTTTGGACAGTGTGCAATGACCTTAAGTCTGAAATTTTCACATGCAATTTTTCACTTTTTTCATATTGGTTATCCTTTCCTTTTAAAATGCTTGTTACGGATGCGAAAACACAGAAAATGTAACCTGGTCTGATTTTTTTTATGACAAATAAAAGTTTCGGAGGCAGTGTGTAAACATGATTGACTCAACGTGAGGTCGTATTTATTTAAAAAAATATATAGTTTCCCATAATCCGAAAATTTCGGATCCTTGCACACGGAGTCTGAAATTTTCGTATGTTTTTTTTTTTTCATATTCGTCATCCTTTCCTATCACAAAATGCTTGCTACTGATGCAAAAATGCAGAAAATGAATTTTTTAACGTGCAACAATTTGGGACTCCGTGTGATCCTGATTCCCAAGTATGTGTTTTCAAACAGCCGTTCGGATTTTTGTATTTGCTATGTTTATCAAACAACAATTATTTACAGACTTCATATTTATTTCCAAACTTATGTTCATACTAAAATGAACATGGCACGTTCTGATTCTTGATTACTGTTCTTTTAGACTTTGTTTAAAACATTTTTTACATTTATTGTATATTGTTTTCTGTAACATTTAAAAATTTGTTGCATTTAAATGTTTTTTTTTTTTTTTTATCACAACACTTGAGTGTGTAATCATGATTGTGATTGGCTGCAGGTGCAGGAGGCGGAGTCGAAGTCTCCGCCCCCTCTGAAGCGCAGTCCGGTGGTTCCAGCGAGAGCGAGACGGCGGTGGGCGGAGCAACAGGGTATGCTCTGATGTCATTGGAGGGGGTAGCAGCGGATACATCAGGCAGTCCAGCCGCTGAGGTACAATCTGATTGTGTTTATCTGATCAAAGCTGTGTCCAAAATCACCCCTACACCCTTAAACAGGGCACTACAC
The DNA here is from genome assembly GCF_936440315.1 of Barbus barbus. Lineage (NCBI taxonomy): Eukaryota > Metazoa > Chordata > Actinopteri > Cypriniformes > Cyprinidae > Barbus > Barbus barbus. The sequence continues at coordinate 1,235,688 of NC_136735.1, forward strand.
CATACTGGACTTTATCGAGTGCACTCATTCAATCCCATAATGCACCACAATAACGAGTCTACAACTGATGTACACCCAACATTTACTGAATACCCATAATGCACTGTGAGAGCCATGCTTTTAAGTATTTTCTTTTATTTCAGTTGATGTTTATTTCAAGTAACAAAAATGTGTTTCTATCGTTTTAGTTTTAATTTTAGTTAATGGAAATAACCCTGCTGCAGTGTCAGCTGTTGGCTAACACTTACTAAGTAGGCTTCCTAAAGTGTTAGCAAGTGTTAATTTGACACCGGGGATTTTGCTGAGGAAATTACCTGCTTTAATGTGTTATATTAAACCTTTAAAAGAAGAGAAGAGAAAGGATGGCACAGCCAGTGTTGTTGTCTAACCTGATTGTAGATGTTTGTGAATTATGGGAAATGTTGATTTTTCCACTTAATGTTTGTGTTTATGGAGACACTTGAAGGTTGTACATTTAAGGCCAGTTTAGAAAGACATGAGATTTTACTGAAGAGCTCTTTCCTCTCCTTTAATTTTGTAGATGTAATGTCCACTGGAGGGATGATGGTGGTGCTGAGCTCGACCAATCGACCGCTGATGGTTCTCTACAGTGTGACCAGCATCAATAAACTCAAACCTTCGAAAAACACTATCTGAGTTTTTATTCACCAAAGTCAATGATATCTCACAAAGCAAGCCACAGACACAAAGACGTCAGCAGTCAAAGTTTATTAGCCATTGATGAACATACAGGAAATAATCTGATTAATTGATCTGGGATGAATTATTGCACTGAAATACTACTGTACATCCGTTCTGGAGGTTTAATGACATTCACTAGGAGAGTAAATATGTGTTTGATGAACATGAGATTCAGGCTGCTGTTTGTGGGATGAAGATTTCACCAAAAGATCATCGTGTCCTGTGAGACCTGAAGGAGGAAACCAAGACATTCAGATCAAACGCTGACACACGTCTGGGTCGAGTGTGTGTGTGTGTGTGTTACCTGTTCAGTGTGTGTCCGGAGTGTGTTCCTCTCCGCAGACCGGATCTCCCTCCACCACGTACCACACCTCATTATGCCTGTTCAGCAGCTTCAGAGGACTAAAACACAGTTAAATCAACGACACTGACACAAAAACTGATCAAGTTAGCAATTAATGTATAAAGATTTCCTTGAAAAAAGTCATAGTAAAAATAGAAATAAATTTGTCATGAAACTAATTTTTACTTCTGTAATCTGAAAACGTTCTTTGGAATAACATGCGGCAAAGAATCAGACAAGACCACAACAAACATGAATTAAGATAGTAGAACTGTTTTGCTCTTTTTTTAAAATTTATAATCATTTTAATTACCATGCAACTTCTTTAAAAAATAAAGTAGTAGAAATAAAAAGTTGCCATGAGAAACCGCCGATTCAAAAGGAAAAAATATTGCAGGAGGACTGGTAACGTGAACTAAAATCTTGTTTCAGAATAATAATTAACATAAGAATAATAATAAATTTTACACAAAGTGCCAAAAGCTTTCCCAAGTTTTGTACCATTCTGTTAAGTAAAAAAAAAAAAAAAAAAAAGGAAAATTTTTCAGAGAAAAAAGCGGAGCCCCTAATGGGACATGGTGGTGGAAAAAACTGGGGGTTGAGAGGAAAACATTTAGTTCACGTACACCTGAGAAACTAGTCGTTCTCTTGTAAAACCAGCTGAGTTCAGACGGTTTGCGTTACAGCTTGCAGTGGTTCATACAGCTCCGTATGTTCACAATAGAGTTTTAGTTTGAACTTGGACTCAAGTATAAAGAAACACAGTCAGTGCTTAGTTCTCAGTTTCTCAATGGTAGTGTAAAAAGCAGCTTCTTTACCCTGTCAAAATCAGCTCTGTTTTTAGTCCATGTTGCTTTAAATGCTAATGAGCTCTGCTGGCCCCGCCCCTCTCTTCTGTGGGGTGAGGAGCAGACTGTAAACTTCTAAACTAGCACGTTATTAGGACAGGTGATTTGCAAAGATTCATCAAAAACCCTTATACTCACTTCTTCTGTAGGTGAGGCTGGATCACGAATGATTCGCGCGAACAGATGCAGTTAGGCAGATCAGTGCATTCACTTCAGAGCGAAAGTAACGTTAATCCTCTGCATCTTCAGCGGCTCAGATGTCTGGACTAACTGAAGACTGCTATATTCATTATTACATCCAATAACAAAACACCTCAATCACTTAATCTGAGACTCTTGGCTTCCCCTGCACTGGAGGCGGACTGTTCTCAGCTCACTCAGGGCGGGGCTAAGGTAAGATGGCCTTGTCAATCAACTATCGTGGGAGGGGCCTGTGCAGAACTACGTCATTCTGACAGAGCTCTCAGAACAGCCCGATTTGAGAGAGTATTTTAAATAGGGATTGAAAAAAAACACTGGGTGGATTTTCATCATTATAGGATGGATGTGTACACACACTTCCAACACACATTTATATTCAAACAACTAGTAAAGTGAATTTTGCATCCGATGACCCCTTTAAAGTAGGCTAATGAACGAAGACGGTGATTTAAAAATACCAAATCAGAACAGAACGTGCAGTTTCACGTGTGTTCTCCCCGCAGACAAAACTCTTAGTACATAGTGTATATTTTTTCAATAAAATGTAAAATATGGGCTTTTTATTGCTGTTTTTTTATATTAAGCGCGATTTCTATGGGGGAGAAAACGCTTAACGTGCAATTCAGCTCATATTTTGGGCTCATCTGCTTGCATGTACACAATACATATTTTTAAAACATAATATAGCATATTTGGTCATTTTATCATCTTCATTAAGCCCTGTTAGGCGTTTTACGAACCACTGCAAGCTGTATATCAGTGGTTCTTAATCTTTTTTACTCCAAGGCCCCCCTCCTCAATATTTCAAGCCTTCTAAACGAATGATTCACAATGTGTGTGTGTGTGTGTGTGTGTGTGTGTGTGTGTGTTCACCTGTCGTAGCCCACAGTGTAGTGGTGGGTGTGGTTAAAGTGGGCGTGGGCTCTCAGCAGGGCTCTGCTCAGCAGGTGGGCGTGGAGTCGGGAGGTGATTGACAGCATCCAGCCGCCGTAACTCCTCACATACACATCCATGTCGGGCATGTCAGAGAAATACAGCTATGGGTTTTTACATATCAATTTGAAAACAAAACAAAAAACATTAAATAATAGAAATGCTAAAATAAAAATAATCATGCTAAGATTTTAAACTACTAAAAACTATGTATATTAAAATATGTAAAAATATTACATATTGATCAAAATATTAAAATCATAATATTAATATTATATATAAATGAGAAAACAAAAATCTAAAAAAATAAATACTACAAAATAAATATAAATACAATAGCATTATTATATAATAAATACCACAGTAAAAATATTTAATATTAATATTGAATATTTTTTATTTTAGTATTCAAAATATAATTATAATTAAATTTTTAATTGAACACTAAAACAATAAAATATTAATATAACTACTACAATAAAATATTGACATTTAATATTAAATTAAAATATATTTTTAAAATATATATCAAATAGAAAATATATATTCTTTAATAGTAAACAGAAAACAAATCACAGCTTTACACAATCATACATTTAGTTTAATGCTGTTGTTGTATTGTATTAGTTGTGTGTAGTTTTATCTTGGTTTGTTCACATTTTTTATTTTAATATTGTATTTTTTAATAGTTTGTAGTGGTTTGGGGGCTCTGACCTTGTCGTTGGTGGGAGTGGGCGGATGCTCCTGATAGGCTGATGGAAGCAGGAAGCTGAGCGTGTAGATCGCCGGTTCCCACATCTTCACTTCCTCTGGGACTTCAACGAGCACCGGAGCCGTCATCTCAAAGCTCACACCTACACACACACACACATTGGTTTTTGTGGTTTATGGGGACTCTCCATTGGCGCAATGGTTTTTATTCTGTACAAACCGTATTTTCTACACCAACCCTACAGCTAAACCTACCCACAAGAAACTTTCTGCATTTTTACTTTCTCAAAAAACCATATGATTTATAAGCCTTTGAATCACAGGGCCAATGAAAATGTCCTCACAAATCACCTTCTCGTTGTAATACCCATGTCATTATACACACACACAGAGCTTGGTGGTGTTTATGATGTCACAAACCCTCTTCATTCTCTCCAGAGATATAATGATAGAGGCGTCTGAAGGCCATAGCGGCTCCGACCCCGAGGAAATACGCCTCAGCGTCTGTAGAGACCCACCGTGTGGCTGAGTAACGACGAACCTGCAAACACACTCCCGTTATAAACCACACCAACACTTCAGCTCGCTCACACACACACACACACACACACACACACCTCGTACTCGTCCGTCCGGCAGAGCAGATCGAACTGAAGACATTCTCTAGACTCACTGCAGAAGCTGCTGGACGAGTTACTGGGGCTGCGTCACACACAAAACACACAGGTTACTGTCCCTCTGTGGTCACCAGAGGGTTAATAATGAGGTGTAATATCTGACCCCACACTGCTGACGGCCAGAGAGCCCAGAAACAGCAGAGACAGCAGCGTCACGCAGAGCACACGCCTGAGGAGACACACAGAAACCATACACAGCTGATTCTGCTACATACAGACACGCCAGGAATGACTCAGACTCCAGACGTAATGTTTGATATCGTTTACTAGCGATGCAGGACACTACAGCTCATGTGAGGATAGCAATATCTGACCCTGGAGCACAAAAGCAGTCATGAGTAACACAGGTATATCTGTAGCAATAGTCAACAATACATTGTATGGGTCAAAATTATACATTTCTCTTTTATGACAAAAATCATTAGGATATTAAGATCATGTTCCATCAAGATATTTAGTAAATTTCCTACCGTAAATATATCAAAACGTCATTTTTGATTAGTAATATGCATTGCTAAGAACTTCATTTGAACAACTTTAAAGGAGATTTTCTCAATATTTAGATTTTTTTGCTCCCTCAGATTCCAGATTTTCTAATAGTTGTATCTCAGACAAATATTGTCCGATCCTAACAAACCATACATCAATGGAGAGATTATTTATTCAGATGATGTATAAATCTCAATTAAAATAATACATAAAAAAATAAATAACACTTATGACTGCTTTTGTGGTCCAGGGTCACAAATAAAGTAAAGTGTGACATATTATACCCCAAATTCTAATGACAAGTACTACATCTTTGTAATCTGATTGCATTATAATCTCTGTGCTGTATATGAATATAATGCAATACTATTAAACTGCATGACTCTCTCCTGAGGAACCGAACACTGGACCCCATAAGCACTGGCATTTCCCAAAATATCATGTTTCACTGAAGCAAGAAACTCGAATGCATTCATTATTAAACTAATGCACAATAAATAAGAAGGGAATTGAATTCTGCGGTCAGTGTCCCAGCAAAGATGCTCCTGTACAGATCTCTAATGGGACAGAGCATATGGTTTTATAGACGGGTAATTATAAATATTGTATCCTAAACAAACATTTTATACCATATTTTACAAACGAAGAAGTCACCAAAAATAGGTTTTGGGAGATTTGTCAGGTTTAGCTCAATTCTGACTACATTGGTCACAATATGGTTAAGTAACGTTACACACACACCTTAAAGTGTCCCCTGCCGCACTGCGGAGGGACTTAAACAGCCCCAGCGAGCTCTTAAAATATGAATATTCATCTCAAATATCATCATGCACAGACAACTCCATCATACAGGATTATTAAAGATGCAGGAAAAACTTTAATATCTAAGGAAAACTGCTCACTCGAGCTCCTACAGTTACAACAATCCTCTAAACGCGTTCACGTGTTTGTGTCACAATACAAAAGAATACTTTTACTTACATCGTGGTTTATTTGCGACTCGATGAAGCGAGGAGGATCACATCAGCACCGGAGCGCGTTCACGAGCCTGCCTGCGCGCGGGCGCGTTCACTGGAGGACGGGGGCGCGCGCTGAAGCGGTAAACATACAAACTCTTTTCCCTCACATAACACACGAGTCGATATTTGAGTCATTTGATTTATTTCAAACTTGAACACAATTAGCAATATAAACCAGCAATTAATCAAGCAGGAAAAGTTTATTTCTCTGACAGTATTGTGGAAATATTAGCCAGTTTAAAAGCACTGAGGAGGAAACTGGAGAGGTTTCAAATCTAAACTGCTGCCAAGCTTCCCGCGCTTTCAGTGCTGGACCGTTATTTTTAACCGTCGCGATGCAGCTGTCAGGGACAATTACAGAGTAGATGAAGCCATGAGCAAAATATAACAAAATAAAGCACAACCTTTTTCAAAGAAGCAAAAGATAGAAATGGTTATTGGTGTGCCGCATCACTGATAATGTTGTTTTAGGAACCTCTCAGCTTCCTCAGGACAGAACATAAGCATTAACAGTCATGACCGCGGCGGGGCGCTTCAAAGAAATTTACAACACCAGAAAAACTTTAATAAAAATCTTAAATATATCCATCTGGAAAAAAAAGGAACAACACGTTGCGTTTGGTGATGAACTTTCCCTAAATCTTTAGCTTACCTGGCGACGGTGTCACGATAACCAACCGGTCTTATCTGTTACAGTGCGCCGTATTTACGCTAGACTCCAGATTCTGTTAGAGAAGAATCACTTCCTGCCGTCAGATCAATAATTAACAGAAAAAAACATGATATACAAACAACAGCATCAAACTGCTTCGCTTAAATAATAAAAGACATGAGGAAATAAAAGAAGGCTAAAATCAAACAAATCAAATTATCGTCACATATCCAGTATAATGATTTTACATCTTTGGAATTAAGGAATAAATGAGCGAACAAATGAACGGATAAAGCAGAGCGACCACATCATTACTGTAAACCAAAGCAAGAGATCCAGTCCGTGTCACCGTCGTCCCGAGGTCTGTATGGGAAAATCAGCTCGTTCGCTCACGGACATCGTGCCTCCTGCGCTTTATTCTCACACGTTTTTTTTTTCCATTTCGTTTTTTTTCACTTGCATAGTGAGTCTGTGGTACTGTGACAGCAACCTCAGGAAGGGGAGGAGTTTGAGAGTCCAGGCTCCGCCCTCTTTGATATGACACTCACAACGCAACCTCTCTCTGTCGCTCTCGGCCGTTAGACGTTTTCTTCACCTTGTGGATGCCCTCCAGCACTCCCGATTCGGTTATACTGTGTGCGAGAAAAACGATATCACACACTGAGCCTCTCACAGCGAGAGAGAGAGAGAAAGAGAGAGACCTACACTTCATCCATCTCCAGGTCCTCCTCGTCCTGAGGCAGCTGTAGATATGGGTTATTTGATGCCGGTCGGAACTTGAATCCAGTCAAGACGAAGAAGATCAGAGTAGAAACCTCTATTAAAAACTACAAACACAAGGAGAGGAAAAAACGAAACTTCTGGTTAGGGCTGAGTCTGAATGATTTTCAAAAACGCCATCTACGTATCTTATGTCATTATGTTATGTTGAAGCAGGGTTAGTGTGGTTACCTCCTGACCCCACTGCCACTGGAACGACATCGTGATCTTCAGCAGTATCGCGATGATCCGCGTGAAGTAGATATAACACACGATCTGAGGACAGAGAAACAGCTTTCAGTTGTCCACCTTTGAGAAATGATCTTATCCTAGATAAAGATGAATGTCTCACCATCACATAGTAATGTCTGAAGAGCTTTAACTTCTCCAGGTTCATGGCAGCTGCACGAGAACGCACACAAACACTGTGTATTTAGAAACAGACACACACGAACAACATCTGTATAGCTATACCGATAAATATAAGACTACTATACCGATAAATATAACAATAATTATACAGATAACTGTAACGATAACTGATAACTATAAAAGATAATTACACTTATAAATTAAAAATTACTACAAAAACAATTATACCGATTACTATAACTGACTATAAAGATAATTACATTCATAACTACAACAACAATCAACAATAATAATCAATAACTATAAAGATAATTAAAGTGATAACTATAAAGATAACAATAACTATACCGATAATTCTACTAATATATATATAACTATAACAATAATTACACTGGTAACTGTAGCGATAACTGACAATTACTATACCGATAATTATACAGATAATTGTAACGATAACTAATAACTATAAAGATAATTACACTGACAACTACAACCAACAATAATTACACCGAAAATTATAAAGATAATTAAACTGACATGTATTAAGGTAACAATAACTATTAAAGATAATTATACCAATAAGTATAATGATATCAATAACTATAAGAGTAATTGGTTACACTTTATTTTAAGGTGTCCTTGTTACAGTGTAATTATACTGATTAATATTAACTACATGTACTTACTATATGGTTAATATTAGGGTTACTTTAATTATGCAAAATTAATTATTATAATAGCGAGTGCATGTAACGTGTAACAAGGACACCTTAAAATAAAGTGTTACCGAGTAATTATACTAATAACTATTAAAGACAATTTTACTGATAACTATAATGATATTTATAGTGATAACTGTGACAGTTAACAACTATAAAGATAACCATAGCAATAACCGATAACTGTAAAAGATAATTATATTATGACAACCTATAAACTGTGATATAAAGATAGCTTTAACAATACCTACAGCACTAACTATATAGCGCTAATCAAAGCAATAGAATTGTTCCTGTGTCGTTATTGTTTACTATTAGAGATAGATCAGTTATTAAAACTGTATGTTATAGTTATCGTCCTCGGGGTGAATGGGTCTTTACGACACACACAGTTCCTGTCAAACACACCTTTGCCGTCCGTGTTGGAAGCCTCCTGCAGGTGTCGGATGGACCTGTTAGACACAGAATCAGAAACACATCAGATAACAGTAATTATCAGCAGATGCAGAGCCTGACGCAGCGATACGCACCAGACGACAGGGAACAGCACGGCTCCGCAGCAGATGAGGTCCACCAGGAACAGGATCTCCCTCCAGAGAGTGTATTCACTCGAGCCCTCCTCCGTCTCCTCGATGATGATATAGGACACGTTAGCCAGAACCTGCAACACACCGGCATCAGTCGCAGAGAATATCTCATCAGAAACACGAGTTCAAACACACACACACACACACCTGCAGAGGAATGACGATCATGAAGATCTTCTTCTCTTTGTCCGACAGGATGTATTTAACAAAGGCGAAGCCGGTGCCGATGAGAGCCAGCGTGATGAACAGAAGAGCCCCCTTCAGCCTGACACACAAACACTGTGATTCTGAGACCATCCGCATTGAAAAACACAAGAAACGAGATACTGAGATCGAGAAACAGAGGGAAAGTGAAGGTGAGATACGCACAGGTGTGTGATGTAGTACATGACGGCCCAGCCTTCAATAGGATGACCTTCAGAGTTGATGAAGTGATAGTTGATCTGAGCACAAGACACACAAACACTTGTGAGTCCTTCACAATAACACCAGCAACATGTTTCAAGACACCTCGGAACAAATATAATTAAATATTGTCTGTTTATATGTAAATATACACTGAATTATTTTTTTATTTATATCCAAGTACATATCTAAGTAAATGTAAATATTGCAGTTAACATTGGTGTTTATTACTATTTTTGTTATACTGGGTCCGATATACAAAAATGATTCCATATTCTTCCCTGTGTAGTGTGTACATTTAGTGGAAATAAATATATATATATATATAAATAAATAAATGGAGTATCAAGAGCATCACAGAACAATCTTCTTCTTAAGAAAATTAAGATAAATTCCAAGAAGTTGGTTAGTTAGTTTTTATTACAAACACAAAATAAAACCAAATAAACACAAAAACACACAACTTGTTGGTAAGCATGTCCTATTGCAATTCTTCAAAAACGCTTCAGTTCTCAAATATTTTCTTGAGAGACAAGTTCAAGGTTACCACGGTCAAAATTTAAGTTATTTATGAAGCTTTTTAAGAACATTATTTCCAGGAATTACTCGTTAAATTTCAGTTAAGTTTTCTTTAGAAGAATCTTAAGAAAAAAAAGAAAAATAACACTTTACAAAAAAAGGTCCTATTATGTTAGTTAATAAATTATATAACATTAATAAATACTGCAACAATTTTATTGCTCATTGTTATTTAATTTCTTTGTTAATGTTCATAAATTAAAATACAGATGTGCATTTTAGCTTTTGATTGAACTATTTTAACTTCTGACTTTAATGAATTAGTAAACATTAATAACTTTAAAATTAACATTAAGTGAAATGACATACTGCCAAGTATGGTGACCCATACTCGGAATTCGTGCTCTGCATTTAACCCATCCAACGTGCACACACACACACAGCAGTGAACACACCGTGAACACACACACACACACCCGGAGCAGTGGGTAGTCATTTATGCTGCGGCGCCCGGGGAGCAGTTGAGGGTTCGGTGTCTTGCTCAAGGGCACCTCAGTAGAGATCGACCGATATATCGATTTACCGATATTTTTCCCGATATTTAAGCATTTTTCCATAATCGAATATCGGTTTTGTAATATCGGATTCCCCGATAAACACCGCCATCGTGTGGACGTTTTCAGAATTGCGCGCAGGATCGCAATTGCAGCGCATCTGAGGGGAGTCAAGACAGCAATGGCGTGCAGGTACTTGATTTGCTGTAGTTAGTAAACTATTTAATATTACAGGCAGTAATGCACAAATTAGATGTATTACATAAATGCCTGATGTATAGTTTAAATGCAACTTGGCTCTAAGAAATATGATAAATAAGATACTCTGTCAAGCCCTGTCCCTATAAAGATAGGCTATAACTTTGCCTGAAATAACACAGCCATGAATTAGCACATGGTGGAAATAAAAGCCCTGAATTTAATTCTCTCTGTGGTCTATTAGTCTCGTGAAGTCGGAGTCACATAGATAATCCGTCAAGTCCTCTCCCAATAAAGACGTAACTTTGCATGAATTAAATAATACAGCCATGAATGATTGCATGTTGGAAAGAAAAGCATTGAATGTAATTCTCTCTCTGTGGTCTATATGCTCATCATTAGTCTCGTGAAGCCGCTTTCATATTGCAGTTCACTCAGCGGTTGATGCTCAAGAAATGCTCAGCACGGCCACCGCATGTAACTTTTAACAAGATTCACTTTTTTGAAGCACCCTAAATTGTATTAACACTTACTATATAACCATTATTTCATTTATAAACATCTAAATTAATACAGCTCTATGGAAATTAATAATTTATTATCTCCGCGATCGATCGCAGTTTGAGTAGCCTATAGTTCTGTGTAAATGCATAGATAAACCGCGCTGTCAGCAGCATAATTTAGAGCATGCCAGTTGAGAAATGCAATAAAATACAATGCTTGTTATATTCCAATATTCCAGAGAATATTATTCCGTGAATTAACATTATCCAGTGAATTATTCTTCACTCTTTAGCCTATTAAACAGCTTATAAACCTACTAAAACTGTAGTTAAAAATGAAGTTGATATGACTCCTTTCCTTTATTTTCTCCATTTGAAAACATTAGACTTTCTATGTTCATTTTGCTTACTGCTAATATTAGTGTTGCTGCTAAAGCTTTTTATAAATAAAATGTTTTTTATTGTTGTAATACGAAGATTAAATTGAACATGACAGGGCTCTAGACTGCGACCAAAATGGTAATTGTTTGCGAGTTAAAATTTGACGTGGCCGCATTTGTACGAGTGCCAGGTCTGCGCTGCTCCAAAGCGTCTGCTTCATACAGCGCGCGCTGCCAGCCGCAGCACATTATAGCAGGAGTCAGATTCCACTGATCACGTGAAGAGAGGTGCTTTCAGCGCGAGCGCTTCAGTAGAGCCTGGTTTATACTCGCCGCGTCAGCACGAGCGTGAAGGTGCGCGTCGCGGATGGAGTGCAATGGATGGATTTGTTTTCAAACTAAAGTAAAAGACCGCTTCTTAAACCAGAGAAGGTGAACGTGGTGGTATTCTTGTAGAAAAAAACATGCAAGTCATGTCAGCTACAGCCAGTTTAGTTTTACTTTTCTTTTTGTTTTCGTTTTGAGAAGCTTGTTATCTTTGCTGTTTACCTCAGGTTATGCTATGGAGGCTTTCCTTAATTAAAAAAATATATATATTAATATTTATTTACTTCCTCAGAGTTTGCTAAACATTCTGTAATATACTAGGTATATAGTACAGCATGTGGTGTGTCCTGTGCCATGCCTCGTCTTATTCGTTTTTGTTGATAAATGTTATGTAAGAGTTTATCATTGTCAACGTATACTGTTTTATTGTTGTTGCGCTTTTTAATTAAGAATAACAATGAATCCATCTTTTGTTTTAGTCTTAAAAAGTTAAAGGTGTATAGATATAAGCAAAACAGACAATGATCTTTTCTTGTAAAATGTGACACCAAGATCGCAAATTTGAAAGTAAAAAGCGCACGAAAAAAGGAATTCCTGTTCACAAAATTTAAATCACAAATAATACAGATGAAAAAGAACGAGTTGAATGTTGAAAACTTTCGTTACCATATAACTATAAACTATGATAAAAGTTCATCAGCATGCATTGATTAATCAAATGTTGTAGCAAAAACAAAAAATAAATTGCAACCAAATTATGTGCTCGTGCGCAAAAGTGAGATCAGTGGGAAGAATGAGTCTAGAGCCCTGCATGAAAGACTGCTAATTCTCAAAACATTTTTTGTTAAGATGACTGAAAGGAGGAAAAACCAAAGTGAAGTATGGACTTACTTCACGCAGTCATTTATTTACTTTATAACAGTAAATAAATATCGGTTATACATATCGGTTATCGGGCACATAGACATGCAAATAATTGGTATCGGTTATAAAAAATCAATATTGGTCGATCACTACACCTCAGTCGTGGTATTGAGGGTGGAGAGAGCACTGGACATTCACTCCCCCCACCTACAATCCCTGCTGGCCGGGGACTCGAACCCACAACCTTTGGATTACGAGTCCGACTCTCTAACCATTAGGCCACGACTTCCCCAGATTAATGCCTTCGAAAAAGCCTTTGAAATATTCTTCATTGTTAGTTATGAAATGAAACCTTACAGTAAAGTTTAATAACAACAGAAAAACAACAAAATTACTAAATAAAAATGAAAACAATCTAAAAATGTAATCATTATTATTAGACACTATGAAAGTATGTCAGTGATGGTAAAAGCGCAGTGAGTGTGATCAGTGTTGTACTCACGCTGTGAAACAGCAGAGACACGGCTTTAGTGTACGCCAGCGCCGCCATCAGCCAGTGGATCTTAAACACGCTGTACCTGTCAAACACACACACACCATGAGTGCCAGCAGCTTCACTCGCAGCGACAGGCCCGTGAGTGTGTGTGTGTGTGTGTGTGTACCTGTACTTGAGCAGCGTGTATGTCCAGACCACGGCGGCGGCAAAGAAGACGGCAGCCATTGAGATGTAGAGGCGCGGCAGGGGAATCTCAGACGCTGACAGATAACCGCTGGGATTCTTCTCTGTGATCTCCACCTAACACACACACACACTCAGTTTGATGCTGGTCATGTGAGACGGTCAGATGCAGTCTGCAGCACTTACGTGGAGAGAATACGGACTCTGCATCCTGGTGTCGAGGCAGTTGTGGAAGTCCAGGTTGTAGAGGCCCTGCGAGCTCGCGCTCATCATGAGACGAAACTGAGAGCGGGAGAAAAAGCAGACGGGAGAGGTTGATATCCCTCACTGGTCTGTGTGTGTGAAACACAGTGTGTGTGTGTGTGTGTGTGTGTGTGTGTGTGTGTGATGGCACTCACGCTGAAGTTGTAGGAATCGCCGTGTTGCTGCAGCTCCAGCCGCTTCCCGTCCAAACTCTCCACCTGATGGGAACACGGTTCAAAAAAACAACAACAGCTGCTCATGAAGGGTCACAAATCACCAGACTACCTTCTCTGCACATCACTGAAGACAAATGTTAGCATCCGTTAATATTAACTGTTGGAGAAAACTGGTTAACTTTCAGCTTCTGTTTAAAACCTACATCATGTTGATGACACCGTTTGTGACGTGGCAAAGGACGATAGTACTTCGATGACGCATCGGTGTCTAATAAATTATTCATGAGACTGTGTTTTCATCGTATAAGAAGACGCTATGACAGCCACTTCAGACGGTACATTAACTGAGAGAAACATTCATGGATCGAAGGAGAGTGTTTGTTTTGGCTTTGTAAGAGTTCGGCTCAAACGCGATTAGTGAGTGTAACTGGTTTTTACAGATACTTGACGCAACCAATCAAAAGGCTTATATAAACGCTGCCAAATAAGCCTGAAACGTTACTAACAGCGTGTTCATATATATATGTCAAAGCCATAAATCTAAACAAGTTGTGTTCCAAATTTGAGGTTGATATCTCAAGTGAGTTTTCAGTAAGATTGTTTGGGCGCAGTACCAAATCTTCCCCAATAGATGCCAGCAAAACTCTGATTTGTGATTTACAGTAGTCTCTCTAGAACACACACACTTTTTTTTTTAAACGCATACAAAGCACACTCAGACATCTATACCAACACACCCACACAATTATAGCTGCATTATTTATCCAACTGGCTCTATAATATGCAGAAGCAGAAAACAGGAATAAAGAGAGTATTTGCTTCATAGACCAAACCTGAAAAATGGCACCATCTGGTAACAAATAGTAAAAAATTTAATTTTAAAACCTTGCCAACGGAATGAAAGTGTATTCACAAAACTTGCATCATTTTACAGTTAAACGGCACTGCGGTTAAAAACAGCAGTTTTAATGGGTTTCAAAGGGAACATTTTTGTCCTTAAGGTCCTGAGGGGAACTATTTTTGAACCTAGTGTAAAATAAATGTATTAAAGGAAATGGGGATGAAATGGTAAAATTCCAATAAAAATACACACCCGAGCCAAAATGTACGCATGCTGGCAATAACACAGGCAAAATTATTAAAAAACAAACCTGAAAAGGCCAAAAATGTCCAAAAGGTGACACAAGGGTTAAGAATGATGTTTAGCAAACACACACACAGGTACCTTCTGGCTGACAGCAGGCGTCACTTTGGCCTTATCTTGTGAACTTTCTTCCGGTTTTGTTGTCTTATCAACACTCGGCTCTTTTGGCGTCACATCCTCTGCAGTTTCTCTTTTGGTCCTCGCTGAGAAACACAGACACCATCAGCAGCCATCAAACACACTCTCACACACTTCAGAGCCACGGCACTTGTTTTACCTTTCTCTCCATCCGGCGTCGTCTTCGGCTTCAGTCTGGACACCAGTGTGATGTTAGAATGGCCAAAGTGCTTCACTTGGACGCTGCACACACAGTCAGTCACAGTCAATCACATTGGTATTCCCAATCAGCCACATCAACAGTTATGATCACAGTCACAGTAGGTAACACTTTATTTTCAGGTGTCCTTGTTACAAACGTTACATGTACTTACTATTATAACAACAATAAATCATGCATAATTACATGCAAGTAACCCTAACCATATAGTAAGTACAGGTGCAATAACCTTACGTTTATTTAACACCCCTAAAACATTTTTTATTCTATTCCTATTTTATTTTATCTATAGCACACCTGTGTATACAATGTATTCTTTTTTTGGGTGGTTTATTTATATTTATACATGTGTATTTTATTCTCATCTTATTGTTATTATCTCTATGTTATGAACTGGAAGCTTGTGACACTAAAACATACTTGGCAATAAAGCGCTTTCTGACTTCTGATGTAGTTAATTAATATTAATCAGTAGTTAAATGTATAATTACACTAACAAGGACACCTTAAAATAAATTGTAACAAATTACTCTTGTTATCCTTATACACACTGGTATAGTTATCTGTACATTTATCTTTATAGCTACCTTTATACTTATCTCTATAGTTATTGTTGGTCATCGTAACAGTTATCAGTGTAACTAAAGGTAAAGCGTAACCTCACAGTAACAATGTATGTCAGATGTCTTGCTTTATTCAGCCAGTGTTGGAGAAAATGTTTCCTAAATATGAGCATTGGGTAAGGAGAGCAACAGCTGAGGTGTGTTCCTCCTCATCGCTGGACTGGACTCACCTGAGGTCTTTGGTGTCGATGATGAAGAGGATGAGCTCTTCGTCACTCTTACTCTTCGTCAGCTTGCACTGCTCCACCTCCTCCGCCTGTGGAGCCACAAACACAAGCGTCAGGAGGACGAGGACGAACAGAGAACAGAGAGAGAAGTGTGGCAGACACTCACGGTGTAGAAGATGCCGCTCACGCGAGACCGCGCCAAACTGAAGCCCACCTGCAACACAGAACCACAGCATCTGACCAGTGACTGACACACACACACACACACACACACACACACACACACACACACAGATGGACGGCTTACCTTCCCAGAGTTACTCTTATCCTGCGGCAGCTTCAGAGACACGAGATGGACGTCCAGAGTGCCGTCCTCAAAATAACCGAACGAGTTCAGGTGGACCAGAAACCGCGTCTCATTCTGAGAGAGATGGGAAAGAGAGCCGCTCAGCAGGTAATAGCTACCTTCTTTAAGAACAGATGCAAATGTGAATTCATGAATTATTCCGTTTACGAGTCAGTCATTACACAAGTGAAATAAATGACATAAAACATCAGGGAAGTAAAACAAACGTGACTCTGGAGCACAAAACCTGTCATAAGGGTCAATATTTGGATTTCCACATCATCTGAAGCTGAATAAATGATCTTTCCATTGGTGTATGGTTTGTTAGGATCGGACAATATTTGTCTGAGATACAACTATTAGAAAATCTGGAATCTGAGGGAGCAAAAAAATCTAAATATTGAGAAAATCTCCTTTAAAGTTGTTCAAATGAAGTTCTTAGCAATGCATATTACTAAGTTTTGATATATTTATGGTAGGAAAGCTAGTAAATATCATATAATGCATTGCTGGCTATTACTATAAATATACCCAGCGACTTCAGACTGGTTTTGTGCTGCAGGCTCACACATGCTTAAATAAAAGAGATAAATGATCATATAAACTAAATGAATGCTATAGTGTAAATAAGTGCAATAAATCTGATCCATAAATACATGAATAGGCTACTTCTGTGAATAACAGTCATTACATACATGACATCAATCATTAACTAAGAGAAATAAATGACATAATTAATCATTTAATCTAAAATGAATAATTACAGGGGCACAGGAGACGAATCATATCACATGTGAAGCAAGCTTAAACAAGGGAGATAATAACTTACATCATTTAATGGATAATGAATCTTTATTTAAGATAAAAGAGCTGAATCATCAGATCCGAGAAATAAAGGAGACAACTGATGAGAGAAGCTGAGTAAATGAGAAGTTAACCCGTGTTTGCTCAGAGATGATGAGGAGCAGTGTTTCTACCTTGAGTTTGAGCTGGTGTATCCTCGCGCTGCTGTCCGACACTGACATGATGAAGATCAGCACACTCACCACAGCCTTCATCATCCTCCTGCGATCAAACTCTCTATAATCTGTCTGTCTGTCTGCCACAGGATCCACTCTCGCTCCTCTGATCTCCAGCTGCTTTCCAAACTCTTCCGGCTTCACTTCCGGGACGCGTGAGCGCAAACACGTCACCAGAGAGCGCGACACAGCGCCCCTGCTGGCGGGAGGACACGGCTGCTGCTGCTGCTTCCGTGTTCTGCTCCATGCCAAAAAACCCGGATTGTGTTCCCCTATTGCTGTGCTTTATTTATTTATTTAATTCCCTATCAAATTCGTTTGTTTCTACTATATATTCCATCACTATTCTTTGATTAATACCCTCTTTTAATGGTTTTCCTAATATCCAATTTATCTTGTTTTTCTTTATCTTTTAAGTTCTTTATCACTTTAATTCTCCCTGTAGGCCTATCCCAGCTAACAGAATGGTGTTATAAGGACATTCTCCAAATATTGCTTCTGGGAACATTAAAGATGTCCAGTTTTCTTGCCGTTAGTAGAATATTATTATGATGTTTCTTTCAATCCTTCAAACACCTGCTGTGAACAAGCACTGAAAGAAAGAGACACGAGAGCACAAACTACAGCTTTCTTCAGCCACAGCCTTAGATCAACTGAAGATAAAAGACTTTAAATCTCTCAAGATCTGATTCAACTACTCCACAAACAGCATCACCAGCTGCACTTATTAATAACCAGACTGAGACAAGAAGATCTGATTGAGAATTAACTAAGGTTTAGATGTTGATTTAGTTTCATTTGAAGTAGCCGTGTTTGAGATCAGTGTCTGCTTTAGTTGGGCTCTTGTCTGTCAGGTGTTCATCACAATCAGCACTTAATTAATTACTTAACTGCTAGTTTTAACACTTACATGGTTTAAGCCAAGGGGATTGGTTTACTCAAACGGGTTGAGTTACTCTAACTGGTTGGGATTTATAGTGAAGGAAAATGAGAAAGACAATCGCATTTACACGGGGAACACAACACAGTCTATCCATTACTGAAAACTTAGTAAGTTCAGTATTAATTAACGTTTTATTCTAGGAGTGTTACAGAACAATGTCAAACCGAGTGATAAGAGTCCTAGTGTTTGTGAAACATTAGTATTTCAACATTGAGCAGTGCAAGAGTGACTCAAACGACAGATGTTACAGATGCTCTTACTGATAACATTTAGACCACTGTATGAAAAACAGAGATCACTTCACTTGTGCCAAGAAGAGAGGAGCCAGATCTGACAGATATTTAACAGTGTTTGTGATCCATCGAAAAACATCTCAACACAAACGGTGAGTTACTGTTTTATTCTCCATCATTTACCTCACAAAACATTCAGACAAGCTTCAGATAACCATTCAGCAAAGTGTTTTTTACTTTCTTCAAGATTCTTCAAGCAAAGGAAGACTGCAGTAAGAGAAGATGACAGTAAGTTCATGTTGATCAAACTTGTAGAGTTTTTCCTTCTAGTGTGAGTTGATCTTTATAAATGAGGATGATGATCAGTCGTGTCTCTCTGTAGATGACGGTGTTTGTCGTGGCTCTGCTCGCTGTATTTATGGGGTTTACTGTGTCTGTTTCTGATGGATACAAGCCGGTCGACTGCTCTGCCATCTATAAATCAGGACAAACGGTCAGTGGGATTTACTCCATCTATCCAGCAGGTGACATTCCTGTCTGGGTTTACTGTGAGATGATCTCAGGTGGGAAAGATGAAGACAACGGAGGATGGACGGTACGAATATGACTTTAGATCATTAAACACACATCAGAACATTCATTATGAATCATATATTCTGTATAAACCCATCACAGGTGATTCAGAGGAGAATGGATGGCAGTGTGAATTTCTATCGGCCGTGGGATCAGTACAAGACAGGATTTGGGAATGTGGAGAGTGAATACTGGCTGGGTAATGTTTTGGTTTAATGGAGTTAAAAAGACACTTGTATCAAGCATAACATACAATAAATAAATAAATAAATTAGTGCTATCAATCGTTTTTTTTTCCGAAATTAATCGTGATTAATCCAACCTAACATTTAAAGTTTTTAAATATACTTTTATGTTGCAATAATTTCACATTCAATCTTCAAATTAATGTAGAAACACGATAAAGACACTATATTTTTAATGTTTTTATAATGGCATCTGTTTTTATGATTGAAGGCAAGTATCACTACTGATGTCTCTAGGAAATTGTTATTTCCCCCTAGTATTTATCCATTGACTATAGCCATTCAACATTACAGTATAATAATACATTTATTAGACTTAAAAAAATAACAACTTCTAATTTAAGTGAACTTAAAACAATCTTCACATAAACCCATTATAATAAATGCCATATTTACTTGTGCCTTTCAAGTAGGAAATATACAGAAATGGAATAAATTTATCAAACACTAAATTATAGATACTTTACTTACTTACTTTTTACTTTTGTCATTTAGCAGACGCTTTTGTCCAAAGCGACTTACAAATAAGAAACCGTAACTACAACTAAAAGTTACAACTCTATAAATACTATCTACCCACATATTTAAGAAAATAAAGAAATTAAATCAAATTGCCACATGCGTATAACAACATTTCAATAATAAACATATTAATGACATATAGATAAATCCACAGCGAGGCATTTCTACTGCGAGCGTCTTCAGTCCAGAGTGTCAACGAAGGGAGATCGTCGTCGCTGAAGGAGAATTTATCTGAGATCCTATGACGAAATGCCCGCTTATATAGCCAGATGGCCCCGCCATTGTTTACTGACATGTGGCCAGACAACATCTCATCTGACCACTGATGTTCTACTGAAGCTCCTCGTCACCTGTAGCTCTTCTGCGCTCGTTTGACTCGCGCCTGACACTGAGGTGAAGTGGAGTAGTCTGAAAAGTGTCCAGTTTAATATGGTTGTAAAGACGTATATATATATAAAAATAAATAATTCAGTTCAAATTTATATTATATTTGACATGCAATTTACTCAACCACAAGGCAGGACAAGAGAAAATATCTATTTTAGGGGAGTTGCTTCATTTTAATTAATATAAATAAATCATTTGAAATTAGGTTGAATGTGTTCTTCGTGTGTGTGTGTGTGTGTGTGTGTGTGTGTGTGTGTGTGTGTGTGTGTTTGTGTGGATGTTCATGTCCAGTGTTTGGTTGAACGTGTTCTTCATGTGTGTGTGTGTGTGTGTGTGTGTGTGTGTGTGGATGTTCATGTCCAGTGTTTGGTTGAACGTGTTCTTCGTGTGTGTGTGTGTGTGTGTGTGTGTGTGTGGATGTTCATGTCCAGTGTTTGGTTGAACGTGTTCTTCGTGTGTGTGTGTGTGTGTGTGTGTGTGTGTGTGTGTGTGTGTGTGTGTGTGTGTGTGTTCATGTCCAGTGTTTGGTTGAACGTGTTCTTCGTGTGTGTGTGTGTGTGTGTGTGTTTGTGTGGATGTTCATGTCCAGTGTTTGGTTGAACGT
Source organism: Barbus barbus (assembly GCF_936440315.1). Taxonomy (NCBI): domain Eukaryota; kingdom Metazoa; phylum Chordata; class Actinopteri; order Cypriniformes; family Cyprinidae; genus Barbus; species Barbus barbus. The sequence continues at coordinate 1,256,691 of NC_136735.1, forward strand.
GTTCTTCGTGTGTGTGTGTGTGTGTGTGTGTGTGTGTGTGTGTGTGTGTGTGTGTGTTCATGTCCAGTGTTTGGTTGAACGTGTTCTTCATGTGTGTGTGTGTGTGTGTGTGTGTGGATGTTCATGTCCAGTGTTTGGTTGAACGTGTTCTTCATGTGTGTGTGTGTGTGTGTGTGTGTGTGTGTGGATGTTCATGTCCAGTGTTTGGTTGAACGTGTTCTTCGTGTGTGTGTGTGTGTGTGTGTGTGTGTGTGTGTGGATGTTCATGTCCAGTGTTTGGTTGAACATGTTCTTCATGTGTGTGTGTGTGTGTGTGTGTGTGTGTGTGTGTGGATGTTCATGTCCAGTGTTTGGTTGAACGTGTTCTTCATGTGTGTGTGTGTGTGTGTGTTCATGTCCAGTGTTTGGTTGAACGTGTTCTTCATGTGTGTGTGTGTGTGTGTTCATGTCCAGTGTTTGGTTGAACGTGTTCTTCATGTGTGTGTGTGTGTGTGTGTGTGTGTGTGTGTGTGTGGATGTTCATGTCCAGTGTTTGGTTGAACATGTTCTTCATGTGTGTGTGTGTGTGTGTGTGTGTGTGTGTGTGTGGATGTTCATGTCCAGTGTTTGGTTGAACGTGTTCTTCGTGTGTGTGTGTGTGTGTGTGTGTGTGTGTGTGTGTGTGGATGTTCATGTCCAGTGTTTGGTTGAACGTGTTCTTCATGTGTGTGTGTGTGGATGTTCATGTCCAGTGTTTGGTTGAACGTGTTCTTCATGTGTGTGTGTGTGTGTGTGTTCATGTCCAGTGTTTGGTTGAACGTGTTCTTCATGTGTGTGTGTGTGTGTGTTCATGTCCAGTGTTTGGTTGAACGTGTTCTTCATGTGTGTATATGATCAGGGCTGGAGAACATGTACCAGCTGACACGCAACAGGAAGTACATGCTGAGAGTGGATCTGGAGGACTTTGATGGAAGGAAAGGTTTCGCTCAGTACTCGTCCTACTCTGTGGGTCCTGAAATTGATGGGTATAAGCTGCATGTTTCAGGATTCAAGAATGGAGGAGCTGGTAGGACACTTTCATTCATACTCATGAGAACATGCTTTATAAAATGACACTTGAATAAACGTGCACTTTCAAATGTTTTCATAATATCACTCCAATATTCTTCAAGTAAATAAGATGTTACTGACCTCAATGATGCTCTTCCTCTCTGCAGGCGACTCTTTATCTTTCCATAATGGAGAGAAGTTCACCACCTTTGACAAGGATCAAGACCCCTATGAAAAAAACTGTGCCAAATTGTATCTCGGGGCATTTTGGTACACAGTAGGCTGTCACTACACAAACCCCAATGGTGTGTATTTGTGGGGAGATGACAACACCCATCACGCCATTGGAGCAGTTTGGAAAACCTGGAAAAATAATTTCTCTGTCACCCTGAAATCCATCAGCATGAAGATCAAATGTGTCTCATAAACATTAATGCTTTAAAGTGCAAATTATCTGATGTTATTTCACTATATTACAAATGTCAAGGTTTAAGTTCTTTTCTCAATGGAAGTAAATAAGTGTTTATCTTTGCTATTGATCTTTTGATTTACTATCATATAAATTAAACAAATCTTCAAATAAACTCTTGCCTTGAATGCATATATGCATTACGTCAAATGTGTTTATCTGTTCAGAAACACAAAATTAATTATTGTATCTTTTGATGTGATTGAGTCCATGGGTTGATTATCATTTAGGCCTATACTCTTAAAAATAACAAACGGAAGGATGACAAAAATAAGTAGAATTTCTGTCTGACACAAGATGGTATAAAGCCAGACAGAACAAGTCTCACAACTAATAAACAAATCCAAATAAACAACGCAAAACCAATCGGGAGCACACAAGCAACAACCACACCAACAAGGCCAAGGTTTTTATAGAGGGAAGAACAGGTGGACATCGTTCTCTTAATGAGTCTCCTATCCACTCCCACCAGCCGGCAGTAGCAGGAAGAGTAGAAGATTTGTCACACTCCCCCCTAAAAAGAAGAGACCACACAAAAAAAAAAGTCTTTAACAAAAACAATCTGTACAACTTTCAAACAGTCCGAGTGTCAAGACTTGATTTAGCTCGCAAATGTTTCCCAGTCTCTTCAACTCCACAACTCCTTCCAGCAACTTTGGCGTCTAGGAAGCAAAATTAAGGAAGAAACAGAGAGAGAAAAAACTGAAAACACGAGTTCTACAACACTTAGACTGTGAACACGAGACAAGGCATCAGCAGTTACATTCTCTGAGCCTTTAATATGGCGTATATCCAATAGATAACCCTGCAAAAACAAACACCGTCTCATTAGCCTTTGGTTGGGGTTTTGCAAGGAGTGCAAAAAGATTAAAGGATTGTGATCTGTATAGACCACTAGGGGACCCTCTGATGATCCCACATGCACCTCAAAGTGTTGTAAAGCCTAAATTAAAGCAAGAGCCTCCTTCTCAATCACTGAATAATTAAGCTGATATGAATTAAACTTTCTAGAGAAGAACTCAATTGGGTGATCAATGCCATTCTCAGACCTCTGCAGTAAAACGGTCCCACATTACTGGCATTTGCAGTTGAAAAGATGGGTCAAATCTTGGAGTCGCCAAATCGGGAGCCTCTGTAAAGAGCATTTTTATTTTCTCAAATGCTTGCTGACACAACGGGGTCCAGCAGAAAGATACTCCTCCCCGCAACAAATTTGTCAGGGGCACCGCTACAATAGAAACATTCCTGCAAAAACCCAACCATTCCAAGAAATGGCATTAACTCTATCTTTGTTGTAGGTGTAGGGTAATTATCTATTGCCTCTACCTTAGCACGAACGGGGCGCACTTGGCCCTGACCAGCTACCTTCCCCACATAAGTAACCGTGGCTCTGGCAAACTCACATTTGAACAAATTAACTGTCAAATTTGCCTTTACAAAGTGCTCAAAAAGTGCTCTAATCTGAAGTAAGTGTTCTTCCCAAGTTTGACTAAAAACAACAACGTCATCTAGATAAACAGCGCAGCCACTCAAACCTGATATTACGCAGTTCATTAACCTCTGAAAAGCTGCGGGGGCGTTACGCAATCCGAAACGCATCACTTTGTCAGAAAATAAACTGGAAGGTGTAACGAAAGCAGAAACCTCCCGAGCCCTAGCAGTTAAAGGCACTTGCCAGTAACCTTTCAGTAGGTCAAACTCGCTCACAAATTTAACATTACCTGACTGATCAATACAGTCTTCTATTCGGGGCAGCGGAAAAGAATCAGGCTTCAATACAGCGTTGACCTTTCGGTAGTCAGTACAGAATCTAAATGACCCGTCAGGTTTATTCACCAACAAACACGGAGAAGCCCAACCAGAGAAAGAAGGTTCAGCAATGTTATTTTTCAGCATATACTCAATTTCCTCTTCTAGAGGTTATTTTCTTATTCGCAGGCATCCGATAGTAACGCTGACGAATCGGAACTGAATCTCCCACATCAATGTCGTGCTCTATTAGATTTGTACAAGAAGGAGTGTCGCGAAACAGTGAAACGTATTCAGAAATGAAATCAGGTCAGTATGCCGCACATCAGTTAAATGGTTAAGCCGGTAGACCAAAGAACTCAACGCTTCAGAGTTTCGAAACGAGCCTGAAGAACGGAATCTCCAGGATAGATTTCATCTTTCTCCTAGGTTACCATAACCGGCCCCAAGTTAACCATTTCATTATTGATACAAGAACCTGTAAGCAGAACAGGTTTAATACAGGAGTCTGACAATGACCTAGGTCAGTTGTTGCCGGGTCAGTGACATGTGAAGCAGAGTAAGGCTTTAACCAGTTTACGTGACACACTCTAGTTTTGTTTTCTCCGATCTGGCATATTTATCAATAATTTAGGACGGAAATTTGGCGAGCAACAGTATACGGTCCTGCAAACCCTATGTGCAAATGCCTAATGCAACCACACCATTCCACAATTTCAAAATTACCTGTGTGCATTATATTTGTAAATGTGTCCTATGGTGTGACATTGCAAAGATTTAGAAATAACAATTAAACAAATAGCATGAGAAAGTTACAAATACCATTAAAGAGATTAAACTATTTTAAATTATTTTTTTTCACGTTATTTGACAATACAAATATATGTATTAGATACACAAAGTTGAATGAAGTCCTGTTTTGTACATTTTTGTACTTGTGTAATGTGTTTAACACGTTAAAACTTAAGGAACAATATCTATAAAACCCATCTGTTAGATGTTTTACAGCAAGAAAAACAAATGTGCTTACACTGCTGCCAACAGGTCATTTTTCAGACTCAAAACTCTAGGCCTCAACTTTCCATCCTCAAGACCTTTTGGACGAAGTCAAATGTGTTGAGCAATTGTTTTGGATAGTAAGGTGCAGGGGGTATGTAAGTGCAAAGAGAATGACGAATGCATCAGCCAGTGTGGAGTATAATAACTCTGTCTGTAATATATCTGCTTGTGTTACACTGTTTGGCCACCAGGTGATATTGTGAGGAAACGAAGCCTCCAGAAATTCACCCTTTTGTAAATCACTTGGCTGAAAAGCTTAATGCCTCATGAAGCTTCATTTCACCATCACTACCAGTTTCCCCATGTGTGATTGTTCATATGATTCACCTGTGTCCTGCTAATTATCCCTCGACTAGTCTTGTATTTAAAGAGTTGTCTGTCCGTGTTCCCTGTTTGGTGTTAAATGTACACGGTGTGCTACATGTGTGTCTCCTGGCTACCCTGTGTGTTCCCAGTGATTTGGATAATAAATACTGTTATTTTTGTGAACTCCTACGTTCTCCTTGCTCCAATACAGTAGGCGATCATGACACATATATTCTGTATAAACCTATCACAGGTGATTCAGAGAAGAACCATGGAATCAATACAAGATAGGATTTGGAAATGTGGAGAGTGAATACTGGCTGGGTAATGGCTGTTTTGGTTAAATGGAGATTTTTTTTTATATTTTATATATATATTGATAAGTACATTGATAAGTATGTTCCCGCCATGTTCGTCAATTTGTAGTTCCATTAAACATTTCTGATGTGGTCTGTGTGTGTATTTGAGACTAAGGTAACTAATACAAACATGAACTAAACAGGAAACAAGAAGAACTGAAATGAGAGGAGCAGAAAATACACTTCAAAACCAAAAGTCCATAACCAATTGAAGAAACAGAAAACCCCTATACCCGTAACAGTTCCCATTATAATATGAAGATTTTTTAGAACTTAAAGTGTTTTTCTCATCTGTAGTCTTAAAAGCTGTCAAAAAATAGACGAGCACATATTTTTATTCCAAATACTTAAGTTGTTCCTAGGTTACACCTGGTTTGGGACATGTATAATCTGGGTAAATGTTGGTTATCATAGAAAGAGATGGCAGTGTGTGTTGGGCTGGATTTAGATAGGAAGATTCTCATTTTGATCACATAGTCTGTTTATCTACTATTTGCAATAAGCCCTCATTCACTGTTTCTGGTGTCTGCTGAGGAGATAAACACATCAGCATATCAACATGATGCAAGCATTGGCTTATTTTATTAGTAAATACAAAGCATTATTAGTTTACTCAGTTGCACATTGTCATATAACTATAACAATATCAGATGTTTTTCTAAGACACACGTTTGATCTTCATGCTAAAGGATTTCATGCTGACAGTAAAGCTGTTCTTCCAGGTTGACCAAACAACACCAATACCGAAATGGGTGTCGTCTGCTCCCCATAAGTACATGCCATTGGGGTTTGCAGTGTGACAAAATTTGTACCAAAATGCCCCCAGAAACTCTTTAGCACAGTTACTTCCATAGGCATCTTGGTCTTTGTCGAAGGTGGAGAACTTCTGATCATTGTGGTCGGTCAACGAGTCGCCTGCAGAGAGGAAGAGCATCACTGAGGACAATAACTCAACTGGAATGAGTTTTCATGAACATGAATAAAAGTGTCCAACCTGCTCCTCCATCCTTGAACCCTGCAACTTGTAGTTTATACCCGTCAGCTGCAGGACCCACAGAGTAGTTCGAGTACAGAGCAAAACCTTTCCTTCCTTGAAAGTCCTCCAGATCCACTCTCAACATGTACTTCCTGTTGCGTGTGAGCTGGTACATGTTCTCTAGTCCTGATCATAGACACACATGAAGACGTTCAACCAAACACTGGTATAAATCACATTTTAAAAGTTTATTCTTGTAATTCATAGCCATAATTTACAGTGGCCCCAAAACATATTTGGCCTATGTTGAACACTTAAGTCTCACGTAAAATGTCTTAAATTCATAGCATTATATTTAAAATACTAAGCCACTTGCATCGGTTCTTAAAATACTCCATTTTCTCACATACAGTTGAGCGTGCAAGCCCTTCAAACTATACTCTGTTAACTGTGTGTGTAAATGGACGTTCGCTGCATATGCTGCTCAGCTGTTGTAAAATCTGCTGCGTACATCAGTAGGTGACAGAAAATTACAGAACGAGGACAAGACAAATGAGAGCAGCAATTTGATTACAGTGATTTTTCCCGCAATATTTGTCCTCGAGTTCACACAGGTATAGTTAATCACATTCACAGGTTTCACAATCCAAAGTGGCCAAAACTTGTTTGCATTTTCAACATCATATTTAGCCTACTGTATGTATTTTGAAATCAAATGTTTTGAATGAGTTTGTGCTGTATTTGTCTAAAATAAATGACACTTGTTTTGATATTTTGTCATAAGACATTTAAACACTTTCATACTAGTGGCTTAAGTGCAACCCAAAATCACTCATGAATTGTTACCCAGCCAATATTCGCCCTCAGTGGTCCCGAATCCTGTCTTGTACTCTTTCCACGGCTGATAGAAATTAATACTGCCGTCCATTCTCCTCTGAAGCACCTGAGACAGGTTATAGTACTTATAAGATTATAAGCTTAAAGCATTTATTATGTGTTATCTATGTATGTATGTTTATTTAAAAAGTCGTACCGTCCATCCTCCGTTGTCTTCATCTGTCCCACCTGAGATCATCTCACAGTAAACCCAGACAGGAACGTCTCCTGCTGGATAGATGGAGTAAATCCCACTGACCGTTTGTCCTGATTTATAGATGGCAGAACAGTCGAATGGCTTGAATCCACAAACAACAGACGCCGTGAAAACAGAGAGCAGAGCCACGACAAACACCATCATCTAGAGAGAAATGACTTACCATGTTAAACATTTATGATCAAATCACACTGTTTGAAAAATAATACACACATTCATTATCTATTCAGTAAATGCTGAAGAATAACAGTGTAATTTACCAGTTGTGTCATGACGACTGATGCTCAGATCACTGGATCTTCAGTCCTTTATTTAGACCATTTATGGATTTCTCAACTCAACCTTTATCAGCATGAAACCATCTTTTAAACTCTTGTATTGTGCAATTATGTTGAAATATCAACCGTTCATGCAGGAAATCATCTGTTGTTCCATTTGACTGTTTTGCAATTATCTTAAAATCGTACAGTGGTGACCAAAATGAGTCGAACACTATTTATATCAGATATACAGGTCCTTTTCAAAAAATTAGCATATTGTGATAAAGTTCATTATTTTCTGTAATGTACTGATAAACATTAGACTTTCATATATTTTAGATTCATTACAACACAACTGAAGTAGTTCAAGCCTTTTATTGTTTTAATATTGATGATTTTGGCATACAGCTCATGAAAACCCAAAATTCCTATCTCAAAAAATTAGCATATTTCATCCGACCAATAAAAGAAAAGTGTTTTTAATACAAAAAAAGTCAACCTTCAAATAATTACGTTCAGTTATGCACTCAATACTTGGTCGGGAATCCTTTTGCAGAAATGACTGCTTCAATGCGGCGTGGCATGGAGGCAATCAGCCTGTGGCACTGCTGAGGTGTTATGGAGGCCCAGGATGCTTCGATAGCGGCCTTAAGCTCATCCAGAGTGTTGGGTCTTGCGTCTCTCAACTTTCTCTTCACAATATACCACAGATTCTCTATGGGGTTCAGGTCAGGAGAGTTGGCAGGCCAATTGAGCACAGTAATACCATGGTCAGTAAACCATTTACCAGTGGTTTTGGCACTGTGAGCAGGTGCCAGGTCGTGCTGAAAAATGAAATCTTCATCTCCATAAAGCTTTTCAGCAGATGGAAGCATGAAGTGCTCCAAAATCTCCTGATAGCTAGCTGCATTGACCCTGCCCTTGATAAAACACAGTGGACCAACACCAGCATCACTGACTGTGGGTACTTGACACTGGACTTCAGGCATTTTGGCATTTCCCTCTCCCCAGTCTTCCTCCAGACTCTGGCACCTTGATTTCCGAATGACATGCAAAATTTGCTTTCATCCGAAAAAAAGTACTTTGGACCACTGAGCAACAGTCCAGTGCTGCTTCTCTGTAGCCCAGGTCAGGCGCTTCTGCCGCTGTTTCTGGTTCAAAAGTGGCTTGACCTGGGGAATGCGGCACCTGTAGCCCATTTCCTGCACACGCCTGTACACGGTGGCTCTGGATGTTTCTACTCCAGACTCAGTCCACTGCTTCCGCAGGTCCCCCAAGGTCTGGAATCGGTCCTTCTCCACAATCTTCCTCAGGGTCCGGTCACCTCTTCTCGTTGTGCTGCGTTTTCTGCCACACTTTTTCCTTCCCACAGACTTCCCACTGAGGTGCCTTGATACAGCACTCTGGGAACAGCCTATTCGTTCAGAAATGTCTTTCTGTGTCTTACCCTCTTGCTTGAGGGTGTCAATGATGGCCTTCTGGACAGCAGTCAGGTCGGCAGTCTTACCCATGATTGCGGTTTTGAGTAATGAACCAGGCTGGGAGTTTTTAAAAGCCTCAGGAATCTTTTGCAGGTGTTTAGAGTTAATTAGTTGATTCAGATGATTAGGTTAATAGCTCGTTTAGAGAACCTTTTCATGATATGCTAATTTTTTGAGATAGGAATTTTGGGTTTTCATGAGCTGTATGCCAAAATCATCAATATTAAAACAATAAAAGGCTTGAACTACTTCAGTTGTGTTGTAATGAATCTAAAATATATGAAAGTCTAATGTTTATCAGTACATTACAGAAAATAATGAACTTTATCACAATATGCTAATTTTTTGAAAAGGACCTGTATAACATATCAAATATATTTCCAAACATGAATTTTGCCAATAATTGTAATAATCCAGTGAGGTTTTAGTGCTCCACACAGAGATGTGATCTGATCATCATCAGTCTGTCTGGAGAGACATGAAGAAACTGAGACGGACTAAATCCAGAAGAACAACGTCTCCAAGACGCTTCAAGAAACCTCCTGCAAAGCTACAGAACTGTTAAAGGCACTTGTGTAAAAATGCTGTAACACGAGGATGCTGTTGAAAATAATGATTATTTTCTAACTTCTATTAACTAAACTAAATCAACATTTGGTGTGAGCATCCTTTGCGTTTAAAGCAGCTTTTGCCCTCTGCGTACTTGCACCGAGTTTCTCAGGAAGCTTTGAATCCTGAAACTTGTAGTGTATAGCCATCAGATTCAGGACCCACAGAGAAGGAGGAGTACAGAGCAAAATCTTTCTTTCTTTCAAAGTTCCTTCAAACATGTCCTTGTTGTTGTGTGTCAGCTGAGAAGTCTATACAATTGTGGAGTCAATCACATCTTCAGCAGAGCTTTTATCTGTAAGAGCACCTGCATTTGAGTCACTCTTGCACTTTAAATTAAAGTCGGCTGTTTGAGTAACAATGTATTTGTTTTATTTCAATATTTGCTAATGGAGAAATTATACTCATCAATTATTACATATTTCATATTAATATTATCCATCTTTAACAACTATTTAGATTGAGTAGGCCTAAGTGGGACACCATTTTTACCTGCATGCTTCAATGCGGAGAGTAAATATTGAAATTAAGTTTTTGCACAAAATGTGATCATGTTTAATATTCTGTTGAGATATATTGCATTTCTAGATTTTAAATGCAGAATCATTCACTACAGTTTCCCTCAGCAGCTGTATTAAATGCAATTAAAATAATGAAATGCCATTAAATGTGAAGTGTCTGTATAATAGGCCTGTTTTTCTTTTAATAATTATTATTCATTTCCATTGTTTTGTTTGTTTTATGGAAAGCTTGTCTAAACAGGCCAGTAACTACAGTCCTAATCATCCTTATAATTACACACATGTCTTGATAAAACTGATTCGAGATCAGGTAAAATTATGCTAACTGTGAATGAGCATGCACGCGCGCCCTATTTACGAATGATTGGAATTCATTGACACACGCATGTTTAACTATCAAATCGGACGTTTATGAAGCGTTTGTGAATCCGGAGGAGAGTTTTCGGGAAGGTCCATTTTATGTACTCCTATAGGAGTAACGGCAGCAGTTTCAGTGAAATTGGAACAGTGGCAGAGATAGGGACATATTTACTAAGTGAGAGATAGGAGCAGAAATGACAGAAGTACAGTTTTTCAGAAGGAATGTGGTGCAGGATCTAACTGACATGAAGAAGAATTAGAGTTCTGTATTATCGCTGCAATTAAAGTTTGAGTTGTCAAGGTAAAATTATTTAACAGTTGAAAAGATTGAGCTTACTCACAAGTAGAAGTGGTTGGTTCAGTTCCTAGAGACCCACATAGAGTGTCCAGTTTTGTTTGATAGTGGCGCAGGAAGGAGCCACACAAATCATCACATTCATATTGACTGGGACTATGGCTAGGTGGCTGGACTAATTTGTTAACCATGTTAAACAGTGTTTTTGGCCTATTGTTAGCTTTATTGATGATGTCGGAAATATAGGAAGAGCGTGCTGCATTCAAGGCATTTTTATAATGTTCTGAAAATATTTGAAAATGTCAAACAGTCAGGCCAGTTTTTCTAAAAAGGCGTTCTAGCTGTCTGCCTTTCGCCTTCATAGCACGAAGCTGAGCATTATACCAGGGGGAGGTGTGGGACAAAGGAACAGACCTGGTCCTAACTGGAGCATGCTCATCTAAAACATCAATAATAACAGAATGATATATGTCAGATATCACAGGTAAACTTGAAAACATCAGAAATAGTAGAGGAAGCAACTGAAGCAGCAAAAGTATTTACATTGATAGCATTGATTTTGCGATAAGAAATGGAAGTATTACCAGCACATTTGGTATGATGTATTAACATAAAGTCAAAAGTGATAAGCTTATGATCAGAGATAGGAATAGCATGACCACTGATGGAGATGTCATTCACACCAGACGTACAAACTAAGTCAAGTGTATGGCCATGAGTGTGTGTTGGGAAATTGACATTCTGGGTAAGTTTAAAGCAGTCCTGCACAGACAATCAAATTTACATTCAGAAAATGCCATTCCTAAATGCAAAACAGTATTCAAGTTTTGAATATTTTACATTTACAAATTGTTTGCCGAATGGATTTGTATGTGTATTTTGAATCTTTCCTAGCAGGGCTCTTTTCGCTGTGTCCTAATTCAAATGCAACCTTCAAAGGTCGTGGCGTCTGAATACTATTTGCATTATGAACACTGTCCCAATTTGAAGGCTCCTTCGAATGCAGCATTGAAATGTGTTCTTTGAGGCTTTGACTCAGTTGTCTAGCCATCGCTATTTGATCCTTGGTTAAAATCACTCAGATCTGTTCACTTGCCATTGGTTTTAATGTCGTGGGTAATCAGTAAAAGTGAGTAAAATGTGGTGAAAGTTCTCCCAGTGCTCTGAAACATTTGATCCATAAAAAGTCCCATAACACCATCTATACTCACTACGCTGACTAGAGAAGCAAGATTAACTAAGCAGTAAGTAGTAGCAAATTTAAGACAAAGGTAGTTCCTTATTAGATATGTGATAATTATTAAATACAAATCTCCTCATTGAGAACTACTTGCAAACTATGACCAATTAATAAAGAATAACCAATTAATTACTAATCACAACAGTAACGTCTTAAAAGTGAACAATTGGGTTCTTCGTGGAAACTAATTTATGAATATGATATCCCCCAAATAAGTCGGATACAGGCTGAAATTGTGACTACTACTCTTACCAAAGGATGGATGTTCTGTTTATTTCAAACAAAAACATAGAATAATAATAAAAATGATAAATGTTAATAATTAGGAAGTGATGCTGACAAGCTCATGATTTAATTAGTTCACAATTATGAACTCTGTTTTATGTCAGTTCAATATGCATCCCACTCCAAAAGACCTACTGGTGAAATATCACTATGCCTCACACAAATGTATGACTGTACTGTTACGGGGTTGACGAGACGTGAGACGTGCGGATCCATTCGCAAGGCTTTATTAGCAAACATGGTCGTGATACAGGCAGGGTCAGACAGTGGCAAACAGGTATGGCAAGGGCAAGACAAAGCAATCCGTGGAACAAGCGTGGGTCGACAATCAGCGAACAGTATCCAAAGGGCAAGGCAGAGAGATAATCCAAAAGCGAGAGCAAAAGTCCAAACGGGGAGCGAACAGAGTCCAAACGGCAGAGGCTAAGGGTAAATCCAGTAAACACGGGCAGGGTCAGACACGGCAGGAAAACAAGGCAAGACTAAGACTATGAACACAGGGAAACACTTTGTAAGGTAGACTGGCTAACAATACTCGGCAGTGAGCAATAGCAAGTCCCAGACTTAAATAGTGAGTGAGTGATTGTGAAATGATAATCAGGTGTGGGCGAGATAATGGTGAACAGCTGTGCGTGTCGTCAGTGCAATGAATTGTGGGAAATGGAGTCCAGTGTGTTGTGAGTGAAAAAGTCAATGTGGTGAACGGGTGACCTCTAGTGGTGGTTGACCGGGAGAGCATGGACCAGATTCGTGACATGTACATTAAGTGTCAGATATGAAACCTTAAATAATTTACGTGTGAGTATTTACTGAGGGGTTAACGTGTTTTTCACTTTAAAATAATGGTCCAGATCACTAGTAGTTCCTTAGCAGTACATTAGCTTTAAAGTGAAAACTCCTCACTAATTACTCAAGCGTTACCTTGGCAGCCTGCAGGAACTACTACTGATCTGGACCATTATTTTATTTATATTCAAGAAAAGTCCTCCCCATCCTACTGTCACTAAAGGTAGGTCTTTTGCAGAGGTGGATAATCCAGGGGTCAGAAAGTAAAGTCCTGCCATATGTTTATTCCACCCATGAACTCAGCAGCTGATTTCACCAGAGGAGGAACCAAGACATTACTTTCAAGTCACAAGACATATCCCAAGTCCTCAAAGAGTTACAGTTAATGAGATAATTAAGAGACTAATTAAATGATGAGTGCATTAGTGATGAACACCTGCTGTTATTGAGAATTACAGAGGATCAGATGTTGATGTTTTATTGGTTAAAATGATGCCACCATCATGGAGATCAGTGTTTAGTTGGGCTCTTGACTCCTGTGTTAGATCTCTCTCTGTAGTAATGCATGTGGTGTTGTAAAGCAGAGAGATCAGTGCTCTACAGTGATCAGATAGTCACCATGAGTTGGTTTGATTATATCCAGAATAACTTTTGTTTCATTTATGTTTAGATTTTGCATAATTGACCCTATGAAACTACAGCCTAAAAGCAAAGGGTTTTTCTAATAATGACAGTAAATTAATTTTAAATATATCTAGAGCATATAACATTTTTTTTAGCTCCAGTACATTTTAGACACACACAGACATCAAGAACCAGCATATGAATCTCAACAATGGTGACAACCAACAAAATGCGTCATGCTGTAATACATGAAAAACTCCCATCATGCAATGCAGTATGAATAATTATTGTCACCACTGTTGAGGATCATATCATACATGTTCATGTCTAAAAGTCTGATCCGAACATGATTTTTTTTTTGCTTAATTGGACCGTTTTCTGTAATAGTCAAACGTATTTAATAAACCATAGAGAGCAATACAAACGCTAATTGAAACCAAGAATGCTCATTCATAAGTTATGAGATGACAGCGAAAGTTAATGTGCTTCTCCAAGGTTTGCTATGAAACAATTGCACAGAAACCGATTTCTTATAGCTAAAAGGCTCAAGAACCCAACTAAAGCAAATACTAGTTATGGTGGCTATGTTTTTGTTTTCTTCCAGATGATGTTATCCAAGACTGTGGCTGAAGTCATCTGTAGTTGTTGTATTTCTGCTCGTCTCGTCTTCTGTTCTTCTTTCTCTTTCTTTCAGTGGTTCAGTTTGTTATCAGCAGGTGTTCTTCATTAATACATTAATAATCATTGCTCAGTTACTTAACTAATTATCTCATTAACATTAACACTCTGAGTGTGATTATATAAACACTGGGGGTTTTACTGTGTAATTACACATATCTAATAAGGAACTACCTTTCTCCTAAATTTGCTAATACTTACTGCTTAAGCTTGCTTCTCTATTAGATATATTAGATAATAGTATTAAGTTGAGTGTTAATATAGTACTACCTGTTTCTTCCTGCAGTTACTTGTTAACAACAGACCATTATTCTAAAGTGTTACCTAAAATGCTCTAGCGTGACAAAAATTGGACAAGCCAACTCAATACGTTATAACACATGATAATTATTTAATAACATTTCAGCATAAACATACATCTACTAGACTGGTAGTGAACATGACCTAACTAACATTGATAATCATATAATCCCAATGTGCCCAAATTTGTCTGCATAATATTCAATATATTATTCAATATACAATATAATATTCATGAGCTTTGGACAGTTAAGTAATTAAGTGATGAATTAAGTGCTGATTGAGCATTAGTGATGAACACCTGCTGTTAACAAACAGAAGAATAGAGAAACATCATTGACTTAGATGAAATCAACTGAAATAAAATGCATTAAATCTCTCAAAATCTGATTAAACAACCCCACAACCAGTAGCTGGGTAGTTATATATTTATAATGATAATCATTTATTACTGAACTGATCTCATTGAGAGTGAACATAGACTCATAGACTCATTAATGGATGTTGTATTGATTAGTGAAAGTGATTTTAAGAGCCCGTGGTTCTGTGACGGTCAGTTAATATAAAGAACTTTCCAAACAGTTTGTCCACAAAACATTTTAATTATATTAGCTTTTAATTCAATAATGCACAAATGTTTTCTGTGAATTGCTTAAAAGCATATTACTTTGAATTCTTAAAAGGGTCAAGAGCCCAACTAATCAACATTTAATTAGTCTCTTAATTATCTCATTAACTGTAACTCTTTGAGGACTTGGGATATGTCTTGTGACTTGAAAGGAATGTCTTGGTTCCTCCTCTGGTGAAATCAGCTGGTGAGTTCATGGGTGGAATAAACATATGGCAGGACTTTTACTTTCTGACCCCTGGATTGTCCGCCGAAATATGAGAATCTCATCTAAGTCTCCTGAGCTTAAGAAAAGCAACCACTGAGCAATAAATGTGTCCTATGGGATGAGCTTCTGAATCAGAGGAGAACATTAGCTTCCAAAGTTATTTGAATAAACATCACTGCATATTTGACCCATTGTTGGCGCTACAGCATTGGAGGTAGAGACTCCAAATGTACTATGGTAAATGTTCTGTCTCTCCTCTATCTATGTGTTAATTGTCACTACTTTCAACCAAACGGTTCTATAGGCTGCATTCAAAAATAATAAGAATACAGCTGAAAATCAGCAGTTCAGGGCCAAGACACTGCAATCACAGCAAATACAGGTCATGACTGCAGGTTTAACTTGCATTTTATTTGCATCTAAAATATGGGGTTTTGTAATGTAAATGTCTACTTTAACACAGAGGAGGAACCCGAGAATCTGACAGATACAATTGTTTGTGTCAGACTGAAGAACATTGAGTTTACAGACTAAAGAACGGTAAGTTACTGCTTTATTTTTCATTACATCATAGAATATTCAGAAACTTTCAGAAAACAAATATCTAAATAAACACAATATGAAAATAATAATATTATATTTGCCTAGATAAAACAGATATCTGTTAAAATCATCTGAATAGAGATTGAGAAGATGGCAGTAAGTTCCTCAATAACTCTACATACACAAAACAATCCCCAGTGTCAAACTAACACTGCCGGGTGTCTATATACGTCCACACTACAGAGTGTTAAAAGCAATGAGATATTGACCGAATCATTGAGTGATGATTGACCATTATTGAATACACCTGATGCTAACAGGCAGAATCACCAAATTCTCACCATCATCAGGGTGGTTATGTCGACAACATAAGATCTGGTATTTTCATTATAATCAAATAGACGTTTTTAAAGCTTATTTTCATGAAAAAGATAACAATATATATCTTTAAGTTAGACACAGCGTGAGAATCACAATAACGGTGACCATCAAAACTCATCCATGGCTCCCATCATGCTGCGGCATGAATAACTTATGAGCAGAATTGTCTTAGTAATTTTTTTTGTTCTTACTATTTTCTTTTATTTTTATGTGACTGTTTAGTAGCTTGTTTTGTGATGTTCAGAGTTGATCTGTTTGTCCTCGTTGTTGAGATTCATTCGCTGGTTCTTGATGTCTGAGTGTACCTCAGAGTTTTTTATCAGAGTAGCTTAAGAAATCCTTCCTAAACTTGCAGAAAATACAGAACCGGTCACTGTGGAATTACAAAACTGTTAAAATCAATACAATAAATTTAACTCAGAGATCAGACTTTTTTTGTATCTTGCCGATAGTCGACTGATAGTCGAATGTGTTTACACAGGGAAAAGCTGCTCGCAGATAATGCTTTACGTTTTGATTAAAAGATTTAACATTAAAGGTAAGCGAAACCCTAAGAATTCACAACATTTTTTACAATAGCGCTCTCATTATAATGTTATGTATATGACAGTAGTTATTAATCTTCAGCATTTCTGAGCTGCGCGCGCTGAAGATGACCACTAGAGTGAAGTATTTTATAGCAGGTTTTTAATAAATGGGATTTAACCAGTGGCGGCTGCTGGTCTTTCAAAGAGGGGAAGCTCATTTTCGGCCCACATCATAAAAATTGTCCATTTATTTATACGTAAATTCTGCCATCATGTGCAGTTTGCTAGCTGGCTAGTTCACCGCCTGGCCTACTGTATGAATGAATGAATGAACAAACGATCTAAAAAAACATTAAACTCGACGGAGGAAATGTGGGAATTAGGTTAAACTGAAACAAGGAATGTGGTGTATAATTGTGTGAAATGTATAATGAAAATTGGCCAGCAATTTCTCCAAGCAAATACCAAGAAATAGGTTGCAGCAGTTTGACTACACTTGCAAAGTCCACTATGGGACTGAGCTCGAATCAGTGTTGCCAACTTCTTTCGATGGAAAGTAGCTGATGACGTCATGCGCTAATTAGCATATTAATTACGTCATCGCGTCATATTGCCTTTTACATTTGTTTGTCTCTCTGTGCTCATACTGTATTTTAATGCAGCCAAATTCTCAATAAAACTGTTTTCCTTTATATATTTTACTGTTTATGTTGTCAGTCAACGGGATAAATATGAAATAGTGTCTGAAACGCAGCCCTTTAAGAATACATAACCAGCTCTCCCTCCCAAGAAGTTAGTCTGCACAAAAATCCTAATTTATAATCGAGCCGTCGTCTGATTAAATCAAATAATACACACAAGATAAGACAAGACAATTCCTGTGCTGTGATTTCTGCTATATTTGCATGTAAAATTAGAGAAGCAACATAATATCTATTTGAACTGAACGCGCTGCTCCTCTCAGCCGCTCACTGAACAGAGAAAGAGGTGCGTGCGCGCTGACCTCGCGCCGTTGCGGCAGTACCCAAGTACACCCGGCTGCAGCCTGCAGATCGAGGCGGGGCTGCACCTGGGGCGGGGCTGCACGTGTCGCCCCGCCCACAATGCTTCTCATTGGTTAGTGGCAAAGTAATGACGTCGACGCCGCGGTAAACAGTAAATGCGGTTGAAACATAATTGGTAGCAATACATAATTATATAAAACAAACCTGTGAACCCGTTAATTACTTATACCTGGTAAATTTATATAGTATTAAACAATACATTGTAAATTTGTTAATCTTTGGAAAACATTTCATTTTATGTACATTTCCAAGCAAGAATCCAATTACTGCTTTTGACTTCATTGCAGTCGCAATGTCAACAAATATAGTTTATTTACAACTTAAGTTTAAGTTATTTCTATTCATGTGTATTGGTCATTTACCACTTACAAGTTATTTATGGTCGTTTTTTATTTTAATTTCAGTATATGCTTTACTGTTACATGTATTATTAACATTTAAATAAAAGTTAAATATTCTCAGCAAGTGTCATGCCTTAAGATGTTATTAAAATTAATGGTAACACTTTACAATAAGGTTCATTAAACATTAATGTATTAACTAACATGAACTACAACCATGAGCAATACAATTGTTATTGTATTTACTAATCTTTGTTTACATTAGTTATTGAAAATACAGTTGTTTATTGTTTGTTCATGTTAGTTAACTGTATAAGTGCAGTTCATTATTAGTTCATGTTAACTAATGAACCATATTGTTACCAAATTAATAATTTATGGATTTACTTGATAATGAAAATCTTATGGTAAAAATATCAGCATTGTTTGTATATGAATAACATGCCAAGACAATTATTTATTTAGGTATGAAACGGTTTAATTCTGATAAAGAAAGGTGAAATTTGTACATTTGTATATAACACATCTTTTTGTACATGTAAATGTCTGGTTAAACATGAACATCCTTTACACACTTTCTTCCTTTATTACTTAATCTCCTTTAATCATTAAACCTTCCTTCTTTATACACTTTACTGGCACATGAAACAGCAGTCTGGGTCCTCTATGCTGTCGTAGCATCCTCTCAGGTAACCACGCTTCCCATTACCTTTAAAACCTGAGCAGGATTTGAACAAGGTTTTACATGTGTTACACTCTTTATTTTCAAAAGGCACCCGCAATTCAGCCTTTGATGTTTCACTCCATTTTCCCCAGTTCACAACACCTGTATCCAAAAACACACACAAAACAGAACTCTTTCATATGCACATCTAAGATTATGTTAGCCATGCCAGTGCTTTAGAAAAAGCAAGAACCAAGATTACTTAAAGTCAACCTTATACTCATGAGGCCTTATGGACCGAGGAAGACTGGGGCTGCGTCTGCTGGACCGAGGAAGACTGGGGCTGCGTCTGCTGGACCGAGGAAGACTGAGGCTGCGTCTGCGGCATCTGCTGGACCGAGGAGGACTGAGGCTGCGTCTGCGGCATCTGCTGGACCGAGGAAGACTGGGGCTGCGTCTGCTGGACCGAGGAAGACTGAGGCTGCGTCTGCGGCATCTGCTGGACCGAGGAAGACTGAGGCTGCGTCTGCGGCATCTGCTGGACCGAGGAGGACTGAGGCGGCCTCTGCTGGACCGAGGAGGACTGAGGCTGCGTCTGCTGGACCGAGGAGGACTGAGGCGGCGTCTGCTGGGCCGAGGAAGACCGAGGCTGGGTTGGTGGTGAAGCATGGGTGGCAATGTGCTTCAGCAAATTTGCCCGAGTTATTACAGTCGCTGAACAATAGCAGCAGTGAAGGTGGGACTTTGCCCGACATTTAAAAATGGTGAAATCTGAAAGGGCAAACAAAAGAAAATAAGTTTGTTGAAAATTGCCTAAATTTAACCTTCACTTGTTTGCATTTTGCTCTGGACAGTGGACAGTCGCAAGACAGAATTTTCATCAGCACCATCCATGTGCAAGCACATTTATTTGTGATTTCAGCAACAAAGACCCATGGTCAATGCGCGCAATGCAGAAAATTAAGTTTACCTGAACCTTAAAATTAAATATTCTTCTACAAATTCACAAGCAATTAAATCCGAAGCATGCACAGTGCATTGCTGGCTGGTTCAGCACCATATTATACTTTAAATAAAGTGAGATAAGCAAAAGACAGTTAAACTCACCATGATGTTGAACTGCCCACTGAAAGTGATTTTTGATGTGATAATACATCAGTTCTGGCATACTGGAGTACCTGCAGAATGGGCACTCACTAGTGCAGCTTTTTAAATACTGCTCACATTCCCCCTTGCTTAACACCGTTTTGTGCATTTTTGCAAGGGGTAATGGATCCTAAAAGAGCCTTTGGGTTATAAATTGAGGAACAACAAAAAAAGAGGAGAGATGGAGGGGTGGGGATGACAATGACAAGGATCTGCAAACAGAAGGAAATACAGAGAATCAGTATTAGATATTATTATAATAATATCTAAATAATTAACATTTAATCATTTTATTCACAGAAAAACAATAAATTTGTATAGCCATTGTTAATATGAACTTGTCCTATATTACTTCTGCTGGTTCAGTTTTGCCACTGTATTTATTTTTAAGGGGCTTATTTTGGGAACACTATATCAAATTCATAATCCCACTAAAACCACACACTAACTTTCTAATGCTGCCTTCAAGTGCTCTCGTAAATATTGCACATGAACGCCCTCCCATTCCAAAACCTTAATGGGATGAGCTCGTAATTACAACTTCAATAGTGAGAATTATAAAATTTCCGATAGAACGTGAAGGCAGCATTATGCCATGCTTTTGGGAAACGCAGACCTGGTTATTTAAAAGCAGACCTTTACACCTTGCGTGACATGGCTGAGTGAGTAAAGTTATGCGATTTTATTTTGAAACTACTTTACATTTCCTTTTAACAACACACTAAACGGCACTTCAGAATTAAAAATTGTAATTAAACAAATTAGACAAGAGACGTAGCTCGCCTGTACTCACCATGCAGCCAAGAAGAACGTAAATGAAAAACCGCTAGAATCGACGTAATGACTTGACGCCACTAACCAATGAGAACCCTTGTAGGTGGGACGCGATGTGCAGCCCCGCCCCCAGTTGCAGCTCCGCCTCGATCTACGTCATTACTTTGCCACTAACCAATGAGAAGCATTGTGGGCGGGGCGACACGTGCAGCCCCGCCCCAGGGGCAGCCCCGCCTCAATCTGCAGGCTGCAGCCGGGTGCTTCTCGCAGTACCAGCGATCACAGAGACTCGCTAAGGTTTGTCAAAGAAGTCGCTAGATTTGTCGCTAGTCACTTTTGGGGAAAAAGGTCGCTAGGGTGGCCTGAAAAGTCGCTAGTGTGGTCTGAAAAGTCGCTAAATTGGCAACACTGGCTCGAATAGCTTCAGCATCAGCGACTTCTTATAGTACACAATCGCTGTCAATCAAAAGGAGATGCAGTCTTTCGACAAACCCTCCAATCATCAAGCAGAAGCCCGGAGTCCAGCCCCGCCCACTCCTCCATTCACCCCCAGAGACGCTGAGCGTCCGGGGGCGGGACATAATCACAGCATTTATCCAATGAGCGTCTAGTTTTGAAGCACTGAAAAAAACTGTTCAAAGCAGCCCCATAGAAGTCAATGGATGCTGGGCTTCAACAGGCAAATACACTGATGCTACGGGAATATATGAGAAGGAAATCGAGTCACCTGCTATATGTAGCTGATTCTGAGAGATGGGTCTCGCTGCAGCCTGCGGTGGACATCCAACCCCGCCCACATCCAAGCGTGACGTCACAAGCCACGCCTGTGTCCAAATACGTCACATACCTATTATTTTGCACCAGGAAAAAGCATCGACAAGAAGATAAGCCTAATTGTTTGCAAACCGAAGCAAAAGAAGTTTGCTGTGTTGGTAAGTAAAAAAAAAAACATCTTTTGTCTTTAGGAAGACTTAAAACGTTGACAACTTGAATGTTTGTGTGCATATGTAAACAACAGTTCAGCATGCTTATGTGTTTTGAACTGTACACAGGCACGTTATTACTTAGATATCACTAACATTATGTATATATATATATATATATATGTATGCATGTTTGTTTGTGTGTGTGTGTTATCCAGCAAGAAGTGAAATGATGTGGTTCCTCAACCAAGATACTGTGGAAGGGTTCTGTGATCAGTGTCATTAAAATATCATGTGTATGGGGAGAGATGAATACATATGTGAGAGGGATAGAGTGTGTATATGAGTAGGTAAGAGTGTTATTTAGCTATTATAAAAAAAGGGTTATTAAAAAAATTGCACATTCAGTTAGTTCATTTTATGTCACAAAAAAACAGTGCACTATATATTTATTAGTGCACTGATTCTTACAACATATAATGAATGTTGAGTTAATGTGCAAATTTTATAACACTCATCTCACCCACTCACAGATATGTACTTACCACCCCCCACACACACACACACACACACGTGTTGGGTTTCCATGTTTTATGGGGACATCCCATAGGCGTAATGGTTTTTATACTGTACAATCTGTATGTGCTATTGCCCTACACCAACCCTACACCTAAACTTAGTCCTCACAGGAAACATGCTGCATTTTTAGATTTTCAAAAAACTTTATGCTGTATGATTTATAAGCTTGTTTCCTCATGGGGACCAAAAAATGTCCCCACCAGATTAAGATTTACTGGTATTACTATCTTTGTGGGGACATTTGGTCCCCAGGACGTGATGAATACCAGGTGCACACACACACACACACACACACACACACACAAAAACACTCACTCACACACAGATGATATTTTAATGATATACTGTACACTGATCACAGTTCCCTTGCACAGTAACTTGGTTGAGCAACCACATCATTTCACTATGAATTGCAGGATAACTCTGTGTTTGTGACATATTATCTTTGTATTATTCTATATGAATGGAAAGATCACATAATGATTGTCAATGTTTGTCATGTTTTACAGCATTCTACACATTTTTGTTCCTAGCCTGATGCAGAGCAGTTCTGCCGGGATGAGGTGTTCCTGCTGCTGTTTCACCAGTAAAGAAAGGTCTGGAGGAACGGTGGGAGCATTTCTCTAGATACTGTAGTGATTCATTTTTGTTGTTTAAAATCATAAATATTCTTGTATGCAAAATGATGAGGTAAATACTATTTAGTATGACAAATATTTAGTGGACCAACACACATGTATTCTGTATTTTTAACAGGAGTGCCAAGAGGACATAAAGTGGAAGTTTTTAAGAGACATTGGCCCAGTGTTGTGCTGGATACAGAGTCACCGTGAGTTATTCTGTGGGGAGGTGAAAGGGCCTGCTTTACTCCAGATGGATGGTAAAAATCAACAAAATGCCATCAAAGACTACCTGGGTTCGAATCAGATGAAGCAAGAGATGTCTTTTTATTAATCTCTCAGGGCCTGCAGTGGGACATTCACATTCACACGCTCCAAGAACTGTACTTATCCAGAGTGAGCAAAAGAGCTGGTAAAATCACTCTGGACCCCTCACATCCAGCACACTCCCTCTTTGAACTGTTACCGTCTGGTCGACGCTACAGAGCTCTGAGCACCAGAACGACCAGACACAGGAACAGTTTCTTCCCTCAGGCCATATCTACCTCACAAACAGTTAAATGTTCTCCCCACTGTGCAATAAAACATGTGCAATACCAAACTATCCATACTTATATTTATTATACATATGTTTTTGATTTAATATATCATACATCTATCCACATTCCCTTGCATAATTTGTATATAGCACATCTGTACAATACAATATTCTGATTGTTTGAGTATCTGCAGGAGCTGGACACATTCATATCAAACTGTGTTGCTGAACAAGGCTTGAAAGTCCATGCCATGTTTCTGTGAATAATCTTAACAAGGCAAGGAATCTCTCTGTGTAGCTCATGTATGTCTGTGTACTGCATTTCAAGAACTGTTTATCTGATCATTCAGCTGTTCATTTATAATAGTTTAAACATATCTCTTATAGAACATATATTTTGTAAAAAAATGTATTTAGTTATTTTTGTAAAATAATAAATTTAAAAATACCTAATGAATCAAGGGATGTCTGTTTATTGATCTTTAAATATGTGGAGGACCTGGACACACTTCATATGAAGTTTTGTTGATGAACAAGGCCTGAATGTCAATGCCATGTTGCTTGTTATAATCTATCAACGCAAGCAATCTCTGTTCAGCAAATGTATGTGTCTCCTACTGCATACTGTATGGAGAACTGTCAATCCTTTCATTCAAATGTTAACACTTGATGATAAGTGGAACAACACATCTTTATAAAATTAAATGACGATTATAAATTATAACAATGTGTTGTGACTTTTACAATAACGTCTTTATAAAATTAAATGACAATTATGAATTATAACAATGTGTTGTGACTTTTACAATAACGTCTTTATAAAATTAAATGACAATTATGAATTATAACAATGTGTTGTGACTTTTACAATAACGTCTTTATCAAATTAAATGACAATTATGAATTATAACAATGTGTTGTGACTTTTACAATAACGTCTTTATAAAATTAAACGACAATTATAAATTATAACAATGTGTTGTGACTTTTACAATAACGTCTTTATAAAATTAAATGACAATTATGAATTATAACAATGTGTTGTGACTTTTACAATAACGTCTTTATAAAATTAAATGACAATTATGAATTATAACAATGTGTTGTGACTTTTACAATAACGTCTTTATAAAATTAAACGACAATTATAAATTATAACAATGTGTTGTGACTTTTACAATAACAAAATCTAATTATCCCTTTTAAATTTGATAAATCTAAAAGGTGTCTTAGTTTAAAATCGATAGTAATAAATGAGAATTTATCTCATTACAATAAGGTTGAATAAGGTAAGGTGTAGAGGTTTTTTATTACAATTAGCCTAATTTAATCAACCTTAATCATTTAATCAAATTTAAGCGTTTTACAGGCTCTTGTGATGAGAAATCAGCTCTGTACATAAGACATATTAAATATATTACATTTAAGTTGTGCCATTTTAGCCTAGACATCCTTTAAATAAATAAGAAAACGTGTATTAGTAAAACGAAAGGCAACATTATTTTATTTAGATCCCAGAAACGGCTGTAAATTGCTTGGACAAAACGTTACTTCCGGGTTTCCCGGGGAATAACAAGAGGTGACGTATATTATAGGGCGTGGTTTCTGACGTAATGTTTTGACGTGGGCGTGGCTGTATTTGGTATGGGCGTGGCTTGTGACGTCACACTTGGATGTGGGCGGGGTTGGATGTCCACCGCAGGATGCAGCGAGCCCTACTTGGGATTCTGAACGAACTCGTCTTCGAGATGAACGTGTTCTAACGCATTTTTAATCAATAAAATGTTAACACAATAGTACATGTTTGACCATTAATTTTTTGACATTATAGGGGAAGCCGAGCTTCCCTTGCAGTCTTAAAGAAATCCCCACTGGATTTAACCTATCTCATATAGAATACGCTTCGTTATTTATACAACATAACGTTAATAATACGACTTATAGGCTGCACAAAATCCCCCGAATGCAGAATTGAACGTGTCTGCTCGACTCTGAATTAATTCATTTCATGGACGCGTTCTTCTCACAACAACATGCAGAAACAGGCAACTAAACTAAACATTTGCAGCGTTTTATGATATTAGTGCTGTCATTGTCCCAATCATAGTTATTAATATTCAGTGTTGGGCAAGCTACTTGGAAAATGTAGTGAGCTAAGCTAACAGTTACTCTTCATTAAATGAAGCTTCACTACACTAAAGCTACAGCCCTGGGAAATGTAGCAAGTTAAGCTACAGCAACATGGCAAAAGTAGTTTACTACATCTAAGCTAGTTTTTAAAAATTCAGTTTTACATTGAACCGACATCATACCAAGTCAATGCTCTCTCAGGGATCAATAAAACTGTCAGTCAAGCAGATGGATAGTTCAGGTTATTGTTTATTCAACAATAGTATCATGTACAGGGCCAGATTTACCTTATATTGTGACAGAAGCTAAATAAATATTTGCTTTAGGCCGGAAACCTCCTATTGGTAGTTGGTAATGTGGCTTTATTATATACAGATTAGTGCTGTCAATTGATTAAAATAAATTAATCGCATTAATCACAGTCCTGGACTGTGATTTAAAATACTAGGATTTACCTGTAAATGTGTTGAAATAAAGGAATGCATGACAAACTAGTTTAAGGAGACAAACCCTTTCACATCTCCGTCAGGTATGAGACATAATCCTTATTATTCTTTTGTTTTTGTTTTTTTTACAGCCATTATCAGCCTTTATTCTGGCAATAAAAGGTTTACCAAGCCACATCGCTTTGGACGGCCGCGGTGCATTATAAAAGTAGTCCAAAAAACTGCAACCCCACGGCTCTGTAATTTTTCTCGCGACTGTATTTTCCAAATAGCCCAATTGTGCGGGAAAACTGTGACCCTGGCAACTCACTCTCTCTCTCTCTCTCTATTTTCAAACTACTAATATCACATAGAATTTAGGATGGATAGTATGCACACTGGGCAATGATTACCTTCCACGCTGCGATGACGGCAAGAAGTTGGGGTCACACCTTATCAAACGATTAATTTGATAAGGTGTGACCAGTGTATCAGTGTAGTTAACATGAACTAAGAATGAACAATACTTCTGCAGGATTTATCTTAATGTTAATTTAAACATTTAATGCATTATTAAAATCTAAATATGTGTTTGTTAACATTAGTTAATGAACTGTGAACTAATGTGAACTACCAATGAACAACTGTATTTTCCTTAACTAACATTAACAAAGATTAATAAATAGGCTACAGGAATACATTGTCCATTGTTCACTCAT
Source organism: Barbus barbus (assembly GCF_936440315.1). NCBI lineage: Eukaryota > Metazoa > Chordata > Actinopteri > Cypriniformes > Cyprinidae > Barbus > Barbus barbus. Next base: position 1,283,380 of record NC_136735.1, read on the forward strand.
GTTAGTTAATATAATTAAATCTTATTGCATAGTGTTACCATAAATGTATAGGCCTACAGATAGGCTACGTTTATTTGCATCGTTGCATGTGTCATAAAATCAAGTTCAAACAGGAAGTTTTTGACCAGCATGCTTTTCCCCTCGTCATTATAAAGCCACATCAGAGGCAGTACGTGCATCGCATTTACATTTTCATGAACTTGCAGGTTATACAGCTCTCTGTCGCTATGTGGGCGCTCAGTTTTTTCTGTTATTTGGCCAAGATATCGTATTATAAAAGATTCAGTACTTCGCACAAGCTATTTGGCTGTGACTCGGCAACAAAATGATATAAAACACTCTTCTTCTCTGCTCCTTAAAAACAAAAAAAACTTTAGCCTTTATAAATATAGTGTTTCTTGAGAAAAGAAAACGCTGTACTTATACTTTCTGACCCCTGGACTATCCACCTCTGTCTGTAATATATCTGCTTGTGTTACTCTGTTTGGTCACCAGGTGGTATTGTGAGCAAATGAAGCCTCCAGAAATGAACTCTTTTGTGAACCAAGCTTAAAAGCTTAAAGCATCATGAAGCATCATCTCGCCATTACTACTCTGTAGTGTGGACACATTTAGACACCCGGTAGTGTTAATTTGACACTGGGGAATTTGCTGTATACCTTGAGGTGGTTTTATCCTTAGTTCAGTGTGATTTTCATCTCTTTCTCTCTGTCACATGCAGATGTTGGTGTTTTTGGTGGCTCTTCTCTCTGCTGTTCGGGTGAGCAGATGCAGTCAGAATTTAACCAAACCGGTCGACTGCTCTGACATCTATAAATCAGGACAAACAGTCAGTGGGATTTACTCCATCTATCCAGCAGATGACATTCCTGTCTGGGTTTACTGTCAGATGATCTCAGATGGGACAGATGAAGACAAAGGAGGATGGACGGTATGTGTCTTCAGATCATTAAACACATCAGAACATTCATTATGAATCATATATTCTATATAAACCCATCACAGGTGATTCAGAGGAGAATGGATGGCAGTGTGAATTTCTATCGGCCGTGGGATCAGTACAAGACAGGATTTGGGAATGTGGAGAGTGAATACTGGCTGGGTAAGATCTCACAGTGTGTGTGTGTGTGTGTGTGTGGGTGGATGTTCATGTCCAGTGTTTGGTTGAACGTGTTCTTCGTGTGTGTGTGTGGATGTTCATGTCCAGTGTTTGGTTGAACGTGTTCTTCGTGTGTGTGTGTGTTCAGGGCTGGAGAACATGTACCAGCTGACACGCAACAGGGAGTACGTGCTGAGAGTGGATCTGGAGGACTTCAATGGAAGGAAAGGTTTTGCTTTTTACTCATCCTTCTCGGTGCATAGTGAAACTCTTGGGTATAAACTGCTCGTTTCAGGGTTCAGTGATGGAGGAGCAGGTAAGATGCTTTCATTCACATTAAAAATCACATTCAAAATGAGTAACTGTGCATCTGATGTCCTCGAATGTTCTTCCTTGCTGCAGGCGACTCTTTGGCCTACCATAATCAACAGAAGTTCAGTACTTTTGACAGGGACCAAGACAGCGACCCTACACACTGTGCCAAACGGTTTCTTGGGGGATTTTGGTACAGCATGTGTCACGAAGCAAACCCCAATGGTGTGTACATATGGGGTGAAGATCCCACCACTGGAGCAATTGGAAATGTTTGGCATTCCTGGAAGAAAAATTACAATGTCGGTATGAAATCCATCATCATGAAGATCAGACGTGTGTCTTAGACCTTTGAAGAAACATTATGTTGTTTCTGAAAAACAAACAAAACAATCAAATTAAGGTTCAAGGGTTTTCTTTCCTCTGTTAACTGTATAATTGTGTAGTGAATCATGTAAGAATGTATATATGTCTGTTCTGTTGTATACTCAATATTTTTTTTCTTCTTTAAATTTACAATGGAAACAAATAAAAAAATGGCTTCAATAAAGTAAAGCAAAGAATGGGATTTTGTGTTATTTTTATTTTATTTTTTTTTTAAATATGCACAGTACACAGCAAAATCAAATAATAAAATATCATTATATTCTATATTATTTTGACCATTAATAGTGGTCAATGTTTAATTTAGGGGAAGTCGTGGCCTAATGGTTAGAGAGTCGGCCTCGTAATCATAGGGGTGGTGATGGTGCAGTGGATAAGACACATGCCTTTGGTGTGAGAGACCTGGGTTCGAATCCACTGTGAGACACCAATGTGTCCCTGAGCAAGACACTTAACCCCTAGTTGCTCCAGAGGCGTGCGACCTCTGACATATATAGCAATTGTAAGTCGCTTTGGATAAAAGCGTCAGCTAAATGAATAAATGTAAATGTAATCCAAAGGTTGTGGGTTCGAGTCTCGGGCCGGCAGGGATTGTAGGTGGGGGGAGTGAATGTCCAGCGCTCTCTCCACCCTCAATACCACGACTGAGGTGCCCTTGAGCAAGACACCGAACCCCCAACTGCTCCCCGGGCGCCGCAGCATGGCTGCCCACTGCTCCGTGTGTGTGTGTGTGTGTGTTCACTGCTGTGTGTGTTCACTGCTGTGTGTGTGTGTGTGTGTTCACGGTGTGTGTGTGTGTGTTCACGGTGTGTGTGTGTTCACTGCTGTGTGTGTGTGTTCACTGCTGTGTGTGTGCACGTTGGATGGGTTAAATGCAGAGCACAAATTCCGAGTATGGGTCACCATACTTGGCTGAATGTCACTTCACTTAGTTGGGTTCTTGACCCTTGACTTTTTAATATTACATTTTGTTTGGCTGTTATAACTGAACTATAACTGAACTATAACAGCCAGACGTTTGCAAAGACCAAAAGTCATCAGGTAGTGATGATTATATTCTAACATATCATTATTTAACCTGAATCACTGAATTCGTTTAGAGTCTAATCTCAGAGTTAAATTTCCTTTATTGATTACAACCGCCTTGTGATTTCACAGCGAAATATTCTGTATTTTCAATAAATTTTGGAAGGGTTTCTTACAAGTGGTTCGGATCCCAAAAAAAAAAAACACTTCAAAAAAGTTTTACTTTTAGGCACACTCAGATATCAAGAATCAGCGAATGAATCTCAACAACGGGGACAAACAGCATATTCAGATCAACTCTGAACATCACAAAACAAACTACTAAAAAGTCACATAAAAACAGTAAAAATAAAAGAAAATAGTAAGAATAAAATAAATTACATAGACAATTCTGCTCATAATTTATTCATGCCGCATATGCATGCTGCGTAGGTCAGGTAAAATAAGTTGCACGTGGGCATTCCTGTCAAATCAAGTCATGCCACCTTTATTTATATAGCGCTTTTAACAATAAATATTGTCAAAGCAACTTTTTAATATCAAAATAGGAAAATAGTGTCAATGTAAAATGACAAGATTAAACACTCAATTTTCAGTTAAAGGCATTTCATTATTGAATTCAGTGATGTCGTCATCTAGCTCAGTTCGGTTTAAATAGTGTCTGTGAAATCAAGTTGACATATCGCTGGAAATGAAGCGTCCCCAACTAAACAAGCCAGAGGCGACAGCAGCAAGGAACCAAAACTCCATCGGTGACAGAATGGAGAACCTTAGGAGAAACCACACAGGATGTGCTAATTATTAACACATTTTTGTGTTATGGCCATTTTAACACATTTTGTGTAATTTTAAGTTGATCATGTGTAAAAAGAAAGAGAGAGAGAGAGAAACAACACAATATATTTTAACTATCATCCAGTCACATTGCTGTCTACGTCACTCCACAAGCTAACCAAATTCACGCCTCTTTTTTCATTGATGGATGACACGTGGATGCACTCATGTCAGGTATAAGGATTTCCCCGCTAGAAATGTAATGTTCCCAGAGCATTCTCCAAATGTCCCACTGGCGACATTCCCAGGACACTTCATGAAGTGGAGTTCTTTAAAGAGTTGGGGACGTTATTTGGAGAATCTTCAGGGATTAACACTGCTCAGAGTGTATTTGGTCACACAATACAGAGCGTTAAAGTAACACTGAGACAAGCAGAATTAATGAAGGAAAGAGAAATAGAAAAACAGAGAGACGAACAGAAACACAACTACAACTGACTTAGTCACAGCCTTAGAATCAACTACAATAAAACACATGAAATCTCTCAAGATCTCAGCAGAGGACACAAACAGCATCACCAGCTTCACTCATAAGAAAACTCATTCTTCAAAAGCTAATCTGCTACTTTAAGGTTTGATTCAACATTGCACAAATGTTTGCTGTTAAACAATATTGCACCAGCTTGGAAGCAATTCTTTTGTAATTAAACTATTAAAAGGCTCAAGTGCACAACTAAAGCAAACACTGACCACAATTATGGTGGCGATGTTTTTTATTTTAAACTTTTTTCTTCCAGTTGATTTCGTCCAAGGCTGTGGCTGAAGTCAGTTGTAGTTCTTGTGTTTCTCTTTTCTTCAGTGATGTTGATTGTTAACATCTGGTGTTCATCACTAAAGCTCAATCATCATTTAATTAGTCTATTAATTATCTCATTAACTGTAACTCTTTGAGGACTTGGGATATGCCTTGTGTCTTGAAAGGAATGTCTTGGTTCCTCCTCTGGTGAAATCAGCTGCTGGGTTCATGGGTGGAATAAACATATGGCAGGACTTTTACTTTCTGACCCCTGGACTATCCACCTCTGCTTATACCTGACATGAGTGCATCCACGTGTCATCCATCAATGAAAAAAGAGGCGTGAATTTGGTTAGCTTGTGGAGTGACGTAGACAGCAATGTGACTGGATGATAGTTAAAATATATTGTGTTGTTTCTCTCTCTCTCTCTCTCTTTTTACACATGATCAACTTAAAATTACACAAAATATGTTAATAATTAACACATCCGTTTTTAGAGTGCAGAATGCATTGCTTTTGTCAAGCAGCAGCCGATGTTTGCGGCGCCGCATGAAGTCGAACAAGCCTAATTTTAGTATGGGTGTCACATGACTTCATGGGGGTGATTCCGCAGAAAGGGTACTTGTCAATCAAGAAGCTCCCCTGGGAATGTCAGTGACATAGGATTGTATTTGACATAATGTTCCTAATTGTTGTCAAATTATGTTTGTGATTCAAGCAACAAATTATGTATTAAAATGTTGAAAATGTGCTTGAGTTTATTTATTTTTTTTCAAACAATTTTTTTTGTTGTTGTCCCACATTATCAAATATGATTGAGAATGTGGCACATCATGCTTTGTGTAATCTGGGACGGTCTTCAAATGGGGGAAATATGGGACTTTATAAGTCTAATAACAAGAGCTAATACATGCCATAATGAGAAATGGGTGTTAATGAATGTAGGCTTTTTTAGGTCTAATACATATGTCCCAGATTACAAAGTGACCTATCCCAGATGATCAATTTCAAGTAGATATTTTTATTGTATTTTTTGGCACAAAAAACACGAATAGGTGTGGCATGTGTCCTGTAGATATAATATCTATATTCTTTCTGCTGGTGTGGTTAGAAAACATCTTAGGGATTTCAGAAAAGTCTAATGTGATGATGTTTTGCAAAAATGTCCCAGATTACCTGAATTCACCCTGTATTAATAAGAAATGTGATTTTCATAATGTATATAATTTAGTTCAAAGATGTTAATACAGTGTTATAGACTAATCTTTCATATTTTCTCAAGCTTGTAACGCACATAATATCACACCCTATCCTACATGACTAATAAAAACCACAAACTAATTATAATTTATTATTAGCCTAATCTTAATCTAAATGAATGGGGAAAATAAAGTGAGTTGAATCCAAAGAGTTTAGGATTTTTAGAAGATTGATATATTTTTTTGTTAAACCATTTAATGTTAATTACACAAATAAAATGTGTAGCGTAGCCTAACTCTGGACAAAATCAGCAGTGTTTGATTAGCCTATATTTATTGTAGACGTTATTTCTAAGTGAAGCAATATTTGCTGAAATACAGTAAGCCTATTATCTGTCGATCATTTGCGCCTCAAAGGGGGCATTGTAAGACGCGTAGCATTTCTTAATGCATAAAGAGAGTGTTTTTAAAAGACCAAACTCATTAAACACATTATTAGTAAGTTATGTACAGACAAGCAGATGAGTCTAGCATGCGAATGCAACGAGTTTTTCTTATAATGGTTTTCTATGGGTAACACGCTTAACATGTTAAACGCATTGCATTCTTATTATGGGCTCATCTTCTTGTCTGTATATAGAATTAATTACTAATAATGAGTATACTGAGATTGGTTTTTCAAAAACACTCTCAATTAACACATTCAGCCAGGTTAAGTCAAGGTTGCGTTTGTTACTATAGCAACAGTAGACTCACAATGCATTGTTTTTTAAAAAAAACCAACAATCATAAAAGAGCCATCATTAGTTATGTCGGAATCACGAGAAAATTAAATCGTGATAACGAGAAAACAACATTTGTTATTTTGAGATCACGGGTAAACAATTCGTTATGTCGAGATCACGAGATAAATTAAGTTTCAAAACAAGAAAGAAAAAATATAATAATGCATGGCCGCTTAGAACTTCCGTACAAAAGTGGTTCTGTTAACAATGATTGTTTGATTTTTTAAAACTCAATGCATTGTGAATCTACTGTTGCTATAGTAACGAACGCAACCTTGACAGGAACATTCTTGCTCAACCTTGCTTAATGTCGCTCTTGTTGACGTCATGCACTGATTACTCTGCTCAGCACCACTTCAAGTCAAGCACACCGAAAATGTCTGAGCATGGCCCTGTGAGTCTTCATGTGAAGCCTGTAGTCTGTCAGCAGGAGGAGCCCTCACTCAATGTGCAGAAGCTCTTCAGAATTTGCAGTTCATTGCATCTTTAGTTCTTGCCAGTAACTGTTGTTTGGGGCTTATTCATATAGACCAACATGCATCTTTACAAAGCCTAACTGGTGTTCCCTGCCTTGAAGAAGCTTATTTTAACCATGGAGTAATTAAAAAACCTGCCACTTTTTATCTCACAATACTGAGAAAAAAGTCAAAATTGTGAGATAATCTGAAAGAAGTTTCCGCACCTTGCAGCTCTATATATCAGGTACAATATATCTCATCTCTGGATTATGTTTATTACATCAGTGGCCACTCTGAACACGGCCAATGAGGCCATCCTTGTACCCTCTGCCTGCCCATCCTTACATAGCCACGGAGGATGTCTCTGAGCTCCTTGCCTGTCATGTACCCATGGCCGTAGCCAGGCGTTGAAAATTTGTGAGGTCTGGGGTGTTTGTTAAAGAATTGTGCTAATAACCCCAAATATACAAATATACACTAAAACACTTCAAAAGAGACAGACTTGTAGATGTTTGTGAAAGATGTTTCCTCTGTTTTGGAGGGATGATCATTTTTAAACCCTATATGTATTGCATCAAAATTTGTTAATACTTCACTATAGTTTGGGGTGGATTTTATCAGCTGCTTATTATTCATGCAACAATACAGTTTTATTAATAACCATTGCTATATAGCTGATAACATTGTCTACTGCTCTTATGAATGTTTTTAGCATGATTTGTGAAAATTATACTACTATAATGAATGACACTGTTGCCAGATATTGCTATTAAAACAAACAAAAAATGATAAATAAATAAAAATAAACCGAAATTATTTCAAATCTTTTACAACTTAGATGAGATAAAGGTGACCCTAAACTGCATCGTCCTACATTGTTAACTTTCTAAAGTGTCAAATTAAGTGGAAAAGACAAGTCCAAAAATGCTTATAATAGCAGGAGGCTGTGTGCACGACCTCACTTCCACTAAACATTCCTGCAGATGCTCTAAACTGAATTATGCATGTCATGCAGACTTTCATATGAGGTGTTTAACAGCAAATTAGTCATTCAGAGAACAAATGTTATTTTTGAACTTTACCGAGGTCCGGACATCGGTGACCTTATAGCTCGATACAGGCCTGCATGTACCAACCACAGAGGTTGTTCCTGTACTCACTGCCTGCCATGACCCAGCCACGAACACTGTTCTTAAAATCTCTATACCTTTGCTTTTGAACCTCCGTGGTGGTCATCAGCCCCATCTGCTCTTGTGGGGGTCTCCGCCTGCTTCACCGTTCTGCCTGCTACTTGATCACTTGCTCTGCCACAGACTACAGGCCCTCTTCCACTCCCTGGGCCTGATCCACCATCCCTCCCCATGTTCCACCTCTGCTCCTCCACCCTCATGAACTTTTGTTTTGTGTTTTGCCTCCTTCTTTTGTATTCCTTGTTGTCCATGTTACATTTATAATCAAATTTACATTCAGAAAATGCCATTCATAAATGCAAAACACTATTCAAGTGCGCACACAAAGTTTTGAGTCTTTTGCATTTACAAATTGTTTGCTGAATGGATTTGTATGTGTATTTTGAATCTTTCCTAGGAGGGCTCTTTTCACTGTGTCCTAATTCAAATGCAACCGTCGAAGTTCGTGGCGTCTGAAGACCATTTGCATTATGAACACAGTCCCAATTTGAAGGCTCCTTCGAATGCAGCCTTGAAATGTGTTCTTTGAGGCTTTGACTCAGTTGTCTAGCCATCGCTATTTGATCCTTGCTAAAGTCACGTTTTAATGTTGTGGGTAATCAGTAAAAGTGTGTAAAATTTGGTGAAAATTCTTCCCGTGGACTGAAACATTCAATCCCAAAAAATCCCATAAACCAGGCAGCATCTATACTAGGGCTGCAACAAATTATTATTTTGATAATCGATTAATCTAACGATTATTAGAACGATTAATCAACTAATCGTCGATTATTTCACAGATTAATCGGTAGACTGTATTCGGCTTTTGCAATTAGTTAAAATATTAAGTTACATTGAGTTATACATATTCTAACATTAATAAAGGTCACTTCAGCTTTAGAAAAGCATATTATGTAACTACAATTATACAATTAATTGGTAACACTTTACAATAAGGTTCGTTAGTTAACATGAACTAAGAATGAACAATACTTCTACAGCATTTGTTAATCTTAGCTAATGTTAATTTCAGCATTTACTGATGCATTATTAAAATCAAAGTTGTGTTTTTTAACATTGATAAATGCACTGTGAACTAACATGAACAAATAATGAACAACTCTATTTTATTAACCAACATTAACAAAGATTAATACATAAATGTAATAAATGCATTGTTCATTCATGTTAATTAATACATTAACTAATGTTAACAAGTGACACCTTATTGTAAAGTGTTATCAATTCCTTATACAAATAGATGTATTTGGCACACAAAATGAGATGACAGACAGAGACTCAGCATTTAATTAGCTGCATGAAAAAGTAACTGAGTGACACATAATTCTGCTAAACATCTCCGTTTGTAAGTCATATAGATAAGAAACAAAATAAAGGTAAGTGATAAGACGCTATCATAATGTCTTAAAATAGCTTCTAGGTTATGAAAACCAGTCCAGAGCGAGATCCAGCTTTGATCTCTGTAAAGCAAACTATCACTTTAATGAAACAAGTTTTTCCCACTAATAAAAAGATTTGATCATTAGCTAACTCCAGACTCGAGAGCTGCTTTATAACAGAAAATCAAGTTGTAATTCTAACTGAAAGCGACACTGAGTCTGGTTTTTCATGTTTAATACCGTAAAGCTGCTTTAATTAAGGCTATCTATTGCATAAAGTATACTATATAAATAAACCTGATGTGACCGGACTTTACTGGAGTAACGTTACGTTACTGACCTGCAGAGCTCGTGCAAACATCCACATCGCTGTAATCAGATGCATTATTAACTGCTGCCAGTTTATGTTGTGTTTATTTCATTACTGAGAGGAAAGCGCGCAATATATATTTATATAGTGAAGTTTCCACACCTGCACAACGCATCATCTCTAACTGAAGCATTAACCTGACAAAATTACACAAATATAATCAACCAACCCAATGTTCTTACAGACATTTATTAACTCAAACGTATTTATACCTCACAGAGTACTTTGGTACACAGTAAAATCCCCAGTGTTAAATCAACACTGCTCAGAGTATTTGGTCCCACTCCAAATAGTGTTTACACGAAGCAAAGTTAAAGTTAATGAGATAATTAAGTGATTAATTAAATGCTAATTGAGCATTAGTGAGGAACAGCTGCTGTTAACAAGCAGAATAACTGAAGAAAAGAGAAACACAAGAAGTACAACTGACTTCAGACACAGTCTTTGATGAAATCAACTGAAATAAAAGAAGACATCTCTCAAGAACTCAGCAGAGGATTAAACAACTCCACAAACAGCAGCACCAGCTTCACTCATGACTGACTTTATTTCTGTCAGATGACTACAGAAGCTCTTATTGAGAATTATCAGAGGTTTAAATGTTGATGTTTTATTGGTTAAAACAATGCCACCATCATGGAGATCAGTGTTTACTTTGGTTGAGCTCTTAACCCTTGACTTGCTGTGTTAGATGTGCATATGTTACTGTAAAGCAGAGAAGTCAGGGCTTTACACTGAACACGTAGAAGATGCTTCTGTGTGATAAAATAATCATTGTGAACTGGCCAAAAGTTCTCTTTTTTTTTCTTTTTGCCATTTGTCTGTTCAGGGTTTGCATAACTAACCCTCTGATGCTTCAGTATGAAAATAAAATGTTGCAGCCAACAGTTAAATTTAATGATTTTACATCCATTTGCATTTTATTTTTTTGAACAACTGCATCATATAGACACACACAGACATCAAGAATAAGCATATGAATCTCAACAATGATGACAATCAACAAAATGCTTCACACTGCAATGCATACTGGGTAACACCATAGTAAAAACTCCCATCATGCACTGCAGTATGAAAAATTGTCACCACTCGAGTATAATATGAGTGTTCATGTCTAAAAGCTTGACCAGAATTTCTTCATTATTGAAATGTTACGGTGCCATATGTGTAATAAATATTTTTTTGGCTGTTTATTAATTGACAAATTTCAGTCAATAACCAGAGAGAGAGAAAACACTTTGTGTTGACAGTCATGTGTTTTATAAGCAGAAAGTGTAATCTACATAATCAAGCTTCTGATTTAGCAACGTTCAAGGATTAGCAATGCAACCCTATTATAACTGCTTAGAAGCAGATTATTTAGAAGTTCTATAAGGGTCAAGAGTCCAACTACAGCAAACACCGACCTCCATGATGGTAGCATCATTTTTTTAACCAATAAAACATCAACATTTAAACCTCTGATAATTCTCAATAAGAGCTTCTGCAGTCATCTGACAGAAATAAAGTCAGTCATGAGTGAAGCTGGTGCTGCTGTTTGTGGAGTTGTTTAATCCTCTGCTGAGATCTTGAGAGATGTCTTTTATATCAGTTGATTTTATCAAAGACTGTGTCTGAAGTCAGTTGTACTTCTTGTGTTTCTCTTTTCTTCAGTTATTCTGCTTGTTAACAGCAGCTGTTCCTCACTAATGCTCAATCAGCACTTAATCACTTAATTATCTCATTAACTTTAACTCTGCTTCAGTGTTAACACTATTTGGAGTGGGACCAAATACTCTGAGCAGTGTTGATTTAACACTGGGGATTTTTTTTGACTTCACGAGTCTCCCCGCCGGTCAGCTTTACTGGGAAAGCAGACAAGTAACATTTAAAAAATTCATACAAGACGATGAAGAACAGCATATACATGTGTCTTGACGTACCCCTATGACTCTCATCTCCTCGCCGGCCTGCCTAGTCTTCCAGCGGCGCTGTGGCCGGAGGAAAAAAAGACCAGTTCATACAGCTCAACTGGGAAATATTCTTACGGAAACTTAATGTTACACTGTTAGATATGCAAAAGAAATCTCTCCTATCTCTTGCTCTGGCTACTGTGTATAGACCGCCAGGGCCATATACAGATTTCCTAAAAGAATTTGCAGATTTCCTCTCAGATCTATTGGTTAATGTTGATAAACTGCTAATTGTCGGAGATTTTAACATTCACGTTGATAATACAAATGATGCGTTAGGACTTGCGTTTACTGACCTAATAAACTCTCTTGGAGTCAAACAAAACGTCTCCGGGCCCACTCATCGTTTTAATCATACGCTAGATTTAATTATATCGCATGGACTCGATCTTACCGATATAGATATCGTACCTCAAAGTGACGATGTTACTGATCATTTCCTTGTATCGTGCATGCTGCGTATTACTGATATTAGTTATATGGCTCTGCGTTATCGTCCGGGCAGAACTATTGTTCCAGCCACCAAAGACAGATTCACTAATAACCTGCCTGATTTATCTCAACTGCTCTGTGTACCCATAAATACACATGAACTAGACGAAATGACTAGCAACATGGGCACTATCTTCTCTAATACATTAGAAGCTGTTGCCCCCCTCAAATTGAAAAAGGTTAGAGAGAAACGTACTGCGCCATGGTACAACAGTTATACCCATTCTCTCAAGAAAGAAACTCGTAATCTTGAGCGCAAATGGAGAAAAACTAAATTAGAAGTTTTTAGAATTGCGTGGAAAAACAGTATGTCCAGCTATAGACCGGCTCTAAAAGCTGCCAGGGTAGAGCATATCCACAAACTCATAGATAATAACCAAAACAATCCAAGGTTCTTATTTAGCACAGTGGCTAGATTAACAAATAAACAGACACCACCCGATCTAAATATCCCCTCACAGTTTAATAGTAATGACTTTATGAATTTCTTTACTGATAAAATAGATAACATCAGAAATACAATATCAAATGTAGATTCTACTGTGTCTAGTATTTCAGCTTCATTCATCGCACCCAAAGAAAAACTGCAGTGCTTTACAACTATAGGACAGGAAGAGCTAAATAAACTTATCAGTGCATCTAAACCAACAACGTGTTTATTAGATCCTGTACCCACTAAACTACTGAAAGAGTTGTTACCTGTAGCAGAAGAACCGCTTCTCAATATTATTAACTCATCGCTATCTTTAGGTCACGTCCCAAAACCATTCAAGCTGGCGGTTATTAAGCCTCTTATTAAGAAACCACAACTAGATTCTAATGAACTGGCAAATTACAGACCCATTTCAAATCTTCCGTTTATGTCTAAAATTTTAGAAAAAGTTGTCTACTCAATTATGCTCCTTTTTGCAAAAAAATGATCTCTATGAAGAATTTCAGTCAGGTTTCAGGCCCAATCATAGCACAGAAACTGCACTTGTTAAAATTACGAATGACTTACTACTTGCTTCAGACCAAGGCTGCATCTCATTGCTAGTATTACCTGATCTTAGTGCTGCGTTCGACACTATAGACCATGACATACTCATAGATCGATTACAAAACTATACTGGTATTCAAGGACAGGCTTTAAGATGGTTTAGATCCTACCTGTCCGATCGCTACCACTTTGTTCATTTAAATGGGGAGTCATCTCAATTATCACCAGTAAAGTATGGAGTACCACAAGGATCAGTCCTAGGTCCTCTGCTATTTTCAATATACATGTTGCCCCTTGGTAATATTATTAGAAAACACGGGATAAGTTTTCATTGCTATGCTGATGATACTCAATTATATATCTCAACAAGACCAGATGAAACTTCTCAACTATCTAAGATTGTGTAAAAAGTGTAAAAGATTGGATGACCAATAATTTCCTCCTATTAAATTCAGATAAGACAGAGATATTACTTATTGGACCAAAAAACAGTACACAGAATCTCTTGGATTATAATTTGCAACTAGACGGATGCACTGTTACATCCTCTAAAGTCAAAAATCCGGGTGTTATATTAGACAGCAACTTGTCCTTTGAAAATCATATTTCCCATGTTACAAAAACAGCATTCTTCCATCTTAGAAACATTGCCAAGCTTCGAAACATGCTACCTGTTTCTGATGCAGAAAAGCTAGTTCATGCATTCATGACCTCTAGACTGGACTATTGTAATGCACTGCTAGCTGGTTGTCCTGCATCTTCAATAAACAAGCTACAGATAGTCCAAGATGCAGCGGCTAGAGTTCTTACCAGGTCAAGAAAATATGATCATATTACTCCAATTTTACAGTCTCTGCACTGGCTACCTATTAAGTTCCATATCATTTACAAAATATTATTACTTGCCTATAAGGCCCTAAATGGTTTAGCTCCTGCGTACCTAACTTGTCTTCTACCACGCTACAATCCAACCCGCTCCCTAAGGTCGCAAAACTCTGGACTTTTGGTAGTACCTAAGATAGCAAAGTCCACTAAAGGAGGTAGAGCTTTTTCACATTTGGCTCCCAAACTCTGGAATAGCCTTCCTGATAACATTCGGGGTTCAGATACACTCTCTCTGTTTAAATCTAGATTAAAGACACATCTCTTTAGCCAAGCATACACATAATGCATTTTATAATCTTGTACTGCAGTTATATCTGATCAAATGTACATTATTATTATTCTTTAGCTTGGGTTGAACAATTAATTTTTGCTTAGATGGAACAGCAGCTACGCTAATCATGTCTCTGCTTGTCTCTACGTTTCTGCCAGGAATTACAGAACTTCACTCTGGATCCAACCATTACATGATCTGAGATGACCGAACACCTGAGATGGAGGATCAGCGCCGGGAGATGACGTATGTGGCCCTGATCGTAGGCGGAGGCCAGACACCTGGATGAACGCCAGAGACAGATCCCCATTGAGGACCCCGCCACTTAGACAGCCATCGGAAAAGACCACTGGAACCAGCTGAGCCCATTCAATCTGACTTGCTGCAGTTTGGAACTGAACTGCTGGTTCGTTTGGCCAGAGGAGAATTGGCCCCCCGACTGAGCCTGGTTTCTCCCAAGGTTTTTTCTCCATTCTGTCTCTGATGGAGTTTTGGTTCCTTGCCGCTGTCACCTCTGGCTTGCTTAGTTGGGGACGCTTCATTTCCAGCGATATCGTTGACCTGATTGCAAAGACACTATTTAAACTTACTGACACATTATTTTCCTTTTTTGATATTGTGCAGTTGCTTTGACACAATTTGCATTGTAAAAAGCGCTATATAAATAAAGGTGACTTGACTTGACTTGATGTAAACACCAAATTTCAAATAAAAATCCTTTAATTCGCAAAAAAAGTTTTAACGCTTGCTTGAGGTGGTTTTTGACTTAATGCGAAAAAGGGTTAATGCGAATAATGGGAGATGGAAACGCATTTTGCGAATAAATTCCTCCAAGCGCATCAAAAAAGTCATGTGACTTTGCGCTATGAGACGGGATAACTTCACAAGCAGGGGACTGATCTGATTGCACAGCATCTGAAATGTTGTTATGGTCGTTCTGAAATGCCTGAGCAAAGTCTGTCATCAAAATATTTCTGTATAATTGTCTTACACGACTTGTGTTCCCAAACAGCAGCATCCACCTCCGAAAACAAATACATTTGTTTTATCTGCTCGCTCTGAGGCACAATTAATTTTTCATATATGAAAATTATTATATTCAGTAGCTTATCCTAGTTTTCTACAGTGCCAGCTATTTAGTGCCAGTTTACCAGGAAGTGATGGTTTTGTTCTCTTTGACTTGAAAAAAGAACTAAAGAACTCCTCAGTGACGAAATTGGAATTGTTTGGCGTTCCTGGACCAATAATTACGACGTCAGTATGAAAACCATCATCATGAAGATCAGACGTGTGTCTTAGACCTTTGAAGAACCATTATATTGTTTCTCAAAAACAAGCAAATTAAGGTTCAAAGGTTTTCTTTCCTCTGTTAATTTAATAATTGTTTAGTGAATCATGTAAGAATGTATATATGACTGTTCTGTTGTATACTCTATTATTTTTTTCTATTTTTGTTTTGGGTAACTTTAAATTTACAATGGAGATAAAAAATGAACTTCAACAAAGTAAAGCAAAGAAAGGAATTTAGTTTTATATATATATATATATATATATATATATATATATATATATATATATATATATATATATATATATATGCACAGTACACAGCAAAATCAAAGAACAAAATCACAATTTTTATTATATTTTTATATTCTATATTATTTTGACCATTAATAGTGGTCAGTGTTTAATTTAGCTGGGCTCTTGACCCTTGACTTTTTAATATTACATTTTGCTTGGCTGTTATAACTGAACTATAACAGCCAGACGTTTACAAAGACCAAAAGCCATCAGGTGGTGATGATTATGTTCTAATATTATTATTTGACCTGAATCACTGAACTCATTTAGAGTCTAATCTGAGTTAAATTTCCTTTTTTAGTTACAACAGCTTTGTGACTCAACAGTGAAAGATTTAGTATTTTCTATGAAGTTTGGAAGGATTTCAAAAGACACACACAGACATCAAGAATCAGCGTATGAATCTCAACAACGGTGACAAACAGCATATTCAGATAAACAGATCAACTCTAAACATCACAAAACAAGCTACTAAACAGTCACATAAAAACAGCAAAAATAAAAGAAAATAGTAAGAATAAAATAAATGACTGCAACGAGTGAATTTATTTCCTAATAAAATTAATTCTGAGGCCAAAACTCAGGAACGCTCACAGAGACAGATGTAATATAATAAAACCATAAAACTAATCTGGAGAAGAGATCTCCAAAGAGAACAAACAACACCACCCTGACCAAACTTATGTCTTTGATCATTTACGACCCCCTTCCTCCACCTTCTCCCCCTGCCATCTCTGCCTCTCCTCCCTCACTCTTCTTCCCCAAAAAGCAAGAATATCCATATGCCACAAGTGTTATATCTTGTCAGTCTTTTTTTTGTTTCCTTTCATGTTTGGTATCATTAGGTCTCTGTGCCAGTGGCGGCTGGTGAAAAATATTGTAGGTGGGGCTGTTTGTGCGGGGGGTCTGGGGCTCCTCCCCCAGAAAATTTTAATTTCATAGATGTGATTTAATTTTAGGCCACCCATGTCCCTTGCTTATACCAATAAAATAACTCAAACCAGTCAATACCAATGGTCTAAAAAGACAATATTATTTGAACTGCCATGTAGAAATCAACAGTTTCACAGGTAATGATAATGAACAAGCTGCATGTTTATTATGCTCTGTGTCCAGATAGAAAAAGTGCAAACGCATAACAATAAATTATTATAGGAAATACAACAATCTAGTTCTTTAATCAATCCCCAACTGTAGACTACATATCTTTAAAGTTCACTGTAGACAAATTGGATAATGGATAACAGTCTGTGTTGATACTAGAGAAAGAGAGAAGGCTCTCAAAGAAAGCGTGGGACAACATTCTTGAAGAACACCAAGTATGAGAAGAAAAATTATTTTAACATTTTAACTAGAAACACAGTAATCCAGCTCAGAACTTCGAAACAAAAAAAGCAAAGCAAACATACAGTTACATTCCTATTGAGATCACTATTTTAATGGCAAATGTGTGTGAAACGTGGTGTGTGACTGTGAGTGAGAGAGAGAGAGAGAGAGAGAGAGAGAGAGAGAGAGTAAGAGAATGACAGCAGAAAAATCAATACGCTATATTCACTCAAAACTGTGGCAACAGATTACAAGCAATATTATTAAATACATTTAACAAATTAGAATTGAGTAATAATTAATCTAATTCCTTAAAAGTTAACCATTTAAAATCAGTAAAATTTACAAAAAATGTTTTTAAACAAAAATATCTGAATTAAGAATTCTTTCTTTTTTTTATTTACATTAATGCTACTGGACGTCGCCGGCGCTGCCATACTGCACTCGCACTCCTCTGAGGTAATGTCCCGCGCAGCAGGTGCACTGCTCTAATCTTGGTACTAGGGGCGATATTTTCAGCGCCCCCAAACCATAAAATTCGACGACGATGATTGGCAAAATATAAACTTTTTTGCGTAGCAACAGGGGAACCATTGGCTTAAATTCCAGCACTGTAGGGCTGAGCGAACTGGCGCCCAGGGAAGACAGCCTATTGGCTACTACTACACCAACATGAAGTGAATGCAAATATCATTCTGGAGAGTTCTAAACACATTCTAAAGTAAAACCATTAATAGCATGTCATTAACACGGATCATTTTTCAAAATGAGAGATTATTAAAAACTTATTATTAAATAAAAAAATAAATAAAAATAAAAAACTGGCAGGGAGGTCGGCGCCCCAGCGCCCTCTATGGGCGAGCCGCTGCTGCTCTGTGCGATTGGTAAATTGGTCTAAATTTTACAGTATTCACCTATATTATGAGAAATATTGAGAACTTAAGTGAATTCTGTACTTCTGTTGTGGGCAGACTCCTTTCAATATCTGATAAACATTGCTCCACACAAGGCGTGACCATTTGGGGCAAAAGAACAGCTTCTACAGAGATTTCTCATCCGCCATACACAGAGGTAGAATGTCCAGTGGCCAAAGAGTAAAAGTCCTGCCATATATTTATTAGTGATGGTGAAATGACGCTTCATGAAGCGTTAAGCTTTTCAGCCAAGTGGTTCACAAAAAGGTTAATTTCTGGAGGCTTCATTTCCTCACAATATCACCTGGTGGCCAAAGAGTGTAAAACAAGCAGATATATTACAGACAGAGGTGGAAAGTCCAGGGGTCAGAAAGTAAAAGTCCTGTCATATGTTTATTCCACCCATGAACTCAGCAGCTGATTTCACCAGAAGAGGAACCCAGTCATTCCTTTCAAGACACAAGCAAGTCTCGAGTCAAATCTCAAGTCCTCAAAGAGTTAAAGTTAATGAGATAATTAAGTGACTAATTACATGATGATTGTGCATTAGTGATGAACACCTGCTGTTATTTAGAATCACAGAGGATCAGATGTTGATGTTTTATTGGTTAAAATTATGCCACCATCATGGAGATCAGTGTTTGCTTTAGTTGGGCTCTTGACTCCTGTGTTAGATCTCTCTCTGTAGCAATGCATGTGGTGTTGTAAAGCAGAAAGATCAGTGCTCTATAGTGAGTTTTATTTCATGATCTCATTAACTGTAACTCTTTGAGGACTTGGGATTTGACTTGGACTTACTTTCTGACCACTGGACTATCCACCTCTGCTGATAAAGGCATCCAGTACATGACTATTTCCAAAAACAAATTATGTGTCATATGCTCATAAACTGCACTGCTCTGTTCTCTTATGTAAGGAAGTTGTGACTTATATTTACATGCATGCAAAATGGGGTTTGCAAGACAAAAATGTTCAGATGTGCAAAATCCAGGGACCTAAGCGTAAAGGTCCTGCCATATTTTTGCTCCACCCATGAACTCAGCAGCTGATTTCACCAGAGGAGGAACCAAGACATTCCTTTCAAGTCACAAGTTCAAGTCAAGTTGAGCTTTGTCATTCTGCTACATGTGGAACAAAATGTTGTGCCTCGCTGGACCACGGTGCTACATAAATACAGACATACAACAATGAAGTAAAAAACACTATAAACCTATACACTACTAACCTACTGACAGATTTTAACTAAGTATACTATATATAAATATTTACCATATACAAACTAAAAAAAAAAAATACAAACTATACAAATGCTTCACAAATTCTGTACATGTGCAAAGCGAAACATTGTGAGTCAAGCAGCTGGTTGGGGAACAGTGCAGGATGATTTGTAGTGCATGAGCATGTAAACATACATATATTGCTGAGTCTTTTGTGGGATTGTGTTCACGCAGCAGTGTGTGTAAAGTGTCTAGTGCAGCACTGCAGTTCCCGTACCAGACAGTGATGCAGCTGGTCAGCACACTCTCAATGGTGCCTCTGTTGAATGTGGTGAGGATGGTTGAAGGGAGACTTGCTCTTTTCAGCCAGTGGAGAAAGTGTAGCCTTTTTGGACAGTGACATGGTGTTGGTGGTCCAGGTGAGATCCTCTGTGATGTGCACCCCCAGGAATTTAGTGCTGCTGACTCTCTCCACAGTCGAGCTGTCGATGGTCAGTGGGGGGAGGTCAACGGAGTTTCTCCTGAAGTCCATCACAACCTCCTTTGTCTTCTCCACATTGAGGGACAGATTGTTAGTGCCACACCATTCAGCCAGCTGTGCCACTTCCTCTCTGTAGTGCGTTTCATCGTTGTTGCTGATGAGACCTACCACTGTTGTGTCATCAGCAAACTTGATGATGTGGTTGGAGCTGAACTTGGCAGTGCAGTCGTGGGTCAGCAGTGTGAAGAGCAGCGGGCTGAGCACACAGCCTTGTGGGGCACCTGTGCTCAGTGTGGTAGTGCTCGAGGTGTTGTGGCCGACACGGACTGACTGAGGTCTTCCGGTTAGAAAGTCCAGGATCCAGTTACAAAGGGAATTGTTACGCCCAGCAGGTTTAGTTTATTTATGAGCTGTTGTGGGATTATTGTGTTGAATGCCGAGCTGAAGTCAATGAACAGCATTCTAACATAGGAGTCTTTATTTTCTAGGTGGGTAAGAGCCAGGTGGAGGGTGGAGGAAATTACATCGTCCGTAGAGCGATTTGGATGGTATGCAAACTGTAGTGGGTCAAGTGTGTTGGGGAGGTTGGTTTTGATGTTATGCATGACTAACCTCTCAAAGCACTTCATCATGATTGGAGTCAGTGCTATGGGACGGTAGTCATTTAGACAGGACACAGGTGATTTCTTTGGTATGGTATGATTGTTGTGGATTTGAGACATGTGGGGATGACTGCCTGACTCAGCGAGGTGTTGAAGATATCTGTTAGGACATCTGTCAGCTGTGCAGCACAGTCTCTCAGAACACGGCCAGGTATGTTGTCAGGACCCGCAGACTTGCGTGGGTTAATCCTAGATAAACTCCACCAGCGTTGAACAGTGTTTTGATAATATAGCAGCATTGTTACACCAGTCTTTGTTGATATACACACACACACACAAGCCACCTCTGCGTGTCTTACCAGACAGTGATGGATCTCTATCCGCTCGGAAGCTGGTTAGCCCGTGCTGCTGAATGGCGGAGTCCGGAATGTTGTCGTTTAGCCATGTTTCGGTGAAAACAAACACACAACAATCCCTTGCCTCATGCTGTGTAGACCGATTGAGTTGAATTAAGTCCAGTTTGTTTTCCAGAGAGCGAACGTTTGACAGCATGAGTGTTGGAAGAGCCGGTCTTGTGGGGTTAGCCCTTAGCCTAGCTCGTATACCTCTGCACTTACCACGCTTCCGTCCTCTCTCACACCGCTTGCGACGCTGCCTTGCGTGGGTAGCATCAGTAGGCGAGGCTGCAGTCTCGAGGTCTGGCTCCAGTAGTAAACAAAGGCCTCGTAGCTTCTCAGTAGCCGCCGGCGAGAGTTGTTTGTACGCGTTGCCGATATCCAAAAGGCTTTAGCGATCATATATTTATTTTGGATTGATTTCCTTAGCGGTAATTTTACACTATTTGGAGACGAACAGACGACATTAAAAGTCATAAAAGCACCATCTTTGGGACCCGGAGCAGCCGCTGTGTCTGACCGCGCCGCCATCTTGGATCTCACAAGCAAGTCTCAAGTCAAATCCCAAGTCCTCAAAGAGTTAAAGTTAATGAGATAAGTGACTAATTAAATGATGATTGAGCTTTAGTGATGAACACCTGATGTTAACAAATCAACATCACTGAAGAAAAGAGAAACACAAGAACTACAACTGACTTCAGCCACAGACTCGGATGAAATCAACTGGAAGAAAAAATAAATAAAAACATT